>NC_133388.1:132269639-132575811 GCF_047511655.1 Castor canadensis
AAATAGCTGGAAACTAAATAACTCATTACTTAATGAACAATGGATCATCGATGAAATAAAAGAGGAAATTAAAAAGTTCCTGGAAGTCAATGAAAATGAAAACACAACCTACCAGAACCTATGGGACACAGCTAAGGCGGTCTTGAGAGGAAAGTTTATAGCCATGAGTGCATACATTAAAAAGATTGAAAGATCCCAAATCAATGACCTAATGATACATCTCAAACTCCTAGAAAAACAAGAACAAGCAAATCCCAAAACAAATAGAAGGAGAGAAATAATAAAAATAAGAGCTGAAATCAACGAAATAGAAACCAAAAAAACCATACAAAGAATTAATGAAACAAAAAGTTGGTTCTTTGAAAAAATAAACAAGATCGATAGACCCCTGGCAAACCTGACTAAAATGAGGAGAGAAAAAACCCAAATTAGTAGAATTAGGAATGCAAAAGGGGAGATAACAACAAACACCATGGAAGTCCAGGAAATCATCAGAGACTACTTTGAGAACCTATATTCAAATAAATTTGAAAATCTAAAAGAAATGGACAGATTTCTAGATACATATGATCATCCAAAACTGAACCAAGAGGAAATTAATCACCTGAATAGACCTATAACACAAAATGAAATTGAAGCAGCAATCAAGAGTCTCCCCAAAAAGAAAAGTCCAGGACCTGATGGATTCTCTGCTGAATTCTATCAGACCTTTAAAGAAGAACTGATACCAACCCTCCTTAAACTGTTCCACGAAATAGAAAGGGAAGGAAAACTGCCAAACACATTTTATGAAGCCAGTATTACACTTATCCCAAAACCAGGCAAAGACACCTCCAAAAAGGAGAACTATAGGCCAATCTCCTTAATGAACATTGATGCAAAAATCTTCAACAAAATAATGGCAAACCGAATTCAGCAACACATCAAAAAGATTATTCACCACGACCAAGTAAGCTTCATCCCAGGGATGCAGGGGTGGTTCAACATACGAAAATCAATAAATGTAATAAACCACATTAACAGAAGCAAAGACAAAAACCACTTGATCATCTCAATAGATGCAGAAAAAGTCTTTGAGAAGATCCAACATCATTTCATGATAAAAGCTCTAAGAAAACTAGGAATAGAAGGAAAGTTCCTCAACATTATAAAAGCTATAGATGACAAACCTACAGCCAGCATTATACTTAACGGAGAAAAACTGAAACCATTCCCTCTAAAATCAGGAACCAGACAAGGATGCCCACTATCTCCACTCCTATTCAACATAGTACTGGAATTCCTAGCCAGAGCAATTAGGCAAGAAGAAGGAATAAAAGGAATACAAATAGGTAAAGAAACTGTCAAAATATCCCTATTTGCAGACGACATGATCCTATACCTTAAAGACCCAAAAAACTCTACTCAGAAGCTTCTAGACATCATCAATAGCTATAGCAAGGTAGGATATAAAATCAACATAGAAAAATCATTAGCATTTCTATACACTAACAATGAGCAAACGGAAAAAGAATGTATGAATACAATTCCATTTACAATAGCCTCAAAAAAAATCAAATACCTAGGTGTAAACCTAACAAAAGATGTGAAAGACCTCTACAAGGAAAACTATACAGTTCTGAAGAAAGAGATTGAGGAAGACTATAGAAACTGGAGAGATCTCCCATGCTCATGGATTGGTAGAATCAACATAGTAAAAATGTCGATACTCCCCAAAGTAATCTACATGTTTAATGCAATTCCCATCAAAATTCCAATGACATTCATTAAAGAGATTGAAAAATCTACCATGAAATTTATATGGAAACACAAGAGGCCGTGAATAGCCAAGGCAATACTCAGTCAAAAGAACAATGCAGGAGATATCACAATACCTGACTTCAAACTATATTACAAAGCAATAACAATAAAAAGAGATGGTACTGGCACAAAAACAGACATGAAGACCAGTGGAACAGAATAGAGGACCCAGTTATGAAGCCACACAACTATAACCAACTTATCTTTGACAAAGGAGCTAAAAATATACGATGGAGAAATAGCAGCCTCTTCAACAAAAACTGCTGGGAAAACTGGTTAGCAGTCTGCAAAAAACTGAAACTAGATCAATGTATATCACCCTATACCAAGATTAACTCAAAATGGATCAAGGATCTTAATATCAGACCCCAAACTCTTAAGTTGATACAGGAAAGAGTAGGAAATACTCTGGAGATGGTAGGTATAGGTAAGAACTTTCTCAATGAAACCCCAGCAGCACAGCAACTAAGAGACAGCATAGATAAATGGGACCTCATAAAGCTAAAAAGCTTCTGTTCATCAAAAGAAATGGTCTCTAAACTGAAGAGAACACCCACAGAGTGGGAGAAAATATTTGCCAACTACACATCAGACAAAGGACTGATAACCAGAATATATAGGGAACTTAAAAAACTAAATTCTCCCAAAACTAATGAACCAATAAAGAAATGGGCATGTGAACTAAACAGAACTTTCTCAAAAGAAGAAATTCAAATGGCCAGAAAACACATGAAAAAATGCTCACCATCTCTAGCCATAAAGGAAATGCAAATTAAAACCATGCTAAGATTCCACCTCACCCCTGTTAGAATAGCCATCATCAGCAACACCACCAACAACAGGTGTTGGCGAGGATGCGGGGAAAAAGGAACCCTCTTACACTGTTGGTGGGAATGTAGACTAGTATAACCACTCTGGAAAAAAATTTGGAGGCTACTTAAAAAGCTAGACATCGATCTACCATTTGATCCAGCAATACCACTCTTGGGGATATACCCAAAAGACTGTTACTCCAGAGGCACCTGCACATCCATGTTTATTGTGGCACTATTCACAATAGCCAAGTTATGGAAACAGCCAAGATGCCCCACCACTGACGAATGGATTAAGAAAATGTGGTATCTATACACAATGGAATTTTATGCAGCCATGAAGAAGAACGAAATGTTATCATTCGCTGGTAAATGGATAGAATTGGAGAACATCATTCTGAGTGAGGTTAGCCTGGCCCAAAAGACCAAAAATTGTATGTTCTCCCTCATATGTGGACATTAGATCAAGGGTAAACACAACAAGGGATTGGACTATGAGCACATGATAAAAACGAGAGCACACAAGGGAGGGGTGAGGATAGGTAAGACACCTAAAAAATTAGCTAGCATTTGTTGCCCTCAACGCAGAGAAACTAAAGCAGATACCTTAAAAGCAACTGAGGCCAATAGGAAAAGGGGAACAGGTACTAGAGAAAAGGTTAGTTCAAGAAGAATTAACCTAGAAGGTAACACCCACGCACAGGAAATCAATGTGAGTCAATGCCCTGTATAGCTATCCTTATCTCAACCAGCAAAAACCCTTGTTCCTTCCTATTATTGCTTATACTCTCTCTACAACAAAATTAGAAATAAGGGCAAAATAGTTTCTGCTGGGTATTGAGGGGGGAGAGAGGGAGGGGCGGAGTGGGTGGTAAGGGAGGGGGTGGGGGCAGGGGGGAGAAATGACCCAAGCCTTGTATGCACATATGAATAATAAAAGAAAAAAAAATAGGAAATCAACACTGCTATAGATCCCTACTGCTAGAATTCAAAATCCTGGCTGTTCTACTTACTAACTCTGTACCCTTCAAGTTTTCTAAACCTCAAATGCGTCTGCTAATTAGGGCTAGGATGTGAGGATTAAATGAGCTAATCCCCTGAACGGGCTCAACATGGTGCATAACACTCAATGCATAGATGCATTTTAACAAAAGGTATGAGCTAATTTCACAAAACTTCCTTCACTTGATACAAAAGCCCACCAAGCCAGCAATGCAGATGTTATTACTCCACTTAAAAATGAGGACAGTGCAGTTCAGAGATTGTAACTTTCTCAAAGTTATGCAGTGAATAAGCAGTGAGAAAGCCAGAAACCACACCTGAACTTCCATTTCACCCCACGCATGTTTTCAGCTATAAGTGGTGTCCCTGGAAGTCAGGGGCACTACCAAACTAGGAGAGAAGATAGCACTGCTTTGTCTTTTCCCCCATCTTCTTCTTTCCTAGATTTCACATGATATGAGCATTTGTACATTAAGGAATAAATCTTTTCTTTTTAAATTTTGCTTTCTTTGCTATCACAAAGCTACCACACAGACTACTATCACCCACATAAATGTACACAAATTGCTTCCCATAATCACAGAAATCCTTTTGATAAATCCAATCAACTTTGAAAAAAGTGGGACTGTCCCACTGTAACTAGCATTCACCATCATAAACTTTATCTACTTTCTCTCCTAGGATTTTGTGTGAACTCCAGTGATCTGGGAAGTTCCCATGTGGGAACAAATTTTATTTTAAAGTAGATATTAATACATCTTTCATTGTGGGTATAGCACTGCTTCTCCAATGAGCTGTTATAAATCATGTTTTACTTTCCTTTCAAATTTGGTAATCATACAAATTCAAGAACTAATTTGAGAGAAAAAATTATGTCTGGAAGTACACTTTAAAAAATCTAAAAAGTTGAGTTTGTGTATCTGAGGTCTTTGTAACTATTGTGGACTACCTCACTTCTGAGTAATCCATAGCTGAAGAGGGTCTAACAGTATTCACTGTGCTCTAGCTCTCAGGATGTCAAATCTCTCCTATAAATCTCCACTATTTATAATTATATATTCAGACAAAATTAAGTGCAGCATAAATCTGTCTATCCATCTGCTCTTTTTAGGTGATAACAGTTACTGAGGGGAACATGCATCTTCCATTGTGTATCAAAATACCTAACTCAAGACTTTAACCGTTTTGGCTAAGCCAGTAAGTACATTTTTGTTGTACTTACTGTTTTGCCATGCAAAGTATCATGGCCAAATTGACTTAACTACTACTGTCCCCTGGGCTCTAAAATGTTAATGAACTGGGTAGTCTGCAGTATCAATCACAAGAATCAGTCACACTTTGCTTATTCAGAGATCTGAGCTACCTCAACACTGGCCTCCTCCTTGTGAAACTTCAGCACCTGCTTCCTATTCATGAACATCACTGCATCATAATCCCACCCACCAATCACCGCACCAGATCAACAGCTGACATACTCATGACCCCCAAAACTGGATTTGCTGAATATGATGGAAACGACCTGCCTGTAACTTGGGCAGACACATTTCTCATGCACGGAAACCTGTCTGTCCACGCTCCTGTACAGGAAGGAGCAACCCTGCTGTTTCCAGGTCTTAACACAAAAGACTGAAACAGAGCAGTTTAATTAACTGTAAATTCATACTTGCAATTACGCTTCATAGTAATTTTCTTTTTTTTTTTTTTTTGGTGGCATAGGTCCTTGCACTTGCTAGGCAGGTCCTGTATCACTTGAGCCATGCCTCCAGTTCTTTTTGCTTTGGTTATTTTGGGGATAGGGTCCCAAGATGCAAAACACATTTATGTCTAGGCTGGCCTGGACATTGACCCTCCAGTTTATGCTTCTTGTGTAGTTGGGATGACAGGCATGAAACACAGGTGTTGGCTGAGATGAGGTCTAGCAAACATATTGGTTGAGATGGGGTCTTGTGAGGTTTTTCCCCAGACTGGCCTGAAACCACAAACTTCCTGATCTCCACCTCCTGATTAGTTACCATAGTAAAATTCTTTGTGGCACTACTGGAGTTTGAATTTAGAGCTTTGCACTTGCTGGGCAGGTGCTTTACCAACTGAGCCACTCCACCAGCCCTATTGTGATAATTTTTTTAAAAAAATTGTCTCTAGCCAAGCACCAGTGGCTCACACCTGTAATCCTAGCTACTCAGGAGGCAGAGATCCAGGAGGATCACAGTTTGAAGCCAGCCTGGGCAAATAGTTCTTGAGACCCTATCTCAAAAAAACCCTTCACAAAAAAGGCCTGGTGGAGTGGCTCATGGTGTCGGCCCTGAGTTCAAACCCCAGTACCACCAAAAAAAAATTGTCTCTAAGATACTTGTTAATCATACTTAATCCAAAAAATACAAAAATCTAAATGCTCCAAAATCTGAAACGTTTTGAGTTCAACATGATGTCACAAGTCTGATGGAGTAACGCATACAAACTTTGTTTCACGTACAAAATCATTAAAACACTGTAGACAATTACCTTCGGGCTATGTGTATAAGGTGTTTATAAAATACAAATGAATTTTGCTTTTGAACTTGGGTCCCATTCCAAACACACTTCATTATGTATATGCAAATATATCCAAATTCAGAAAAAAAAAATCCAAACACTTCTATTCCCAAGCATTTCAGATAAGGGACACTCAACTTATTCCATCATCTCCTCTGTAAATTATTAATTTATGCTATTACATGCTATGTGTTATTAATTGTTCCCATGTTTATGAAGATGTATTTGGAGAAATGGAAGGAACACACCACAACAGGCATTTTTGCTTCAGGCAGGCAACTATTTCTCTTTCCTCCCATCCATCCCCTCAAACATGTCCAAACCTTATCCATCTTTCAACACCAGTCTGGCTACTTAGTAATTTCTTATCCACAGGCCAAGTGCACCCCAGACAAGACTGATTATTATATACTTCTGACAGTCCTCCCCAACCATTGACAGCCCATTACATCACATAGGGACTGCTGCCCTAGTTTGAGTAGCCTGCTGTTCCTGGGCCTTTGATTCTTCCTCATTCCTTTTAGTACAATTCTATCCTGGTAACATCCTAGACATGCCACTCTCCCTTTCCCTCTGAATTTTCCCACTCAAGAGCTCCTCATCAGGTATGTATATGAGCTGTAACCAGTAGCAACACCTCCTTGAAGTTAATGATCTGAAGACCTCAATTTCTGACGAGTGGTTCTAGTGCAGAAGTTAACAATCTGTCCAGTGAGTCAGGTACCTGGATTTGAAGGTTAGCTTTGCCTTAATCATGGGCAAGTCCCTCAGCTTCTCACTCAACCAGTAACAGTGAGTATATCACGGGGTTATGAGAATGAAAGATCATACATGCAAAGCACAGTGCCTGGGGCTCGAAGCCATTGTTATCAGTCCATGTCCCCACGCTCTGCCCAATTACTTCCACTCCCTGACCAATGACATGGGGGTGGCTCTGTGCTTTAGCTGTCATCTGGTAGGACAGAAGCATGATCTGTTTCTTCTATTCCCAGAGTGACTGGTAAAGACTGTGCACAAGGCCGAGCATGTACAGCACGCCTACTGTACCAAATATCAGCAAGATGCTGGAAAACCTTGTGAAAAGGCTTTGCAATGAGCATGCAGTATGAGCTACTTAACCCGACTAAGTTCAAGGGAAGCTAAAGCAAGACATCTGATGTAGCTGAAGTGATCCAAACTTCAAGGCGAGAGGACTCTTATCTAGAAAGACAAAAAGATCTGGATCTTGAAAGAACAGATAAGATGAAAAAGCAACGATTTCCCATTAGGACAGTGATTAGATGGGGTATGCTCCACTTTGTAGCAAAGTAATTATACAAATGTTTCTACAAAGCAGGCCACTCAGAATGTGCTTAAACCTAGTATGATCTCAGAAAAATGATCTTAGGCAGAGGAGAAAAAACTTCAAGTTTTCTTTTAGGATCTCTAAAGCAGTGCTTCCCAGGCTTAAAGTGCATACATATCACCTGGGGATCTTGTTAAAATGTAAATTCTTATTCTGGTCCAATAAATTTGAGGTGTGATCCACAAGTCTACACTTCTAACAAGCAGGTAAGGGGCAGACTTTGAATAGCAAAGCCCCAAGTGTCCAATGTGCAGTGTGTCCAGATCATCAAGGCTGACTTTGACTTCCCTCTGCCTTGTGCTGTGTCTTGCACACACTCAGGCTGCACAGGCTATGTGAATGCTGTCATCCTTGACGAGGGGACCTGGCCATCTGATCATCAAGACCTGTGGAACTGGGGTCTGGAAATGCAGGTAACAGCCTCTGTGTGGGGTGGTGTTGCATGACCCTCATCTGTTGCCATCACCACTGATCCTCTGACCTGGAATAGCCTGGCTCACAGCCAACACTCAGCAAACTGTGTCCAAAGGATGGAACATCTTCCTTACCTCCTAAATCACTGACCACACTTCCTATCCTTCAGGCAGCCTCTTCAAATACAATCCATGCAACTCTCTCTCAAGATAATGAGGTGTGACAGTCATTGGGCCACTACCCCTAATCCACTCCCTCCTCTTTCCAATGCATTCCTTGACCAACTCGCACTCTTGCAAATACCCCCAATTCCTGCCTTCTGTCCTGTATTCAGCACCTCTGGCAAAACTCCCAACAAGTAAACTACATTATTCACCTCTGCTACCTGTGTCCCCTCTCCCAAGGCATGGCCCCTACTTCCTCTCCTTCTTCCCCTTCTGCCATTTTCCATCTGTGTTATGTTCACAGGCCCCTTTACTTTTGTCAACATGTCAAGCATGTTACTCTGCTTAAAATGCTTCTGTCTTGGGTATATACATAGCTGCCACCTTCAGATCTCTGCTAACATGTCACCTTATTGGAAACCCTCTAACCACTCTGTATAAAATAGAATCCTTCTCTCAATGCTGTTTTTTCCTCTGCTGAATTTTTTTCATGCCAGATAACAGCTAACATGCTGTGTTATTTTTAGTTTTTCTGAGTATTGTCTATACTTCCTCTCTGTAATTTAAGTTTATCTTTGGTCCCAATTATAATACCTAGTGTAAAATAGAGCTTATTGGAGCTGATAAATGTCTAAGTGGATCTAAATATTGCAGAGAAAAATCACAAATTCAGGTGGATTGATAATACAGAAAATCAGTCTTTAAACTCAGCTAGGTCCCCAGTCTTAATCTTGCCAAATTTTACTAGTCAGTTTATTCTATCACTCCCTTAGGTGACTATTCTACTCATCATTTCTTCAATCTCATAATTCTCCCCTACCAAACACCACACATCAGCAGATGGCCTTGCCTTCTGATTCAAAGACAGAATAGAAGTTATTGGAAGCTCAACAGCCCTGAATCTGCACTATTCCTTTCTTCATCCAAGAAAGACCCATTTCTTTCACCTATGCCCTGGATGCCTTTTCTCTCTGCTTCTTAGGAACCTCACAGGTGAACTCAAGCTCATCAATTTCAATCTCAGTCAACAGACCTCTCTCCCACTCGCCCTCTGCTTTGGTTTACTATGCTTTATCAAAACTCTCAGAAACGCATGCTGGACTTTAATTTCCATTACGAAATGTTAAGATGTGGACTAGGTAGGACTTTTCAGAGGTCAATGGAATGGATTAACCCATTCATACAACAAATCGACTGATGGATTTATGGGGTTATCTCAGTTTGCTGAGCTTTCTCTTAGACTCCCTGTCTTTTATCATGAGATGCCCTGAGCTCCTTGGGACTCCAGCCAGTGAGGAGGATCACCAGATTCAGCCCCTTGACCTTGGACTAGGATTGTGAGTCAAAATGCACCTCTTTTCTCTATAATTTACCCACTATGTAGAACTATTAGCAAGAAAAAAAATGGACTCAGACTCTTTCTTCTCCCACTCCATCATCCTTTTTCAAACATGTTCAGCCACTTACATATAAGAAAAAGCACTAATGAGATGGGGAAAAAGAGAGGAGAAAAGAAAAGAAAAAGTGAAGCTTCCTATCTTCCCAGACCATATTGCTCCCCAACCCCATGGCCAGTCTTTCTATTTCTACTCACACTCACTCCACTCCCTCACCTCTGTCTTTCCAGCACCCACAGAAACCTGGCTTCTGCCACTATACTGCACCAAGATGGCTTCTTGCTCATATCTTCAATGGTCTATCACCAGGTGGCTAAATCCAATAAACATTCTGCAGTCAAGAAATGAGTTTAGAGTCACACAAATGAGACTGAACTATTGTAGAACAGCTGGTAATACAAGATGACTTCAATCACTTCACACAGTTGTCCAGTTCCAACAAAAAGCAGTTTTGTCTCCTAGCACGAGACTTGCAGAATGTGAAAGGATAGGAGGATAGTTTTATTAAAATTTGCCCAGAGGGACAAAGTTCCTTAAGGCATCACTTCTTTCTTTACTTTAGAAAATTCTTTTCTTGACTCAGGATATAATATGGGTTACTAGAGAAATGAAAAAATTTCAAAAAAAAAAAAGAAACATTTTCCTTTATAACAGAGAGTCACGTTTTCTCAGGACTTGCTGAAAAGTACCTTTCTTGCTGGAAGATTAATATTTAGATATTTTGATTCAAAAATCTCCTGAGTTCCACTAGGATGTAAGGACAGTTGAAGAAACAGCCACTTCTCTTGGAGTTGTACTGATGCAAGGCTGGAGAGTATCATCATGGACAGTGATGCTAGCTGCTAGGCAGGTACTTCCAGAGGCAATCACCTACACTTGCTGGGTCAGGGGAGCTGCTGTCCCTGGAAGTGGGTGTAAATGCTCTTTTTTGGGGGGGTGGAATTGGGTTTGAACTTAGGGCTTCACACTTGCCAACAGGTGCTGTACTGCTTGAGCCATGCCTACAGTCCATTTTGCTCTGGTTAGTTTAGAGATGTGGTCTTGCAAACTATTTGCCTAGGCTGGCCTTGAAGTATGATCCTCCTGATCTCAGCCTCCTAAGTAGCTAGGATTACAGGCATGAGCCACCAACACCCAGCTAATGCTCTTTATAAGTGTTTTTGATTTGGATAAGGCTGTCCTGGAATTTACAATGAACCAGTTAAAATCTATTCATTTCCACTTCCTTTCTTACATGACCTATAGCAAAGGTGACTGTTACAATACTTAATTCTCTACCCAGAGGCAGTCCTGTCTGCTATTTTTTGAACATGATCTAGGCCTACTCAGGAACACTTACACCTCTACTTGTACAGTCTTTCCTATATGAATGTGGATAGGTTTCCTGAATAAGAACTCCTTGCTTTCTTTGTTTGAAGAGGTGCTGCTTTGCAAATTCTCTCCAGGGCACTCCTTACCTGTTGCAAGTCATAAACCTCACTTCACTCCTTTATCTCCTGGTTGTGTTTATTGGCTTTGCACTCACCAATGGATGAACCCACTGGTTTTGGTTAGAGTGAGATGATCCTGTAAAGGAAATGCTGAGTACGTGCCCTTCAAGTTCCAGCCTTTAATCTACTTCAAGACCAAGTACCTGTGTTTCAACATCCTTAATGTCAGCAGTGCTGCATGAATTGATTACCTAATTTGTTCATTTTATTTAAAGTAAATTCTTCCCTAAGCATCTCTAGAAAGAAAGGCCAGGAACCCATCTATGTGCTACACAGGAAATCTCCAGGCCCATATCTCTAAGCTTTCTTTTTTTCTTTTTCTTTTTTTAATTTGATGAGCTTTAAATGAGTTTAGAGTACATACAGTCATCCATGACAGAGTTAAACCACTGTTTTTCTTTGTCACATGAGACATGATCCTTTTATAAGATGAAATCACTTTATACTGGCTTTGGTTAGCCTCTAAGTCAGACATAACTAGTCACTCTGCATTTCTACATCTTCATTCAGAGAGGGCTAAATGAACATATTTGGCTGAAGCAAAGTCAAGGCCAGCTCAATGTTCATCCGTGTCTTCAGGTACCATTCCTGGTATGGGAGCACCTCCTCCTTCATGTGAGCTGGGACTGTGGAAATACTAGTAGAACAATGGCTGTACTTAAGGCCAGGCACTGAAGTTTAAATGGTGGCTATCAGTGGGCTTCAACACTTCTGTTTAGGGCATTCTAACTGCCTCATAAGAGAATCATTTCAAAGTGAAGCACTGCTCAGTTTGTCAACCAATTTCCTGCATGAATCCATCTTCTACAGTACTCCATGTAACCCACTCAGGTAGCAGTCACCATGTACACTGTGATGGCAGCTTTCCGATCTGTTACCCAACTGGATGAAATTTCTCTAAAAGTGAGAAACTACATCCTGTTCATCCCTGAATTCTCTTTACTTCATAAAAGGATTCCTGTGTAAGACTTAAAAGAAAAACAGCAAGTTATTACTTGGGTTTGTATGTTTTGAGGAAAAGACATCACATAAATCAGACTATGCCTGAATTTTGTAATTGTGGCTAATTTGCTAAAGCATTGAATGATATGTGTGTGGTATTTGACTAAATGAATGAGTGAATGCCTAGAAAATAACATTGATGAGTCTGCAACAGAAAGAACCATAAGCAAACTTAGATTTAATTAACAGACCCTGTTTTTTAGCTGCAAAGTTCAGCAGTGAACTAGAGCTGAAAATCTACTGAATTTCTCTGGGCTTGGTGTGGGCAATGTGTTAACATGCCTCTGCTCTCCCCACCATCCTCCAGCACTACCCTATGAATATCAACACATGATTTTCCTTTTGAATCTATTCCAGCTGGTTTAAGTAGAGAAAGATTTATTATAAGGTATTACACGGCTTGAAGAAGCCATGGGGTGATCAAGAAACCAAGCACAAATGATTCATAGCCAGGATCAATGCAGCTGGACAAAGACCAAACTCATCTGAGAGTTCATTTCCAGCATCTCTACTGAAGCTGCTGCTGGCTACTGCACATGCAGGACAACCGGGAGAGGACATTAGTCTTTATTGGTTTCCCCAGAAGAGCAAAGCAGAGCAAGGCACTTCAGTACACAAGCTGCTGTCCACGTTGCTCATGCCATCAGCTAAGATTCCACAAATACAACGTTTTGGCAGAACTGGGTTCTCTACTTGCTTGAAAAGATGGCAATTTTTTCCTTCTTCTCTTCCTCCCTCCCTCTCCCCCACCCCAGCTTTTTTATAGTTCTATAGTTTCTATATGGTAAGACACAGTAGAAGGGAGTTAGAATGGGTGCTTGGTGAGCCAATCTATAATACCTACTACATAAACAAACACATATAAAAACCTCAAGCTCTCGACGTGAAGACTGCAGGGCCCACCTCAAAAGCATACAACTGTGCAGCAAGTAGCTCAGAGCCCACATGTGTGGAGAAGGGTCTTGTCCTGGGTTTTAAGAGACACAAGACAGATTTTATATACTGAGAAAATACACAGAGCTTTGATAAGGATACATTTCTGATAAATGAAGTTATTTATCTCTTTGTGTGTTAAACCTCATTTTTAATGGGTTATTGGCCACTTTTTCTTATTGGTTGGTGAGCACTTATCTTAAGAGAAAATAGTTCTTTGTAAGATGTGGTGGAAAGGTATTTTTCTAGTTTTTCATACATCTTTTGGCTGCCATGGCTTTCCTTTTATATTAGTAAGCGATTTCTCCATGTTAATGGACAACTCAACATATTTGCAAAGAAATGAAAAACCAACAAGTTAATAATTGGTAGGGAAAAATAATTTACCATCTGTAGTCACTTAAAAAAACACTAAATTAATTTTTCTTAAAATTGGTAAGTTCTCATGTATTTATTTTCCCATCAAGACCATTTTCCAGGAAAATGGCTTCATATTAGAAGTTATAATACATGAGTTTAAAATACCTCATATTAATAGAGGCTAGGTGTTGCCATGACTGGCTGCCTAGCATTTAAGAGGACCTTATCAAACTCTTGGATGACTGCTTCATGTGGTATTTCAAGCATGGACAGATGAATTATTATAGAAGAAAATGGTGGTGATCTTGTATTATACATGGAAACAGTTGAAAATGAGGATGCTAAGAATGGTTTGGATGGTATTTTTGTCTCAGAGAACAGCAAAACCTAGCCAGACTTCCCAAAGTTATCTGGGTGCTAAAAGCTCTTCAAAAACAACACTGCTCCAAAGCTACAGAAGCAATTGTAATAATAAATATACTTGGCTTTAAATATTTGTGAGGCTGTTTTGAAAAAGATAATAACCAAACAAAACTAATGAAAAAGCCATCAAAATACCAGTAGAAACAGAATTCACCTTGTTTTATAGACAGTAGGAGTAGACTCAGGGACATTTCTATAAACATACTGTATAGGTGACATGGGAACAAGAAAAAATGATGGAACCCTATGATGACTCTTGCCACTTGTTTTTATACCTCAGTCAGAATTGTTAAATGTAAAAACTGGTAGAAGTTTCATTGCTTACCCACTCTCACTCCACAAGGGAGAACAGGAATGGAACCACCTGCTGTGACTAATCCTGGCTGTCACTGGGAAGCAAGGGGGTCCTCCCTGTGGACACTGGAGTGTGTAACCACACAGGTGTGGAGGCTGCTTCCAGAAAGAAGCAGAGCCACCAGCTTTTGCTTTTTAAGAGCCAGACTCATCCTGGGGATGGGGTGGAAGGTACTCAGTGCTCTCAGGGGGTTGCCATGTATAAAACAGTCTCAAGAGAATGGAGAGGCAAACTTATGTGATGCAGTGTCATCACAGTCAAGGAGGCACCCAGGTTCCCTGAGCCTATGCTCTGGGGTCAAAATGAATCCTGACACTGTGGAAATCTGCTCCTTCCATCCACTGACTGGATGCCAACTGCAAAACTCAACAAGGACAATAACAGGCATGTTATGGAGTATATCCTAGGTATCACAAGTACAATGGAAGATACAGAAATTAAAAATTTATCCAGCTTTCATTAGAATGACACTAAAGTCCTCCAATAGTTTGTGGATTTTCATGTCATTCATTTAATCAATCAATACGTATAAAATGGCAACAATGTGGCATGTATGCTAGAGATAACTGCAAGGAACAAATCAGTTTCTGTTCTCATGAAGAGCACATTTCAGAAAGTAGCAGGATTGAAGGATGAAACTAACCAGTATGTGGCTGATAAAAACTGAATCAGTAACTCTATTCCACAAGAAATGAAAGGGATGATGGAAGAAGTGCAAGCCAGTACATAAGCACTGGGCACTAGCAAGTATATAAAGGAATTTGTCCATGCACCCCAGGAAGCTGGGTCCACAGCCTGCCTTACCTCTCCCTTGCCACCTGTCAGCTTGCCTTCATCTCACATCCTCAGGAAATCCCTCCCCACCACCCCATGAGGGACCACAGTAAATCTTTAGGTGACCGTGAGTTTAACTGGTTATATTTTATAAAGAAGAAAAGAAAGACCAGCATTTTGCAGTAAGTCACAGTTTAGACTAGAGTTCTGTGAGTGGTACTTCTCTTTTCTTATTATTGTATTTCATTTCTGAACCATGGATTTTCAGAGCTGTCACATCTAAACGCAACAAAATGTTGTCCCTCCCTTGAAGCACATGAAAAAAGTGATGCTTTACCATGCCTCTGTTAGTACCCAAAAAACGAGGTACTCACAAATTATTCTGTTCTTACCAACAGACTTATAATTTATATTCACTACAGAAAAGTAAATACGTCAATCCTTTTAAAAGGTAGGAGGCCCCCACTAAGTGGAATGAATGATTTTATTTAATGAGCTTTGTAAGGTTTCAATGTCTTTCTCAGCATACACCTCAACTAGAATTTTCAGAGGATACTATACGTGAAAAATCTCAGTTTCATAAATATTTGTCTATAATTTGAACTGCCCCCCCAATTCGATATATGGAAAGAAATTTAGGAACAAAAGGTGAAATAAATATTTACGCATAGTATAAATACAAATACATTTGACACTGCTTTGACACTGGGCACTGACTTTTGTCACTAAAGTTATTTCTATGTAGTACAAGGCAAACCAAAAAAAGCATCTGATTAAATAACTTAGGTTAAAAAGCATTAACAGAGTCATCTTTTGTTGGCTTTCATCCAACAGATGAGAACAAAATTTGTAATTTGTTTTCTATTATTAAAAATTACAAAAAGAGTTCAGCTTGATCCTAGCTAATACTATAATAACTCAAATAAAGATTCTGGCAAAGTCTTTTAAAAGTATAGAAACCAATTTTCTGCTATTCACATGTATACAATTACCATCAAGTCTGCTAGAGACAGAGCCTAAGCCATGCAGAGGTAAGTTAACAAGGCTGCTACCCCAGGCAATTGTCCAAGTTTGGCAAAACCCCAAAGTATTCCAAAGAGGTGTGTGTGTGTGTGTGTGTGTGTGTGTGTGTGTGTGTGTGTGTGTGTATGTGTGTGTGTGTGTGTGTATGTGTGTGTGTATACGTATATACACTCACTGTTCATTTTTTTTTCTAAAAACAGAAAGTATTCACCTCAGGGTTATATTTTAAAGTAATAATTGCTGAACAAAGTTATACATCTATAAAAATCACTAATCCCAAGTATACAAAGGCAAAACTGGCCCTAGTATGGCAAAAAAACAAAAGAGGCAAATTTGATTCCACTGTGTTTTCTTTCACCCTGCAAAACCAGAACTGGTACCAGAAGTCATTATCTAGGTGTGCAGTAAACTATTCCATAGAACTACCTAATAAAATAACATACTAGCACTGCTTGACTAACTGTAATACTTTATAGTAAATTAAAATATTATATTATTAACTTCTCATCAGTAGTTAAGTCATTTATACAATACAGCATACATACTAAATAGTAAATTACTCCCTAATTTCAGTATATCTGTAACTTGGACAGGTTGACAGTACCTTAACTCTTTCCAGAATAACATTGGGACCCCTGGTTCACTAACTTGTGGCCCCAAAAGAGGGTAATTTGGCATATGGAAGGTGCTAAAAAGTAAGTATGGAATTGCAAAAATGGTACAGATACTTTGGAAGACAATTTGGCAATTTCTTATAAAACTAAACCTTCTTGTCCCATATAATCCAGAAATTGTGTTCTTTGGTATTTATTTAAATAAGATGAAAATTTATGTCCACACAACACCTTATATTTAAATGTTTATAGCATCTAGACTCATAATTGTCACAAATTAGAAGAAATCAACATGTCCTCCAGTAGATGAGTGAATCCATACCATAGTGAATCCATACAATGGAGTGAATCCATACCATAGTGAATCCATACAATGGAGTATCATTCACCAATAAAAAGATATGAAGCCACAAAAAGATATGAAGGAACCCTATGTGTATATTGCTAAGTAAAAGAAGTCAACAGAAGGCAACATCTATGATTCCAATTGCATGACATTTTGGAAAAGCCAAAACTATAGACAGTAAAAACATGAGTGGTTGCCAGGAGTTTGGGGGAGGACAGGATGAATAAGCAGAGCAGAGGGATTTGGGGACAGTGAAGTTCTGTTTAATAATGTAATGATGACTATATAGCACTACACATTTCTCAAAAACCCATAGAATGTGCTGCACAAAGACTGATCTTTAAGGCAAATGGTGGACTTTTACTTGCTGATAACCTATCAATATTTATGTATTAGTTGAAACAAACAAACCACACTAAAGCATGAAGCAACAATAGAGGAAAATGGAAGGGGCAGATGGGAGAGGGGCAAGGCACATGGAACTCTGTATTCTCCTTTCAATTTTTCTGTAAACCTACAACTGGTCAAATGAAGATGTAATAGAACAAAAGGAACCAGGGGTTCCCAAAAGATCGAGAGCTGACCACACCGTCAGCCCACTCAGTTACCTACACTTCATCCACACAAGTCTTCTCTGGGTTGGAGTTCACCTACCTGCACACAGCACAGAAATTCACTTCCTACAGAAAGAAAGAAAAATCCCACTGAAAGCAAAATTGCTTTTAGCAGTAGAGCCTAAGCGGAGAAAAGGATTTACAACCACACTCCTTTCAGCCTCAAGCAGCCACAAGTGAAAAGCAAAGTTAGGCACCTTGGCTTATGAGTGGGGTGATCAGCAGGCTTGATTACCAGGAATCCCTAGTTAAATTCTATGGAGAAACTTCCTAGCTAACTGGTGTGGATGGTGAAAGCAAGCCCTTCTGACGCACACATATGTTCATGCACTAGTGTAGGACGTTCAGGGTGGTTATTACTGAGTTGTCACAGGCCCATTAATTATCCACTACACTGTATTTAGCTGTACTCTGGTAAATCTTTTCTAATTGCCCAGGCTGCATTTACCAGGCATCTTTATTTAACATGCTTCCAACTCTGTTTATGTTTATGCCTTTTCCAATAACTCATTAAATAGAGTCCTTAACCAGTACTCTCAGAATCTTCAGTGAGAACCCGACTAAGCCCACTTAAGTGCTTTCATTTCATTTGCTCATTACACAGCATTTTAAAGTTTGAAATAGTTTTCAAATCTACCCTTCACCCATGTTCCTTTTCCCCTGCCTCTAGACCATCGGCAACTTCCTTCTTCAACATTTCTAAACTGCCATTTAATCTTTCCCACTGCAAAAAGGTAGCTGTTTGAAAAATACATATCTGAGCATGTTCCCTGAGCTTCCCTTGACACTCAATGCCATCTGTCTGAAAAGAATCAAGTTCACATTCCTTAGGAAAACACCCAAGGCTCTGGTTAGTTCAGTCCCAAACTTCCTTCTCATGTGCTAATACCCTTTCCCTCACATTTCTGATTTAAGCCCTCTACAAAAGAAAAAATGCCTTTGTCCACCCCCTTTTCTCTCTACTTGGCATGCTCCTAAATCTTACTCCAAAACCTTGCAGACAGAAGTCCCTTGGCTCTCCCCTACTCTCCCAAGCAATTTCTCCCTTGCCCCTGTTGATGCATGATACTGTTGAGGCATGAGAGACCTTCTTACAGGACATGGTGCCTGAAAGACAGAATGCACATTTTACTTTAAACTTATGTGTGCAGGGTGTGCCTGCACATAGTGAATGTTTTATAAGTATTTGTTAAATGAATGGAGGCATTTTCACTCCAGAGTGTCTGAGTTTAATTAAATCATAGCCACTCTTTTCAATGTGTTCTATACCTATGAAGTCACATGATCACATGTATACATAAAATAAAATCAAGAAAAAATAACAATGGTATAGATATTCCCTTTTCTTAGGGCATATGACTTGGGATCAAAAATCTAAGTAAATTAGAACTCATTTTCTGCCATGAAACATAATGGAAATCACCTTGTTTCTGAAATAACTGTATTTTGCAAAAATGCCACCAAACTAAAAAGAAAAATAATACTGCACATTTTAATGGCGTGCTACCAAAAAATTAAAATAAGACCAGTCTGCAGTTGGAGAGCTCTATTAAAGCAAGTCAAATCCACTTTTGAGGATCATGTATTTAATAGTCACAATGGACTTCTTTTGATTTTTAGAAATAGATATTTGGAATTTCTTTTATAAAGACTAGCTATATTGATTCTGAAATTTTTGAATTGCATGCATTCAAGAACAAATTTTCTAGTAATTGCATATGCTGGACTATTAGAGTTGGTCCTCTGAGACATGTCTTAGGAGATGAATTTGAAGTTATGTCACATAGATGTAAATTCTACTGAGAGAAAGAGACAGAGAGAGAGAGGGAGAGAGAGAGAGGTGACTGCTTTGCCTTGAGTGCTTATAGTGGAAATCATAACTCAGGAACATATGAGGGTAGAACACTATTATATGCAAGGCATGACTGATATGAAATGACATGTAAGTACAGGTTAATCACACACTGTTCAAATGAGACACTTAGTATTCCTAAGTGTCCTGCATTTCTCAATAGAAATATATATTTTCCTCAGTAGGTATCAAATGGATGTGGCATCTTATGGATAAGATTGACCCATAGTTTCCATTAAAAATATGGTATGAAGTATCAGTCTCAGGAGTAGTTTATCAGAACTCTAACCCAGGTCAATAAAACAGGCATACTGTCCCCCAAGAAGATATTCAAAAAGATATACAAAAAAGAACTAGTATGCCCAGTTTAGGTGCCAGTGAAGTGATTCTTTTCGGATTAATCCCAGAAAGGAATAGTAAAAAAAAAAGACTTGGAAACAAATGTGATGAGACTGAATCCAGGTATTTGCTACATAGTAGCTCTGTATATTTGGGCAATTCATACCCTTCTCTGAACCTCAGTGATTCATCTTCAGATGGAATGACAAGTTTTGGGGAGGCTGATGAAAAGACTGGATGGTTTGCCATGAATGAACATGCGTGGCTGTAGCAAGCTTTCTCATGAGCTCTTCTTCTCCTGACCTAACTGGGGGCAACTGGAAATGCAGAAAGGACAAACAATAGAAGACAGACATGCAGAAAGTTGGGGCCAGGTGTGCTGGGTGCTCGGATGGAGACGCACAACAGCCTCGTTGCTACTTTTCTCTATAACTCTTCTTTTACTTTGCTTCTTTTCTTCTCTATTCTTTAAGGCCTTGCTTCTTTACTGTTTTTTAAAACCTTATTTCTAAAGTCTTTCTTCTTTTCTATTTTTTAAAGTCTCTTTCCTTAGACTTGCACTGCTGCATGTTTTCCTTAATCTCTCTTAAAGTCTTGCCCTCAGACTTGCACTGTCCCATGTTTCCTCTAATCTCTGATGCTGCGTAACTCAGCAGCAGCATCATTCTCGCAGCAGCCTCACAAGCAGGCCGCAGCCAGCCAATCAAAATCCCCCATCAAAAAACCTTGCATCCTCCTTCAGCAAGTCTTTTATATACAGTGGTAAACAAGGATGTGGAGAAACAGTTCTCAGGGAGGGGCATGACACTGTAATGAGAAACTTGCATTCCTAGTTCTCTGAATGTAAACAACTTAGGAAAAGCAGCTGTGCTGCATTTTGCCTCTCTCTCTCTTCTGTGGCTGGGGCCATGCCAAACTCAGCCTGTAGAACACTGAGCACGACTGTGCTTGTGTCACGTTCTCATAGGCTTCTCATAACTGCTCCCCACACATGGCAAGCTGTGATGGCACTTAAGATTCAGTTCTTACTGTCCTCATCAAATACTACCCATGACAATACCAGAGAGGTGCAACATGTCACTAGGCCTTAAACAAGACAGAGGCAGGAGAGACAATGAGCTTTATTCGTCATTAGGGGTTTTGTATAATAAAGAGTAAGTTTATATCACAGGTAATATGATTTGCAAAATCTACTGTCTACCTCCCTTAGCAGTGAAATAACTTACCACCCTTCCCCTGGTAACTTCTAGTAAACTCTTACCTAGCTGTCTGAAACACTTCACTGCAGACTTCCCTCTTCTCACTCCTCAGTGAGTCTGACATTGTCAAGCTCAGCTGTGTCCAGTAGAAACAGAATTCAAGACACACATGTCATTTTAATTTTCTGGCAGCCACAATTAAAAAGTAGAAAACAGAGGCCGGGGGTGTGCTTGATGACAAGAGCATGTGTTTAGCACTAGGCCCTGGGTTCCATCCCTAGCACTGAAAAAGAACAAAACAAAACAAAAAATAAATAGAAAGTGGGAAACACTAGGTGAAATCAATTTTAATCATACATTCTATTTAACCTGATCTATCCAAAACATTAGTAGTTCAACATATAATCAATGTAAAGCGATTAATGAGATATCTATTTTTCTTTTTTCCTATACTAACTCTACAAAATTGCCCAGATATTTGACAAGAATACATCTCAATAGGCACTAGCCACGTTTCAAGTCCTCAGCAGCCACATGTCCTTAATAGCTACCATACTGAAAAGATGCACAGGTCCAGAGCCTGGCAGGGTGACCACACCTACTGATAAAGCAGACCCAGAAAAATTACCTTAGTAACTCTCCATGGGAACATTCAAGAACACTAAACTGAACAACCAAATCCTAGCACCTACTGGGGCAGGGAACCCTGGCAACAAAAGTGACAGCATAGCAACACCAGTGGTTACACAAAGGCAAAGTCAGGAAACCGGAGCTTGCAAAAGAAGCATGTCCAGAAAGTCAGCCTTCTCTGTCTTACTAACGTGAAGTGAAGAAATGATTATATACACTGACACAAATGGACATTTTATAAGGCATCATTCTTGTGATAGCTTTATTCAAAAATAAGACACTGACATATTTTGTATTTTTCACTTAGAAAGACATGTGGTAAAGCAGGCAAACAGCCTGAGCCATCATCGTATTTCTTCTCAGAGTGTATCTGTGCCTTGCTGGCCTCATGGGTCACTGTGAGGTGGTGATTTACATGGGAAGTTTGTTTACTAGAAATCTCTGCATATTATTTTACATTAATACCCAGATAGCTCCTAGCCAGAGTTTATAATCCCGCAGGTCTGGAGTCTCAGCCCAATTTTCTTCTATCCCTATCTCAGTATTCTCCCCCCATATAGACAAAGAGGCTCGTTGGCCTATCAGACAGAAAGTGGAGGCTGAGGGAGGCCCAGAAACCTTTCCTCTTTCTGCACCACCTGCTCCGCCCAGGGAATTCACATGGCCTTTTTTCACCCTCAAAATGCTTTCTTATTCAGAAAAATATGAGTAAGAATGCTATAACCAGCCTACTCTACTTCTTTGAGCAGAGGCAGCAATCATTATGCCTTGCTGAGAGCTCTTTCTATTCCCAGTGTCCTATTACTCTGCAGCCCATTCTTCCTTAGTATCTGCCTTGCTCCACTGCCAAAGCCTAGTCTCTTGCGCACTACCTCTGGTCCAGGCTGATGGCACCATTCCCAACAACTGAAGTGACATAAAGTTTGGGTCATGTGAATCTGTGAGAAGAAAACATTCAGTGTGCTGAATTATTTTCTTAGAGATCAGTTCTGAAACATAACACCATAAAATCACATTTTTTAAATAAAGATTTAAATGCTTCCCTTCCTTCACCAGTAGAAGAGTGGGTATTTTTGCTTAAAGTATAGTCTACATGAAGATTTCTGTGTCTATGTGTGTGTGTGTGTGTGCACACCTACCACTGTCGGTTTCTAAGCAACAACTCTCACTATCGTCCAAGGTGAGCCAGCTTTGACCAAGAGCCCATTATGATGTCTGGGTCCCTCACATTTGGCATTACTGCCCAGCTGAGCTAGCCATTTAAGCTGAAAGGCCCCTTCTCTGAAGCTTCCTACTTTTCAAACTCTATGCATAGACTAATCACCTAGGGTTCTTGTTAAAATGAAGGGTGTACTTCAGTAGTTCTGAGGTGGGCCTGAGATTCTGCATTTCTCAGAAGCTCACAAGAGCTGAAGGTGCTTTGGGTGTGCAGGACCTTCCTGGAGTAGCAAAGCCACAGTCCCACCCACAGGCAGATTTGTGAGGGCACACACATGACCTGCCTCCTTTCCTAGTTAGGAAATTCTGACAGCATGTTTTTTCATTTACTTTCCATACTATGATTTTAAGTGGATGTTGTGGAGGCCACTAATAAAGGGGTTATTATTATTGTTCACTTGTTTTTATTGCTCTATTCTCAGCAACTGAGTACAGTAACCAAGTAGTAATTGAGTCAAGGGGCTGCTTATGACCTTGCATATTATCACCATATGTGAGTATGAATCTGTCTGAGTTGTGGCTCTCTGTCCCCCTCTCAGGGGATAAGCACTCAACCTCTAAACTTGAGCCTTGCTTTCAATGCCTGATCAGGAAGAAATTGTATATGAGAATAGAAATCAAAACAATTTCCCTTCAGTTGTACACTTGGAAGCATGAGAGTTGATGGTTTGCTTTCTTGATGCCCTTAATTTTGAATTCTCACCTACCTCAATGACAGGCTGTGTGTTCCTGACATGAAAATTCTAAATCCGGTATGCTCCAAAATCTAAAACAATTTGAGCACTTACCTGATGCCCACAAGTGGAAAACTGACATTGTACAAATGGTGACACCTTTGATGTACACAAATTTTGTTTCACGCACAAAATTATTTTAAAAACACTGTAAAAAATTACCTTCAAACTATGTGTATAACATGCATAAGAAATATAAGTGATTTCTATGGTTATATTTAGATCCCAACCTTAAGATATCTAATTATGTACCTGCAAATATTTCAAATCTCAAAGAAGTCCAAAATCTGAAACACTTCTGGTCCTAAGTATTTTGGATAAGTGATACTGAACCTGCATTACTTCTGGTGCTCACTTGGACTTACAGCTGCATTTGCAATGGTGTGTGTTGGCCTTGACTCTCTCTGAGTGCTGATTCCTTGCCTACTTCTAATACACAAAACCCTCAAGTCAAATACTCTGAGATAGCAGACCCCATTAATACTCTTAGTAACAGGTCTACCCCATAAACCTAGTCATTTTCACAACTCAAGTTTTGCCCTCTTTGACCACAGAAACTTGGCCTGTCTGGTGAAGCCCTTGTTCTAAGATTTGCTGTGATGAATTTTGTAATGGAAACTAGTTATAATTTTCTCACTCCTACTTCCAAGAATTGAAAACCAACCCTCAGATTATGGAATAAAATTATCTATTTGTATTCATTTCTCTCATATCTAATTTTTTCTTCCTCAACCTAGTAGATAACATGCCTATTCACAACTTCCTAGGCTCCTATTAGTTGGTCAGAAAACACAACTTAAGGTATTTGGACATGCTTATTTAACAAAAACCTTCAGGCATCCTCTACCTTACTCATTTGATTTTAATCTTATTTTGAAGTAGATAGATACTATCTCCTTAAATAATTCTAACTATTGATTACTTTTCAGAAGTAGGGACACAATATTTATACCTCCTTTAGGACAGTGCTAGGTTACCCTCTCATTTAGAACTCATTATTTTGCTAGACAGTTATCAGGAAGTGCCGTAAAGAAGAATTGTGTCTATCACTCTTAACAGTAGTACATCCCTGGAAATACAAAGCCCTATGGGACATACTTCCTGATCCATGTTACAACAATGACTCTAAGTATTACAAATTGTTTGAGGAAGTCTTCTGGAATTGACCTACATTTTTACATTGATTAATATTTATTTAACTTTTGCAAAACAGGAAATTAATTAATGAGCTGAAAGTGTATTAAAACAAAAGAAACCCTTACAAATCTTTTCCTCGCCTCTGTGAAAGATCATTTCTTCACTGTTACTGTCACAATGATACAGTGACTACCCAACGAACTAATAATACACATTATGGGAGATCATTTTGCTACTGCAACTGTTAATGCTACAACTGCCACCTTTGCGTTGATTATTGACTTGCTGATACTGGGGGAAAAAAGACCTAAAAAGCATTGATCCTCAAACTGAACTCTTTATTCATGACTATTATCTAGTTGCAGAAGGGTGAGGGATCAGACTGGGTTTTTTTAATGGATGAAATCTCTCAAGATTGGTGGCTCAGAAAGGTGACTTTGACCCTCTTAAATATAGTGTACTTGATGGGAAGTCAAATCAAAGTCACCTCAAGCCTTTATCAAATCATATTCACTTCTACGTGGGCATGATTTTCTGTTTGACTAATCCTCACTCACCCCACACACTGCCCACTGTTCTGTTTGTACAAAAGGAATCCCCTGACAGAGAAATATGGCATGTGTATAAATTAAACAAAAGAAGTGGAACTGGTTCAAACAGCCAACTTATGAATCACAAAGATGAGAAAATACTATGACATACTTAGTTTGGAAAATCTTAAAATAGATGCTAAATATTTTTAAAACTTTAAAATCTCAAATGCGGCTGCCATAGGGTTGAAAATTGTTCAGTTTCACAACAGATTTCCAAATTTCTAACATCCTAGAGTTCAGGTTAATTCCCATTCAAGAAAAGTTCATGCAATGACTTTTTTCTAGCCTAATGTAACACAACCCTATTCTTTAAGAAGCATAAGCCTGGATACAGTATCCTTGAGTAGAATTTAAATTCAATTTCCAGCATATTAAATCAGTGACAAGCTTTTAATTTAAAAGCAAATCCACCTCTGACAACAGTCTTCTCGTTGACATCATGGACAGCACTTCTAAAGCCTGCAAAGCGCTGTCTATGTACATAGAGTACATAGAGTGCAACGTGACACATCGATGGTGATTTTAGATTCCCAAGTCCATATAGTTCATATCTTAAAACTGGTGAATGGAACACTTTCAACATCAGTTTCAAATACTTAAGTATGCACTTTCATGAAAATGGTTGTATTTGATCATTACTAAAATTTGTAAATGACATAAATTCAGTTGTATTAAAGAGGTTAGTTTAAGAGTCTCTCTTTGTATATAAATAATGCCAGTCCTACAAATTTAGGCACTACTATATCAACTCTGGAGAGTCCTTTGTAACGCCCTATGACTTACATAAATACAGAAGGGTATCTTGGGGCCCTAGAAGAACCCATACAGACTTCCTGGTGCAAATACTCTGGCTACTAGGCAAGTAAAAGAATTTATAGTATGAGCAGAATCAAAATTTTAGACCTGGAAAGAACCTTTGACAATAATTTTTGACCAATTATGTCCCACATATAGGAAATAAATAAGACCTACAAGGAGGAAATCAAAAGTTTCACACTTGGTGGCATCATGGAAGCTGTTCTGCATGCTATGTACAAAGTCACACACATCCCAGAGCAGGCAGGTGATCCACTTGCATCTGTCGCCAATGCATGGTCAAAGCTTCTCCCAAAAGGACAGGTTGCCTCTCTAAATACTTCCTTCACCGTAACATAGCTATAACCCCCTCCCTCTACTTCAGGGTGAGATAAGGCATGAGGGTGTCATTCAGACCACTAATATATTTTCATTTAACCCTTCTTTAGTTTCTTTTTTCACATTTTTCTTAGCACAAATTAATTGAACAATATGGAGGATCTTTTTTTTAGTTTTTCTTTCAATTAGCAACCAGTATTAGCTCTGTACATTAAATAGATGTGGAATTATGCTTTATGATAATAAGGCTAATATGATATAAAAGAAGAATTAAAATACCCCAAATAATTTCATATGTAAGTATATTCTCAAATAGCTAAGCATAGATAAGAATTAAATGAAACCTACCTATCCCAAAGCTTCCTCAGTCTGGCAATTCTATCAGTAAACACAGCACTGCAAAGTTTGGCTTCTAATGCATTTTTCTCAGACAGTGACTAGAATGTCAGGAAATTAGCCCCACTTCCCTAATACTGGTAGTCTAGATAACACTGCCCCTTTTCTGATTCCTGATACCAATGGAAACTCAAAGAGGCAACCAAGCAGCAAGTTTAGCTACATACTCCTCAAGAAGGATGAATTCCTGGGTTTTACTCACAGATAAGTAAACATTCACTGAGCATGTGTCCTTACACATGTGCTTTCCATGACCACTAGAACATGATCTTCCTTCCTGTCATCAGAGAAACCATCATGTCACTGGCAAGGGGTTACTTGTTCTGGTGGTCAGAATGACACAGGACCATTCAAGAGTATACCTGGTGCTAAGAATTGTTGAATGTGACTTTCCCTGAAATCCCATAACACATCAGATCTGTTTCCAAAGATCACATCTTGCAAACACCTTCTCATGAGAAGCACCTGGTGTTTCATAATGCATAGGATAATAAACCCAATTCTAATCTAAGTCTTGCATTCATAGGTCTAGTTAGTATATCATACAACTTTTTAAAGCAACCCAAAGGAATGAACCAATCAGATTTGCCAGTGAGTGCATAAAAAAATGGGGAATCATAGCACTTATCTTTGAAGCACTGACTTGTGTTATTTAAGTTCACAGGTAGATGATCTCATTTGGACTATAAAATACAGACCATATTTAATAGCAAGGTGTATGCTTGGATACTCAGTCACTGAGGAATGTTTTGTAAGTGACAAAACAAAAACTTTCAAAGCTACGACACAGTTCAAAACTTTGAGTACATATACACATGTACAGGTACTACATTCAACTTCACTACTGAGATAGTCTGAAATTCTGTGGGAAGTTAAAAGCAGGAAATTTTTTCACCCCTATGAAGCAAATAGTTCATAGTTCAAGTAAATGGAAATAATTTATGACTTTTCCACTAGTTATCACAAAGACACTACAAAGATATATCCACCACATAGATTTATGTGTGATATATTCCAATTCATGCAGAAATTCACGTAAATGCACAGGAAGCTGTCTGATGGTGTGTGGATTTATACCTATCCGCTAACTCAGCCATTTAAATACCCAGTCTAGCACTCAGGGGGCCTTGTGTGGATTTGTGGTGCTCCAGGGAAGATACTGCATCCATAAACCGAAAAATAGACTTTAAAGTGATACGACTGCAGTATTCCAAGAAAAATGCCATCTACTTCTTTTATCCATGAAAAGCAAAAGTTAGACTACTATGATGAAAATTTTCATAAAATCTCAAGGCTGGAAGATGATCTTCCTGTGTGACTCTGTATGAGAGTTATAGTCCTTCTACTATATTCCTACCTAGTTTTACAAACTATGCCTAGAAACCCCAAGGACGAGAATTGGTGCTTCTGAGAAATCTTCATTGATCTGTGGATACCTTTGATTTGATTACATAAAAGCCCTTTCATACATCACTCTAAAAATCTCCTTCTGCCAGGCACTGGTGGCTCACCCCTGTAATTCTAGCTACTTGGGAGGCTGAGATCAGGAGGTTCGCAATTCAAAGCCAGGTGGGCAAATAGTTCACCAGACCCCAAAATGGCCAAGTGCCAGTGACTCAAGCCTATGATCCTAACTATTTTGGAGGCAGCGATCAGGAGGATCACAGTTCAAAGCCAGCCTGGGCAGTTTGAGAGATCCTATCTTTAAAAAAAACCTAATACCAAAAGAAGGACTGGTGGAGTGGCTCAAGTGGTAGAGTGTTTTTCTAGTAAGAGACCCTGAGATCAAACTCCAGTAACACCAAAGAAAAAGAAAAAAAAAACTTTTTCTATTGCTCCCACTTAAAAAACAAAACAAAACAAAACACTGTTGTGGAGATCAACCCAGGGCCTTACACATGCCGTGTGAGTGCTCTCCCTGTGAGCTGTATTTCCAGTGAGGTCTCATCTATTGCCTTCCACAATACAATTTTTTAGTCCTTATCAGAGTGCTCTCACGTTTTCAGACTTCTCTTCTACCCACCTTCATCCCCAGTCTCATCAACCATTTTTAATGTTGCTTTCCCCCTCCCAGAGAAGTAAAGAATTCTAACCTAGAATCTACCCAAAACCATGTGACCTAAACAGAAAGGCACTGAAAATTCTCTGCCTCAATTTCCAATATGCCAAACAAAAGTTCTAGCTCAAAGTGTATTCTGAGGCTCAAATAAAAAGGAAAACGAGCTCTTTGGAAAATTGAAATTACTACAGAAACTGGAAGCATGTTTGTATGGATCAGCAAACCTAAACTGCGGTAAGGACAAGACCATATATTCCAAGGAAAATTTCTTCCCAAAATAAACTTCTGCCAAGAATTTACTTTTGTAGCGAAACGGTAAACAATTCAACCAATCTGTTTTCTAAGAAACAACTCCCCACCATGGTGGGTCTCTTTAAAGGGCTCAACAGCATCCAACCCAAATCCTGTGGAGTCAATGTGTTTTTATAAATGGAAGAAACATGACTGAGTCACTGAGGAGAAATAATGGTGTCTCCTCTGAAACTTTCAACTTTGCATTCTTCCTTTGCATAAAACAATGTTAGTATGTTTATTCATCCTCACCACTTACAATCTTTCAAAGGCTCTGCCATGCATCCAGCGTAAAATCTAACTCCCTTTCATTATCTAGCCCAAGGAACTCTCCATCCTCATCTCCATCTCCTCTCCTGCCTCCATATTTGAGCACACACAGTCAAGAGACCCTATTGTATTCAGGGTCATAGACCAAGGTCCTATTTTATTCAGATGACAACTTCTTTTTTCATCATTCAAAACTTTATACAGACATCCCCACTTGAGAGTCTATTGCCTGAACCACCACAGTAGTTTCAGTTTCCTGTTTCTATCAGTATTTATCACTACATTAAAATTCTTTATTTTTCTGTCTTCCTCATTAGGCTGTAGATTCCTTGAAGACATATATTTTATTCATCTTGGGATAATTAGTAACTAGCAAAGTGGAGGGCATGTAATAGGTACTCAATATAGGTTAAACAATAATTAATGTTCCTAGAAAGGGAAGACAAATACACAGAAAATAGTCACTCAATGATCCAGCAAATAGCACCAATCTTGCCTAATCCATATCAGAATTCAGGACTAACTCAGAATCAATAAAGCACCTTTCTTTTTAGAAGTTTAAGGTGTAACCTATATCCTATTTTCCCACCTATTCCTTGTCTCTAGAACCTTTATCATTTGCATATTCACATGCATTATTAGCACGTAATCATTAATAACACTACAAGATTATTTTATTCAGGTGGGATTTAATGCAACAACCTCCATATGTCCAAATGGTGCAGTAAGAGCAGTGCTGGACTTAGGCAATCTGAGCTCCAGTCCCTACTGCTGGTGTGTTGTTGGAAAGATCCAATAACAGTCTAAAGAGTCTGCAGCTCTTTCCCACTGGTCATCCCTAGGGAAGGTAAACTGTTATTTGTGTACATTGTTGTCTTTATTATCCAAGTTGGTACATGGATGCAGCCAACTGAGTCAAAAGGAACACAGACTTTCAGGTAAGAGGAGCCTGGTTTTGGATCCAAACTACGCTACATATGACCCAGGCAAGTTGTTACTTAACCTCTCTGAGCTAGTTTTTCTCATAAAGGGGATACTAATGATTTTCTGTCAGGCTAGAGTAAAACTTAGCTGAGTTAAGAAATGTAAAGACATTTATACATTTTTAATGCCAAATAAAATTGTTATTATTATTGTCTGCCTGGGTTGAGAATGGCATAATGTATGCTGTATCATTACAACCATATTTAAAAGGTGAGCCTTAAAAATTGTTGACAACTGCACATTAGTTTATCGAAGGCTCTGAGAAGTCCTGCTTTATAGAGAATTGTTTAACTCTGCTTACCCTATCATTCCCTCAATTTATTTGAACATGGAACACACTTCAATACTGTGTAGAGAACAGAGCCAAACAAACTTTCTTTTCCCATGTCTTTCTCACATGACTGTCACAGGACAGACTCAGAGCAAAACCCAAAATAATAAAACTAGTAAAAATGCTCCCACTCTACATCCATTGCTCATTCTTTGCAGTGCTCATATTTTACAGAAAGCAATTAATATGTACATATATACCTAGGAGAAAACCAGAGCTGTAAGTAAATTTCATAAATTCTGAAGGAAAAAGACATTTAGATACAATTGATTAGAGGTGTATGGTCTCAAGGATGTTCTCAGTAGACATGTGTGATTCTCTTTGGCAGAACTGTGCTTTTAATGATTTCTGAAGTCATATGAAAAGAATAGTACAGACACATGCTTTCTTGTGCATTTGCAGAATTGAAGTCATAATTGTTCTTTTCACATGGTAGCAAAAGTTCACTTCATTATTTCAATTGGCTCCTTCCCAGCATCACCTCCTGTGACTTTAAAAGCTGCCATTAATTTCCCATTAGTAAACTTTAATTAAAATGAATGTGTATCATTGCTTTTAGCAGCTGCATTTGTAGTACATGCATAAATACATGCAAATCTTGTCCATGATGTTCAAATGGCTTATTTCTTAACAAGCAATAATGTTATTTCAAAAGATTTTATTTACAGAAAGCTTTTAGAATCTAGCCCTTCCCTAAAGTAACTAGAATTTCATGGAAATACAATGAACCTAGCAAAAATCTATTTTATTGATCCCCAAAGGTAGCATGTTAGAACATGAATAATGACCTCTGAGCTTTGAACTACTCAGTGCCCTGGTGTCTCTGCCATATTTCTGTACAATACATTGAAAAGTAGAGCTGGAAAAGGCACAGGAATGGTTCTTCTTTAAGGAGTCTTAGTGCTCTAAGATACTGCACCATGTAAAAATCCAATAATCTCAGATGAGCAGTTTTTCACCAGCTTATTATCAAAGACACGTCTACCCCCCAAAGTTCCATTAAAATGTTCAAGAATCAGAGAACTGGGACACATCTGAGGGTAGACCTCAGAAGCTTTCTTATTCCTTTACAGTTTTACATTAGAGTAAATAAGAAACAATATTATTTTTAAAAAACAAAATGAAGTTAATTAGTCTCAGATCTTGCTTTAAGCAGGTTACCCTGGGATTTCCCCAAGTATCTTAACCAGAATTCAAGAACAGTTAGATTAGATGACAATTCAGACTTCCACACTAAATGCATCATTTTGAAAATACTGACAAACATCTGACAATAATTCTAGTAATACTTCCCCAGAAGACCCTCTATTATCATAATAAACTTCAATGCATGAATATTCTAGAGAGATGCTTAACCAAAAACAAAAAAAAAAAAAAAAGAGAGTGTCATGTGCTTCTCCCAGGGTTAGTTGAGTTAATGCATTTATCTGATAGTCTGTGGTTTTCTTCCTGCTTCAGCCTTACCCTTCCATCCTTTCTTCCCCTTGATAGTTTCTCTGTGAGGCTCACTGTTTCAGTGGCTGTGGTTTTATGGAAATGTTTTTAGGCCCTTATCTTTTCCTAATTATTTCTTACCTTCTGCATATTATTTCTGAGACAATTAAGCATCATTTCTCAGTCAAGAAAATGTTTGGCTTAGAAGGTCTAGTAAACACAAGTATAATTAAAATGACTCCTTCAGTTCACTGAATTTGCTATCAGATCTTTCAGAAAGGATCAATCTGTAAGAAACATGCATACTTTTCAATTAATACAATTGAGAAGCATTTGTATTATTGACATAAATCTAGAAAGTTTAAAGGTGATTTAAAAGAAGTGGCTTCCAAATTTTGCATAAAGTTTACAAAAGTTAACAAATGGATTAGTACACTTCGTCCACAACATTCTCGAATTTAAAAAGTTAATCACCTGCATCCAACCACTAAATAATTTCAATAATTAAATCAAGCATTTTAGTTCCTCACTGTAATTGTGGGAGAATATCAAGCTATAAGCTTTCCCAACAGCCATTCCTGGGAAATAAGCTATCACAGTCAACTGACATTTCAAAAAGTCAGTCAGAGAATTCCAACGTCAATTTGTCTGACTGGATGTCATGTATTATTCTTCCAGAAAAAAATCTGCTCTAAAAAACAAAGGGTCACTGTCTATGGCAGTGTATATCCTGCTTTACAAATATTGGTCCCAGGAAAGGTGGTGAAATTGCCTCACTTGCTCTTCTTAGATGAAATCACTGTGGTTCACCATTAAAAAAAAAAAAGTTTGCGGTTCTATTTTACAAATTCTCTGAGTTGTTCCAGATAGGATAGTCAATGACTTATCATACCTTTTATCACAAAAATGAACACAAATGAAATCATTAAAAGAATGCTGGGACAGCAGAGTGCAGTCCCACACCAGCACACTTTCTAGGAAGTTTCCATGTATTATATATACCATGTACGTATTAAATCATTTTAAAACTTAAAAAGCTCTAGGATGTTAGCATCTGTATAGTTCCATCCACATAATTTTGTAAATGTTAATCAATGCTTCCAAAAATTTCTAAATCATACAAAAGTCAAGAGAATTTATTGCTGAGCATAACGTTTCATTATATTCTTAAGTCCATGTAGTGTTGTCCCGGTGATAGTTCCCTTCTGCCCAACAAGTTTAGTCTTGTACCTGAGTTTGTAAATTCAAGTGCTGTGTAAAAGACTTGGTAGATCAAATAACATGTAGCAAAGCGGTCAATGGAAACACCAAGTACATTAAAGTTTACCGGACACACCCTTTCCCAAGGGTTTTCAATTACATGGGATATTGCAAGATAATCAGAAAGTGCACTGTATAAGTCTGGGTTCCCTAAGTGTGCTCACTCTTGTATGGAGATTAGATAGATGGATGATATAGACAGATGAGATAGATAGATAGATAGATAGATAGATAGGCAGATAGACATACGATACATATGACACATATATCTATATATGTGTCATATGTCCATATACATGACAAGTCAAGTGTCTACTAAACACTTTACTTTGAGTATAGTACTTCTCTACCAGTAGTCATTAAAATGCGTGTACTTTCTGAGCAGTGACAATTCCCATGCAACTAGAATCAGTAATTTTTCCCAGGAACAAAAGAAATCATTCAATTTGCAACACTGCACCACAAATTCTACATAATAGCAAAGAATTTTTATAAAGTGTGATGGGAATCTTCTACTCACTGAAACAATATCACTAAAAATGGAAGGGGGGATAGAGAGAAGGTAGTGAAACAGTGGGAAGGCAGAAGGGATGAGATGATCAAAACCACTTTAATGCCCTTGCCTAGCCATTCTCACTTCCCTCCCACCATAAGCAGAGATTAATTTTTTTTTAAATTCCAAACCTCAATTTAAAAAAGCACCAAAAAAAAAAAAAAAACCTGAAAGAGTGTGGCTAGGGTTACTACCATAGTAACTCTGAACGATTTTCAGATTTTCAGATTTTGCTTTTGTGCAAAAGCAAAGCAGTGGGAATGTAGAAGCAGCAAATCTCGCTCGTCCCCCACCCCTGATACTGTACCTCCAGATTTGCCCGAGCTGCAAGATGTGGATGAGTGACTGCAGGAGCCAGATGCAGAAGGAGCAGGACGCAGACCTGTGTTTGCCGCTGGCCCGGGTGGCCCCGCTGCTGTTGCTGCCGCTGTTGGTGGCGGTGATGTTGCTCTTGCTGGCGCTGGATGCTTGTCTTTGCGGCGTGGAAGGACGAGCTTCGCCTTCCCCAGCTGCAGACCCACCGCTGACCACCGTCTTGCAATCGACTCCAGGCTGAGGACAGCTGGAGGCGCCGGTCGTGGCGCTGTCCTCGGTGCTGAAATCGTGCACGAACCAGCGGAAGCTGAACACTTGCACCGAGAGCGAGCCGAGCACCACGAAGAAGAGCGTGAGCCCGAACCACCAGCGCTGGCCGCGCAAGTAGTAGTCCACGGCGAGCCAGACGTCCGTGCCCACGTCCGCGAAGTACACGGCCACGGCGGCCAGGATCCAGAGGCAGTCCCACAGCGAGTAGCGCCGCTGCTCCCTGCCCAGGCGCAGGCACAGCGCCGCCGAGCCCGCCCCGCCGCCACCGCCACCGCCACCGCCACCGCCACCGCCGCCGCCCGGGCCGCCAGCGCCGCCGCCCGAGCCCCCCGAGCTGCCGCTCCCCGTGCAGCAGCAGCAGCAACGCGAGCAGCCACTGCCGTCCGGGCAGCAGCCCCCCGCGGCCGCCTCCTCGTCCTCAGCTCCCGACCCCGACGGCAAGCCTGGAGCCAATCCCTGCACCGAGCCCGAGTGGTCCGAGTTCTGCAGCGGGGTGAACGCCACGTCGCTGCTCTTCTTCATTTTCAGCCTCCCGTCTGACTTAGCGGCCATGATGTCTCCAAATCGGGGAGAACCCTTCTTTATCTGACACCTTTGCCCCGCGCTCTGCTCCTTCCCGCCACCTCCTCGCCTCGCCCCGGCTTCCCTTCCCTGGCGGCGCGGCGCTCCCTCCTCCTGCTCCTGCGCCGGCTCGCCTGCCGCCCGCCGCCGCCGCCCGCCGGGCTGGGCGCTGGGCCGGGCTAGCGGCGCGCCTGGGGCCGGCAGGAGCGCCGCCTGGCTGCCTGCGCGGAGCCAAGCTGCTCGCGGCGCCCCGCGCGCGCCCCTGCCCGCCGCCCGCGCTGCTCGCCGTCCTGGCCCCGCGGCTGCCGCCCGAGCCGCCGCCGCCGCCAGCAGCAGGAGCAGCAGCGGCCGCCGCGGCGCTCCTCGGACCTGCACATTCCTCTCCTCCCCTCGCGCGCGCTCCCTCCTCCCGCTGCCTCTCCTCCACCAGCTGACTCCGAGGGAGAGGATGACCTCATCCCTTCCCTTCCAGCTGCCGCCGCTCCCACCCCGGCTCGGGAGGGGCGACGAGGAGGAGGAGGGCCCGGAGGAGGGGCCGGGACGGATTGGAGCGCGGGCGGGGGACCGGGCTGGCCGGTCCCGGGCACCAGGAGCTGCGGCCCAGGGACTGGAGGGAGACGATCGGAAGGCCCCGCTCGTAGGATTTCGGAGCACGCGGTGTGGATCAGCGCCACGCTGGGGGAGGGGCAGGGGCGCGCAGAGTGGAGAGGTCCCCGCGTTCAGCCACCGCCAAGGACCGAGAGAGTGGGCACGGGCGGGCGTGGCAGCGGCGAGGGCCAGGGAGGCGCAGGCCTCTTTGTAGTGGTTCCCAGCCGCTGCACCTGGGATGGGATGTGGTGTGAGGCTAGGTGTGCGGCTGGCGCCCGCGTGGGTTAAGAAAACGGATTAACTCGGACGCCAGGGCCGCATGTGGCGGTGCTACTGGGCGTGCCGGGCTTTGGAGATGAAAGGAGGAAGACGGCGTGCAGGGTTCGGAGCACCAGTCCGGGCTGTGGGAATCCCGAGCCCGCGCCCTCGGGGAAAGGAGCGCTGCTGAGGACAGGGGCGCGCCGGCCGGGGATGGAAGGCCCCCGAGCCCTCCGCGGCCCAGGCCCACGCCCCCCGTCCGTGCCCCCTGCGCGCTTTCAGCCGCGAAGAAGCCGCCCAGCCCGAGGAAAGGCAGCCTGGCAGGCGGGGCGGCAGGGCCACTCCTTCCTGCAGGTGGGAAACGTAGCACCCCTGGCGGTGGCTCCGAGCGCCGCGGCGGAGGGGCGCGGCTGATAGCCGCGGGAAAGAGGAACCCGCTCCTTCTCGAGTCCGCGGGCGGGCGGGAGTGGCGGAGCCCAGAGCTGGTGTCACCTCCCCTACTCCGAAACTAGAATTGCCTTCTCTTAAATGTGTAAGAGTGTCGGCTAGCTGGGTGGCCTCACAACTCCAGAAAGGACCTGAATAAAATAATCTGTAATCCCATAAATTTGCCAAATTAAATAAAAGGATAATAGATATTGCAGTCGAAAAAATTTCTTAAGTCCTCAATAAGATATAGGATCTTTGCCTTTTTTTAAACTAAGACTTGGACTTTGACTTGTCTCACTCAATTTTTGCACATGTAAGGGACAGAGAGTGTAATCTTTAAATTACACTGTGACTCACATACTTTAAGACCAGAAGGAGTGAGGTGACACCCCTATACTGCCACTAAGAGCACCAGGTGAAGTCGATGTGGATGGATTCCCCAGCCCTTGCTGTGGTAGGTGCCAGGTGGGTTGGCACTAGTACATAGTACCACCCTTACTTAGTAGTGATAAGTAGCAGATTTACAGGAATTTCTCTGCATGTAGAACCCGCCAGGGCACACAGTGTGTTAACAGCTTCATCATCTATTTTAGGATCAGCTGCACAAAGTGGAATTGCCTCACTCTGCAGATAAATTGTCCTCCATCCTCAAAGATTGGTGCCCAGGGCCCTGAGCTACTTAGCCTTTGCCTGGTAGAAGGGTGTTGAGCCACAGAATCCACAAAGGATTACGTGACATGGGCTAATTCAGTATTTCCGGCAAAAGTCAGGGCCAGATGGTGACTGAGGGGCAGCACAAGTAGCACCAGCCACTTAGAATGCAGGCAAAGGAATGCATTTTCAAATCCAGCATTAAGATTGAGCCCTTTTGGAGTACAAAATTCCCTTCCTTGAAAACACCCTAGTGCTACTTCCCCAGAGTCCAAATCTAAAATTCCATCTCTAGGGCTCTGTGGCTGATTGTGCTTTGTGCAAACCATCAGGGAAAGGAGCCATCTCTTAGGTAACAGGGTCCTCAGAGATGAGTATATTCTAGGTGGAATGCAAAGCCTGAAGTAACAGCAGCCATGGGAGGGCCCAGAGTATCTAAGGTGCTGAAGATATGCAGCAGACTGAAGGTGCCCTGAACCAATGTTACTTGTTGGACTGTATCCTCTGCACCCAGCACCTGCAGACAATCTTTGCTCAACAAATATTATTGGAGTGGATGTGTGACTTTATAGAAAGAACATTCCATGACAGGAAGAATGCTACATTCTGTGCTAATGAACGTTCCCATGGAAACATAGGAATTATGACTTTTCCTGCTAGGTTCTGAAAAGAAATAACTAGTAATAGGTTATTAATACATTATTCAAAGTTATTTAACTTCTCTTTAAAGATTGTCTGCTCCATATTTTGAAAGCAATAGGCTACCAATAGTCAGTGGAAGCAGTGTACATTAGGAGGTCAGAGGGCATGCTTTCGTATCCAGGCTCTGCTAATCACTGGCCCCATGATCCTGGAAAATTACTTAATACTTGGGATTAATATGAGGATTAGATGAGATCATGTATATTACAGGGCTTTGTATATAATATTGTTCTCAAGAGCCTCTAATCCCATAAATCTAGTAATCACATCTCAGAATTTAGTTGTTAATATTATCTACTCTGCCATAATCACTGCACCTGTCAAGACAGATGGACATAATAGTTAAGAGCTTAAAGTCTGAACTCAGAGTTATTCTTGTCTGATTATTTAGCACCCTGACCCTCCTCTTCATCCTTTGTAAAATAAAGATGATTAATGATCTCTATAACTCAATAAATAAAAAGGTGTATACAAATGGTTCAACACCACATCCCAATTCTCAATACACAATACTCTTACATTTTTCCTGTTTCTTCCAATCCCCTCATGTTTTCTGGTTTAACTCTAAACCTTTAATGCTTAGCTAGTCAACTTCTCCTAAAATTCAAGATCTTAAAACAGTAATTGAACCATTTGCCTTAGATCAATTACTGTTTAATATACATTCGTGATCTGTCAGGAATATGAGCTCTTCTTTAATGGTCTAATCTCAGTTATTGCCATTGTCATGACCTAAACCCAGCCATTACTCTGAAGCTTCCTAATCTCAATTTTAAGCATCCCTCTCTGGTTAGCATCTCTTCAGTGCTCAGCTCACTCCCTCAAGTACCATGGGATCTGGATTATACCTCATTTTTGCTTCCCTTAAGCCCTGCATGCTCTCATCTTTCTTCTTCCACAGTGTAAATTCCATGCCTAAGCAAACATTAAGCACAGCTTGGATACATGTTCATCTCTAAAGTTCATCCTACTTGACAAAGCACCAGCTCTGGTTAAAACCTTTTCTCTACCTCCTTTGGCCTGAGCCTGTAAAGCTAGCTGTGACTGGAGAAAGGGCATGGCCACGCTCACTGAACTCCTTTCAGCTCCTTGGCCTTCAGCCTGCAGTGGCCTCTGAGGCTGCTCAGCCATCACTCCCTACCTTCTTGGTCTATGTAACTTCCTGCCTATTTGTATTATTATTTCTTATTTTCCCTTTCCAACCCCAACCTTTAAACACCTCTTTCCCATCTTTGCCCTCAGCTGATGACTGCTTCCCATTCTACTGAGCAAAATGAAGCAATTAGAACAGGCCCATGAAAGCTCTCTGCATCTCCTCTGCTCACCAGGAGACATTTGCACCCCGCTGCTTGGCCTCCTGCCTCTGTATAGCAATGTTTCCAGCTAGACCCCAGCTCCTACCTCCACTCTGCTCAAGAGCACAACTCCACACTTGTCTCTTCTCAAGTGCACAAATGTGCTCCTCTGGATCCACTAGTTTAGCAGTACTGGGGTTTGAACTCAGGGCCTCATGCTTTCTAGGTAGACACTCTACCACTACAGCCACTCTGCCAACCAACCCTGTATCCACAAGTTTAAAAACAAAGCAAAATAAACAAGTAGAATAAAACTTCCTTTGACTTCAAGTCCCTTTCTAGCCACCAACCACTGCATTTCTCTGAAATGAAGAGAGCCTAAGCTCACTTTCTTCAATTGCTGTTCTCTCATCTTCTCATGACCACACTCAGATAAACCAATCAGGAGCAGTTCTACCAAGTCATGAGTGGTGTTTGGCTGCTACGCTCTCGGTTCTCACCCCACTTGAACCCCTTGGGGCATTTGACCTAGTAGACCATTGCCTGCTGTGTGAAATCACTTCACCACACACCAGGGGTTTTTCTCCTTCTTTCAAAGCCTACTTCTTTGTTAATTCTTTTTTATATCCCCTATCTTTAGATAAGCTCAGTCCCCAAACCTTTTTCTCTGTATTCTCAGGCTCCCCAAAATTTAATGAAATATTCCATTAAAAATACTACCTATATGCTGGTGTCTCCCATATTTATTTCCCCAGGCTGGACAAAACTTCTAGACCCCAACTATACACCATCTTACTTGAATGCCCTATAGACATCTCAAACTTAAACTTGTCCAAAACCAAGCCCCAGATCTTCTCCCCCTAAATCTGTTTCTCCTTCCTCATTTCAGTTAAGGACAGCTCTGTTCTTTTAACTTCTCAAGGAAAAAATAAAAAAGAAGAGTCATCCTTAGCTGCTTCATTTTCTTATAGCCCCATGTTTTATCTCCCAGAATTATTTTGGTTCCACCTTCAAATCATTTTTATTTTTCCATTCATTGTTTGTCCGGATTTCACCCTGATTGGTTCACATGATCTTTCACCTGCATTCTCACCTCCTTACTGCCTTCCTGTTTTCAGCCTTGCTTCCTGCCATAAACATAGCAGTCAGGGTGATCTCTATAAAAAGCAAACTAGATAAAACAAGAGGAGCCAAGATGACAGATTAGAAGCAAACAGCACCTTCCAACTTCTCAGTGCCCTGGAAGCCAAGTAGCCAGAAAACAGCTTCTCAGTGAGGAGGGTGACCGAGGTAATGCACTGAAGTTTTTTAATTGATTTGTTTGTATATACATACATTTATTTTTTCTTTTTATTATTCTCTTTTTTGTTGCTCTTTTTCTCTTCCTCACCTTCTAACAGTGAAATTCTTTTATTCTCTTTCTGTCTCTCTCTGTCTCTCTGTCTCTCTCTTCCTTCACTTTACTTCTGCTTTCTTACTTTTCATTTTTTGAATATTCTATCTTTTATTTTGCTTTCCATTTCCCATTTTCTTCTTTCTACTTAGTATTTTTTCTTTCTTTATCATCTCTGAAAACTTTTTGGGCCAGGTGCAGGTTATTTGTGCCCATAATCCTAGCTACTTAGAAGGCTGAGATCAGAAGGACCATGGTTCCAGACCAGTCAGAATAAAAAAGTTCATGAGACCCCCATCTCAACAGAAAATAGCTGGTGTAGCAGTGCCTCCCTATCATTCCAGCTATGGTGGGAAGTGTAAAATAGAAGGATCATGGTTCAGGTTGGCCTGGGCAAAATAAGAGACCTTATCTTCAAAATAACTAGAACAAAAAGGACTGGAAGTGTGGCTCAAGTAGAGAATCTGCTTAGCATGTATGAAACCCTGAGTTCAAACCCCAGTAACAACCAAAAAAATAAATAAATAAGAAAAGAAACCGTCTTTTCTCTGCCTCTACCATTCCTACTGTTGTCGTCAGAGTTGTGGATGTAGCGGTAGGTACTTGCTTTTTAACTTTGTTCAGGGTCTGCTTCACTGCTATTTGTTGCTGTTACTATTTTTTTTTTGCTTTCCCCTGTCATTGCAGTGCTGGGATTGACCACACTTCAAGTACATTGTATAGATGCTCCACTTCTGAGCTACACTTGCAGCCAGCTTAGAGTCACCACACATTGCTGCACACAACTCGTCCTGATGAATACTTAAACTCAAAAAATGGGGAGCTAACCAAGCTCAAGTAAGCATGGGTAGGAGGGTCTTGAAGACCTTTCCCTGATCATCCATTCCTATGGCAACAGCAGAGAGAAAGAACCAAAAGGCAGACAACACACTTATGACAGACCAGAGGACAGGCCACTCCCATACCCTTTCGCACCATACACTGTTGATAAGACTTGAGGAGTAATTACAGAGTTACCCCATATACTATCCTGCCTAAACACATCTGCCTGATCTATTAGAAGCACCCTTCTCCTAGGAGACCTACAGAGAAAGCAAGACCCTCAGTTCTGACATAGTATGTACTGTGACAAAATGCACCACCAAGAAAGTAACAGGGAATCTACACTACAAGATCTAACTGGAAATATTTCAATACTTCTCAACAATCTCATATACCAGGATACATTAGCTTCCAACACATAAATCTCTGCGGGACATCCATATCCAAACCACCGTAGTGGGTAACAACTGGAAAGGCACAGGGAGGGAACACAGTGGGAGGGGCCAGGCAGGTCTGGGGCACAGAGAGGTAGTGGGCTGATGTCTGAGAGCCATCATCTTAAGGAGGCAGGACCAAGTGCAAGCTGAGACTCCAAGCCCCTGGTACGTGCTCCATTGTCCCATTGGACTTCACTTAGAAAACACAAATTCAAAGATGAAAAGATGGTTACTCTGGGGCACTGAAGCATGATGTCCTTCTGAGTGTGGAGCCCTGTGTACCTGATCTGGTTAATCATTCTTTAAGCTAGCCTGGCTCATAGTTATTCAGTATTTTTGGATCTTGCACCACATATACAGGGGAGTGCTCAAATGGGCATGAAACACCCAGTGTAAATCTAACCCTCAGACAGCCAGTTGCCCTCTAGTCTTACTTTCTACTTTTTGCCTACTCCTTCCTTCCACTCCAACTGTACTATTCTGCTTACCAGTTCCCAAACACACCAGGAACATGACTTCCCCAGGGCCTTTGTACATACTGTTCTTCTTTTCTGCACTGCTATTCTCCAAGTATCCATATGGTTTGTTTCATTTTCTTCAAGTCTTCAGTCACATTCTCCTTTTTAGTATGAGGTCCTCTTTTACTCTCAACTCAGTTACCTACTTCTTGTACCTAAGCCACGAGGAGGAGGTCTGGCTCTTTGGCCTGCATAGCTAGGGTCCATACATTTCTGCTTTCCCATCAAAGATTCTAGGTCATTTTGTGGTAAGGAACACAGGAAGCATGATGATGTTCCACAGATTCTACAGAGTGCTCACACACTTCACAGTGGGATCCAAGCTCATGATGAAGTTGCCAACACAGAAAGCACACTTCAGTGTGCATGAATGTAACATTTCTCAGAAGATTTGTAAAGGCAGACCCTGAAATGTGGGAAGCAAATTTGTTAGGGTCCCCATACAGAGTATGTTGTGCTTGTTTCTTTTACAATCCAAGTCTAGAGAAGGAATAGATGAGATTGAATAGGAAAAAGTCCTCTAGATTCAGAGGAGACATGAGGAATAAAACGGTTAATATTAGACATTAAGACTCAGTTTATTTGGTACTGGAAAGGTGAAAGTGAGATGAAGGAATAGACTCAAGTGTCCTGTATGGTCAGCTGTGACAACCAGCGAGGACAGTCTAAACTCTAGACAGATTAGATCCAATTTGGGGGTGTTGTGATTGGATGTTTGTGTCTCTTCAAAATTCATGTCTGGAAGTCCTAACTCCCTGTGATGGCATTTGAAGATGAGGCCTGTGTGACATGCTAAGATTTCTATGAGATCAGAAAGGTGAGACTCCTGTGTGATGGAATTAGTGTCCTAATAAAAAGAGGAAGCGAGATCACAGAGGTCACATGTCTACATTCCCCTCCCTTGTCCTTCTCCTTCTTTCTCTTCCCCTTCACCCCAGAAGGCAGGAAGAAGACCCTCAGCTGACATCTTGGTCTTAGACTTCCCTTCCTCTACAACTGTAAGAAATAAATAAACTGTTGTTTAAGTCACCTAGCCTACATTTTCTTATTACAGCACCCTGAGCAGACTATTACAGAGCGGTTACCTAAGCTTGTACTTTTCTGTGACAGTCTTTGTTACTAACAAAAGCTTCTTTTGGTGTGGCAGGGAGAGGAGGATCTACCTTTATATTGCTGAAGTATGTGAATGCTACTAAAATAGCTTCCCTGATAAATTGGCCAGTGGTAAATATCCTGCAACTTTTCTTTGAGGTTCATCCCGAAGCCTACAAATCTCAGATTTTTTTCATCTGAAGTATTGGCCATAATGCTGAGAAATTTCCAGGCCTTCAGATCCAGTCATTTCAACTACCATCTGGGACTGGCCTAAGAGCTGGCAGGAACGTGTCAAGCCACAACTATTTATCTTATTCGTGGCCAGGGGCTCTGCTCCTGGGTGCCAGGATGCCCTGTTTCACCATCCTAGATGTGAAGATACATCTGGACTGCACTCTCTCTTTTACCTCACACCAAACCTGATTTAGCCCTCCATTTAAAATACAATAACACATAGCTTTTTAATGCAATATAAAAATAAGAAACCAAAAGTTTACAAGCAAGAGGAAATAAAATTGTGTCATGCCCTGTTTTTCAACACAGTTGCCTTATTAAGGCCTCATGACAACTGTGAAAGAGCCCAGACAGAATACCACCAATATGAGAGAGAGAGGGAGAGAGGAAAATAAGACAAGTTTCAGGGCTGGCAGTGTGGCTCAAGTGGTAAAGTGGCTGTCTAGCAAGCATGAGGCCCTGAGTTCAAACCCCAGTACCAAAAAAAAAAAAAGTCTTCCTGATTTACCTATTCTTATGGAATAACTTAGAGGATGTAATGCCCTTCCCCTCCTCCTGCAAAAATAACCCCACAGACTCTCATAAAACATTTAGAACAAAAGAGTGATATGACTGGTTTTGGGTTTTGGAAAGACCATTCTAGCAACAGAGGGCAGAATTAAGGGAGACCTTGCATAAAACTGCTATGATTTATGATATCCCACTAATCTCCCATGTGCACTCTGTGCCCAACACGTAACACAGTGTCTGGCATGTTAACAGGCATTTGATAAATATTCTGGGACAAGCTTTTCCAGATAAATAGTCTGTAGCTCTTCTGAGGATCAGTAGACATATACCTCCATGGCTTTTGAAATGCTAAAGTTCCCTAAAGATTGTGACTTCCGGAATGCAAAAGCAAATCAATAAAAATGGCTTTTAAACAAAATAAAATGCTAAGAAGAAGCATCGAACTTAGAAGCAGATTGAGGAAGGAGTAGATCAATGCTGAGTTACAAGTACCAAATAAAGGTCATTAAAGAAATACAAGAGAGGTGTATTATTCCACTGTTTTAATTTCTAAATTGGAATAGCAACATGAACTAAGGAAAATAAAATGAGATGGAGTTTAGGGTCCCAGATGAAGTGTCCCAAAAGTTGGAGCACACATTCAGATTTGATGTAGGAAAAAAAAGAGCAAGCACTATAATGTCATACCAGCCTCCAACTTGTAAGTGTGTTTTGCTTCTGAAGTATGTTAGTAAGTGAGTCACTTGGGTCTTAAAATGCATTTCCCATAGGAACAAAATGATAAATGACGATGATTAATTCCTCCAGTCAGTCAGCCGATAAAAACGTGTTTAACCCTGACATAGCTGAAATGTTCATTTACAACAGAAAAGAGCAAAGCATACCATTACCATGCCAACACCTAGTCACAAATGTAAAATACTGTAGGATTGAATAAGAAAGATTTTTGTTTATACTGGATGCTGGTGCTTGAGAAAAATTAGAGAATTCAAAACCAGCGAATAAGTGCCTTTAAGAGAGGGAGCTTAATTCTTCTCACCACCCCCTGTTCCTGCACTTAGTGGCCTGTGGTAAAGAAGAGAGGGTAGAGGTGCAGGGATATGACTTTCTAGGGGAGGCCTGAAAACACTCCCTTGGGCCATGATCAAGATCAACACCAACACAAGTCACATTGTAACACGTATCCTGATAAGGTGCAACAAGGATACTTCACCTCTGTGGTCTTCCCCCAAACCTACAGCCCTATTCTAAAAGACAAACGACTACAAAACGCCTGACCAGTAATGCCTGTCCAGGTCACCAAACACAAGGGAAGTGTGAAAAACTGTCATAGCCAAGAAGCGCTTATGGAGACTTGATAACCAAATGCAACATGGTACCTTAGATGGGATACTGGGACAGGCAGTGGCAAAGCATACAGTGGATAAACCAGCACAATCTGAATGAGCCCTTTAACCTAGTTAATAGTAATACAAAAAGGTTGGTTCTTCCTGGTGACAAATGACCATACTAATTTAAGCTGTCAATAGTGGGGGAAACAAGTGAGAGATATATAGCACTCTCAGTACTGTCTCTGGAGCTTTTCTGTAAATCTGAAACTATTCTAAAATTAAATTTATTTAAACATTGATATGTTGAGCTAGGCACTGGCTCACGCATGTAATCTTAGCTACTTGGGAGGCTGAGATCAGATCATGTGTGAAGGCCAGCCTGGGAAAATAGTTCTCAAGGGCCCCATCTCCAAAATAACCAGAGCAAAACGAACTGGAGGCATGGTTCAAATATTACAGCACCTTTTTTGCAAGTGCAAAGCCCTGAGTTCAAATCCCAGCCTCAAAAAAAAAATCAGTACATTGTAAAATGGATAAAGCTAAAACCAAGATTGGTCAAGAAAAGAAAAAAAATATTAACAGCATCAGTTACGAAAGAGAGGATATCAGTTCAAATTCTATTAGAAGTAAAAAGATAATCAAGCATATAACTACCATAACTCCCAGCAATTGCAGTCTTGGGCATTTGTCCTGGAGAAATAAAAATTTATATTTACACAGAAATGAATGTTTATGGCAGCTGTCTTCATAATTGCCCCAAACTGGAAACAATCCAGGCAGCTCTCAGCTGGTGAATGGTTAGACAACCTTGGTATGTCCATATCATGGAACAGCACCCAGCAATTCAAAGGCAAAAACTTGGGCAAATGGCCAGAGAATTTTGTTGAATGAAGAAAAACTCCACCCTAAGAGATCACACACTGTGATTCTTTTTATACAGTATTCTTCAAATGACATAGTTACAGAAATGGAGAAGAAATTGGTGGTTGTAGGGGGTAAAGGACAGAGGGGCATGGCCACTAAAGGTCCATGTAGATCTAGAAATGTCCTGTGTCTTTCTTGGTATTGGATACACATACATGGTCCTACCTGTGTGATAAATTGCATGAACTGAATACACACATACAGATACTAAGGGCACTATTAAAAGCAACTTTTTGCCACCAACTTAGAGGAAAAAATTCTTTGAGGATTTATAAAAATAAGAGACTTTTGCAGTTTCTTTCTTTTTTTAATCAATTTTAATAATGTATTTTATTTAATCAATATATCTAAAATACTACCACTTCAACATGTAATCAATATTAAAATTATTGAGATATTTTGCTTTCTATCAGCAAATGTTTGCTATCTTATGTGTATGTTACACTTACAGCACTTCTCATACCAATCTCATTTCAAATGCTTGTGTGTGACTGGTGGCTCCCATACTGGACCACAAACTTCAGTCCAAGTTCATAAGGAACATGTGGTACCTGCTCTCTGTCATGTTGGTAAGTATAAAATTTCATCCTGAAACTTTTTTAGTTATTTGCCAGTAGGTTTGCTTTTTCCAGTTTCTATTGTGCTTTGTGGGTAATAATTACAAACACACTTTTTTAATTCTCTGAGCTCCAAATCAATTGAGAACCAGACACAAGTTTCACATAGATGTACAACAAAAAAAAAAAAAAAAAGCTTCACTGCATCACATGCCTTAGCTCTGCGTCTACACTGCGCTTCCTAGTCCTGTTCCTGGGTTCTGTCTGGGGCAGTTGTCTGCCTGGGGCCCTGCAGCAAGGGCTGCCCTGTTGCCCAAGCCTATTTCATTTGCAGGAGTTGCTGGGCTGGTTGAGCACTGCAGGCCAGCAGAACCGGAAGGTGCCTCGTCTGTCTTCAAAATCAAGTGAGCAAGTCTTTCTTTTTGGAGGAAGAGAGTATGGAAAGATTCTTTTTGGTATTAATTGAACTTTGGGGAACACAATAGACAGTCTTTCATTACCAAGAGCGTTGAACTCTGATGGCATAGGCCCTTATTCTAATTTTGGTTCAAAATATTCCATGTGCCTTTTCTTCAACTCATCTACATCACTAGCATTTTGAAATTCAGGGCTGACACAACTCACTCACATGAGATGAGAGAGAGAGGAAACAAAAAAGGAGTGGAGAAAGATTTTTCACAAGAGTCAGTTGGAATTTGGAAGAGGGCTACAGGGGAAATTGACAGAACACAATGTACTTCAGTAAAGGATGAACTTGCAAAACTGAACAGAATGTAGCAAAAGGGAGATTGGGAGGGTGCAGCAAGCACAGGAAGGACAGACAAAGTGCACCAGACAGGACATCACCACAGATGCTCCTGGATGCTTGTCTGCCAGATGAGGGCTCCTCTTGACGTAGGTCCACGTGTGTGGGGAAGGCAAATTGAAGGCCGTGGAGGGGATAGACACTGGGGGTGGAGGGAGCATCGCCACATGCAGGTGACTAAGTGACTGGGTCCTGGGCTTAGACTTGCTAGAACTGGAAAGCATCTGAGGAGGGGCAGTCCAGATGGGAAAGACCCAGGCTGAAGGAATGATAGAGAGCACCCGCTGGGAAACTTCTAGAGACTTAAAAAATAATAATAATAATAATATTAAAGTGACTTGAAAATTTGTGTCCACACAGAACCTCAGAATCTGACCTTATTTAGAAAGAGTCTATGCAGATACAATTAAAAGATCAAGACTAAATCATCCTTGATTAAGGTGGTCCTTAAGTGCAATGACAGTCCTTATAAGAGAGACAGAAAAGGCTGCACAGAGATCCAAGGGAGAAGACACTGAGGAAGAGAAGATGGAAGTTTCAGGGATGTGGCTACCAGCCAAGGAATGCCAGGAGCCACCAGAAGAAGGAAGAGGCCAGTGTCTCTCCCTGCAGCCTTCTGACGGAGCTTAACCCACTCACACCTTGATCTTGAACTTCGATCTTGAAAGAGTATGGCGATCAACTTTTGCTCTTTTAGGCCAACCAGTTTGTGCTGAATTTTTATGGCAGTCCTAAGAAAGTAATACACGCATATACCAAAACCCCCTCATGAAGGAGGTCCTGATGATACAATGATGTTTCTATCTGCCCTTTTGAACTCATTGTGGATCTGTTTTTGTTCCAAAATTTGGTGATGTGTCAGAACATGGAATTAACTTTCTTTTAGCTTCTGGCCTCCTGACTTACACAGTTATTTTTCCTATGTATGTGTGACCAACCATGTTTGCATATTTGCAAAAGAAAGGGAAAGATAAGTTAGTAAAAGAAGGAAGGGATGTAGTAAAGATAAAAGAAAAATTATTTTTTAAAAGTAGGGGCTTTGTGTTTGAATGGGTATGTATATATCGCCTTTTGATATCACTATATGCAAATAACAAGTCATACAAATAAGTAGGAAATAAAGAAACTTCCTTATCACTTTAGAATCATTGTTATAATCTAGAATGATTTTTGTCTCGATATTTTCCATAATAAGAGAGTGTTTAAGAAAAACACAAAAGTGGAATTCTAATAAAAGAAGTTTCAACATTTTTTAAAGAGAAAACTGACTTTGAAATAAGTTATGATGCACAGATGACACACAGCAATTTTCAGCTGTTGAGGGTTCGTGAGCCCACTCTGAGAATGAAAGCAAAGGCGGACTCCAGGAGCAGAGGTCAGAAAGTTTTTATTTGTAGAGAAGAGAAGAAAAAGGTTACATGGGGCATGCAGGGGGACCTGGAAACTGGTGGTCCCGTGGTTCAGGTAGGAAATTGGGTTCTTATAGCCCTTTTTTATATTGCCCGACGGCAGAGATGTCTCTCAGGTCTCATGGGAAGGAGAAGTGTCTCATTGGCCAATTATCACCTTTTGGGACCTCCTGCAGTCCCTCCTTACATTCTTCCCTCTCAATGATCGCCCTAACTGTTGTTAGGGATAGGGACAAAGAAGTCTATTCAGTGACTGAGACCTGCTGACAGGGGGCGATGAAGGGGCCCTCAGCATCAGGGCTGACCATAAGAGACGAGTTAGAAGGGACCATGTTTTCATCTCCATCAGGGGCATCTGTAGTTTGATGATTCTAAGTGACAGGAAACAAACTTGACAAGGAATTTAAAAAGCAAACCCCAAACACAAGTAAGAGAATGATGGCAACTATAGGCCCCAGAAAGGGTAGAAACCACATCCTGGAGGGGAGCTGGGATTTTATTTGGTCCCATACCTGTGTAGATACCTGAGTTTCGAGGGACTGTTCTCAGAGCCACTTAGCCTGTTGGAGAATGTCCTCTATCTGCTAGGAAGTTTAGTAAGGTTTCGGTGGCTCATGAAGTGACAGGCTCAGTTGGTCCAAGAGGAGGAGGTCATCTACATACTGTAGCAGAATAGCTTGTGGATATTGCCACTCTGCCAAGTCTTGGGTTAGAGCCAACCCAAAGAGACAGGGGCAGTCTCTCAATCCCTGTGGGAGGACAGTTCAGGTGACCTATCCAGACTTTAGTATGGGGTCCTCAAAAGCAAAGATAGGTTGACTTTTAGGATGTAAGGGAATGCAAAAGAAGGTGTCCTTTAAGTCCAAGACAGTGTAGTAAGCAGTACCTGGAGGTATCTGGGCTAAAAGCATATAGGGATTTGGAACTACAGGGTGGAGAGGCACTGCTGCTTCATCGATCAGGTGGAGATCTTGGACTAGCCTCCATTTGTTAGGTCCCTTCTTAACACTGAGAATAGGAATATTATATGGGCTGAAGCATTCTATTAGCAGTCCCTGTCTTTTTAAGTGTATGATTGTGGGAATTAGTACCTCCTTAACGTCTGGTCTTAAAGGATATTGTTTCTGATGGGGAAGCCAAGAGAGGTCCTTGAGATGAATTAGGACTGGGACCGCTGTTGGTGCCCATCCTACAGTATGTCCATCCATCCACACTGTGGGGTCTACTTGTTCCTCTATCAAGGGCAACCTAAAGTACTCTCCTGGGGGTAAAAGGAGCTGTACTCCCAACTTAGATAGAAGGTCTTACCCTAGCAGAGGAGTAGGGGTTTCTGGGACAAATAAAAAGGAGTGACAGAAGTGGAAATCTCCCCAGGAGCAGGCTAGAGGCTGAGTGAAATAACCCTCTAGGAGCTGGTCTGATACGTCCCAAACAGTAATTTCTTGGAGGACCTGGGTCCTGGAGAGAAAGGAATAGCTGAAATGCTGGATCCAGTATTGATAAGGAGGCTGACCTTGTGCTTTTCAATAGTAAGTATTGCTCAGGGCTCCTCTGCTTTTATGGTGGTCACAGAAGCCTGGATGGGAGGCCCCAGGACCTGTCATTGGGTGGGAGACTCTGGCCTCAGTTCCCCTGGGAACCGAGGACAGTGTGCCTTCCAATGATTTCCCTGGCAAATGAGGCAGTGTCCCGGAGGTAGCTTTCTTCAGGAGCACTCTCTCCTAAAATGGCTTGCCTGTCCACATTGAAAACATGTCCTCAGGTTTGGACTCTGCCCCAGGGGAACCTCTCTGAGCTCTGAGATCAGAGCCTTCTGCCATTTATTCTTTCTCTTTTTCCTCTCCAGATCCTTGTTTTCTTTTTCTCTCTATTATAATATACAGATGTGGCTATATGGACCAATTGGTCTAGATCTCTGCTTCTTTCAGCCACCAACTTTTGAAGATTTTTATGGATATCTGGGGCAGACTGTGTTAGAAATTTCTTTTAGGACAATCTCCTTCTCTTGTGACTCCAGTACAATGTTGGTATGCTTTTGTAAAGCATCCTTTAGTCACTGTAGGAAAGCTACTGGGGTTTCTAAGGGTCCTTACTATACAGCCATGAGTTGGGAGTAATTAAGGGGTTTTAATCTTGGCTCTCCTTAGACCCTCAAGAATGCAATGGATAAAGTGGTTAAAGGTCCATTCTTCCTTGTCATTTTTAGGGTCCCACTTAGGATCATACCTAGGTATTGCCTGATCTCCTGTTGGAATTGGGAATCAGGGTTCCCTTTTAAGTATCCAGTGGCTTTGTCTTTCTTCTCCCTCCCCTCCTCCTCCTCTAAAGGCCCAATGTGAGATAGGCCTGTAGGGCCACATTTATCTAAGTGATAATCATCCCCAGCTGCAGTTGCCTGATCTAGTACTCACTGTTTCTCCAGAGAAATTAGGGTCTGGGATAACAATAACATTACATCATTCCAGCTCAGTTCAAAGTTTTGGCTGATTTCTCTGGATGTACTGATCTGGGTTTTCTATGGAATTTCCTAGATCCTTTTTTATTTCTTTAAGCTCACTTAATCTAAAAGGAACATGAGTCCTATCCCCTCCAGGAATTAACTGGAAGGGGTAGAGTTCCTGTGGGACAATGTCAGGAGTGTGAGGTAGCTGGGTAAGGGAGTAGAAGGGGAGCTGATGGGGCATCAATGGTCCCTCAGAGTGCGATATATCTCTTGTGGCTCCCCTGGGGATTTGATTTCTGTCATGGGGGAGGCCTCCTTTGATATTATTGGGGGCCCTTAAGCATTCGATTTTTTTTTTTGGTTCTGGCTCCTCAAGGGAGTTTGGGAACTTTTTGTAAAAGGTCACCATGGTCTGGATATCTAGCCTGCATTTGCTCAGCCATTTTGTGTGGTCTCTTAGGAAAAAGAAAAGTTGAATATATGGGTCTTCAGTCCACTTTCCCTCCTTTTTACAGAACATATCTAATTGAAGAATGGTATTATAATTAATGCTCCCTCCTTCTGGCCATTTTTCCCCATCTCCTAGAGGTTATTATGGCCAGGCCTGGGTGCAGTAAAAATCTGAGTCACTTTTGTTGAAGACTTTCTGGGTCAAGGTCTTGATTCCCCATCTAAAAAGGGAAGCAGGGGAGAATTGACCACTTTAACAGAGGTTTTCTCCTTTTACCTAGGTGTCCCCGGGGGAGGAGATACTCTACCTGGGAGAAGGCATCCCTCTCTTCAGTGCTCTCTCGCCACTACCACTGTGACTAAGATCATGGGGAAGACATTTAGATATGTCCGGCTGCTGCCACCCCACTGGAGTGCCCCCCAGTCAACTTTTTTATCTATTTATTTTGATTTGGTTGTTTGCCTTGTGACCCAGGTACCTGGTTCTCCTCTACCAGCTGAAGGCTTGTAATTTAAAAACAACTCTATCAAAGTAACCAAGAGGGCTTGCATGGCCAGGGAGAGGACCCCATGGAGGCATGAACAGGGACTCCTGATGAGGTAGAATTTTGTCCCCCCCCTCCCTATATATCCTATGAGACATATATTTTTTCTGTGAAAAGAGAGGGAGCATCTGAAGGCTTTTTTTTTTCTGCACTAAGGGACAAAAACAGAGAAGACCATTGAGGTCTCTATCCCTTTAACTCTTTTATCCCCTCCCTCCCCAATGAGGGCAGACCACAGAACCTGCTTAACCAGATCAACAGACAACAGCCTGACAAAAACAGTTAATCCCAAGTTAGAGAGTAGCACTTGGGAGTCTGACACAGGAGCTGTAGGATTCTCTCCCAGACTCAGCTGGAGAAGGAAACCCGCTGCTATTTAAAACAAAGGGGGGAGGCCACTCAAACTGATCTATTTGGGAAAGAGGAAGGAGAAGCTGAGGATTGGGAGAAAGAAAGTTCCCAGGCTCAACACATGAGGGATTATTAGTCATCACTGCTATCCAGGTCAGTCCTGCCAGAGGCAGTACAGAGCACTGGAAGCAAGGGGTGACCTCCACTTTCAGGCTATGGGAACTGGGAAGAAAGTGTAGAGATCTGATTGTTTGTTTGCTGCAGACATGGCTGGAGGGATCCGATACTTAGCCACCTTTGGAGCCTCAGGATGGGTCAGAAAGTTACATCTTCAGCCTTTGGGTGTCACTGGGGAATTGCCCTGGCCAGAGCATCCATATAGCTTGAAGAGAAACTTTCCTTTCCACTGGCTGTTTTCAGACCTCCTCCTAAGTGGGTCAGATCTGAAAGGGAGAGAGTTTAAGGAGGAAGGGAGGCCAGAGTTGAGAGGAAAAAAGCCTCGGTTCACTGAGGTTTTAGCTCTGCCCCCATAGCATTGGCAATCCAGTATAAGCCCCCAACTGCCCCAGATTTCTTGGGTTGCCTGCCTTAAAGCTGTAGAGGGCTTGGAGCTTTTTTCCCCAGGTTTCCAAGAGAGAAACCTTCCTTAGAGAGAGAGAGAGAGAGAGAGAGAGAAAAGAGAGAGAGAGAGAGACAGAGAAAGTCAGCCTAAGAGGTTCACTGTAGCTAAGCCATGGTTGGAGGCTCTCCTGGAGGACAGACTCCATTAGAGTACATCACAGCCACTTTCTAGGCAGTCCCCTCCAGTTTGGCACAACCTGTTCTGACCTCAGGTGAAGAAGTGTCACTTCATAGGTCACCAGATATGATGCACAGATGACACACAGGAATTTTCAGCTGTTGAGGATTCTTGGGTCTACTCTGAGAATGAAAGCACAAGCAGACTCCAGCAGCAGAGGTCAGAAAGATTTTATTTGCATAGAAGAGAAGAGAAAGAGTGAATGAGGGCACACAGGGGGGATCCAGAAACCAGTGGTCCTGCGGGTTAGGTAGGAAATTGGGTTTTTGTAGCCCTTTTTTGTATTGCCTTAGCAGGGGGATGTCTCTCAGGTCTCCTAGGAAGAAGAAGTGTCTCTTTGGCCAATTATCACCTTTTGGGACCTCCTGCAGTCCGTCCTTCAGCTATTAGGTTGAATTCAACCACAATTCATGATTAAACAAAAATTCAAATCAATTGTATTCATATTCAACATAATCTCCTAAAATTTTTCTTTTTGTATTCATTTTTATTTAATTTCTTTTAACATATAAATGCATACATATGCATACAACATGATGAGTTTGGAAGTCATTGTAAGCCTGTGGTAGCATCAGGACAATCTACCACAAACTTCCTATCCTCTTATTTATTTTTACCTTCTATGTTTCTTCACCACACACACACACACACAAAATCAACAAAATCAACAGGCAACCTATAGAATGGGAGAAAATATTTGCAAGCCACTATACATGTATTTCATTTTAAGATCTGTCACTGTCCTGTATTCTGAAAACAGGTTAAATTTCACCATTAAGAAGTAGTGTAATGAGACTAAAGTCACTGGAGTGAGAATGAGAACTTGGTTCTAAGAACTACAGACACTGGGATCCCCTTTTTTATGGCTCTAACATTTGAGGATCCTGGTTAATAAATAAAGAAATGGACATAAAATCTGAGTCCCAGAGTCATAGGAGAACTTTTGTGATGTGAACTTTGTAGCTAGTATCATGGGGACAAGATTTTGAATGCCTCTAACCTCACCGGAGTAAGTACATCAGCTAAAGCTTATATGCTTCAAACACTTTTGTCCACCACAACATTTCCTAATCATTTTCTAGATTTTCTTTTTCCTTGCCCTCCCTGCAGTGGCCTCCCATCACCATGGCAACCCACATCATGGGCTTCCAGAGCACAATTAGAAGAAGCTAGATGTGTAACATACGGCCAAGTTTGTTTTGGGAATCTCAATCTGTATTCTCTTGAGTTATCATCATCAAATGTCCAGAGTGCAGAAATGTTTACCAATGGGTCTGGTCTTTACTTACCTGTTTGGAACCCAAGGAGGTCACACAGATGTTTTGGGCCTTGGCTTCCCTCCTTGTTTGGCATCAAAGAGTCACATGAAATTCAAGTTTAATAAAGAAGGAAATATGGAAGAATGAAAAGCTAAATGAAGAAGAGAGGGAATAAGTACTAACAAAAGCATGTGTTGACTCCATGTCACATGGTTGTTCAGATTACCACCAGTTCTGGTCACAGCTCTCTCTGTACTGGTCCTCTCTCTGCCATTTAGCTAGTTAACATAAAACTTGTCCCTTAACTTCATGGATCTCACTCTGTCTATGTGAACACAAAGGAGATGCACTTGGTGTTTTATGCATCCCATGATTCATATTCATGTAGCACCTACTCCGGGGGATTCTGGAAAACCAGAAAAGATGAGATGGCTCTGCTTTCTAGGATCTCTCTCGGTTGACTGTGAGCTGATGGTCATGCACATACTACAGATCAAAAGCACTAAGTGCTGAGAGGTTTTTTAATTAATTGCTTCATTAACTCAAAAGAACATTGATTACATACTTTCTAAGTGCAGCAGACTTTGGGAAGTGGAAATGACCTGGTGACGCTTAGCTGATCATGATTTCACTCTGGACTGGCACTCTGGGTACTTTTCTAGACTGTGTGATGATGGAGGGGGTGAATCTAACAAAGATATATGGTACACACTTTTGTAAATGTCACATGTACCCCCAGTGCAACTACAATATGCTAGTAAAAGAAATTCTCTGAGCCTCAGTTTACCTACTTGAAAATAAATTAGAAATATTACATCTTCTTCACATGACAGCTGTCAAGCTGCTATAAATGTTAGACAATTTAAAAAATTATAAACACTATGTATATATATGTATAACACTATATATATATATATATATATAAAACATACTATATGTTATATACTATATTATATATAACATCTATCTAAACGGAGAAAGAAAGAGAGAAAGGAGCTCTACCACTTGAATCATGCCACCAGCCCTTTTTTTGTGTGACAGGTATTTTTGAGATAGGGTCTTACTTTTTCCCTCTGGGCTGGCCTTGCACCACAATCTTACTCTTTGCCTTCTGAGTAGCTAGGGTTATAGGAGTGAACCACTGGCACCCTGGCTCCAAAAATAATTGTATAGAGTATTTTATACAATACTTTTACCACACTTGTTTTTTATATTGTTTTGGCAATACTGGGGTTTTGAACTGAGGCCTTACACTTGTGAGGCAGGCACTCAACTACTTTAGCCATACCCAAGTGTTCTTTGCTTAGATGGGGTCGTTATTTTGCCTGAGGCAGGCCTCAGACCTAGATCCTCCTACTCCTGCCTTCTTTTTTTTTTTTTTCCCCTATACTTATGCTACATTTTACTTTTTTCCTTTACTGTATTGGGTGGGGGTACAGTGTGGCATTTACAAAGGTTCTTACAATGTATCAAATATACCATACTTGAATTCACCCCCTCCACCACTCTCCTTTATCCCCCTTCCCCCAATTCCTAGAACAGTTTGAACAGGTATCAGTTTTGCATTTACATAGATGTATGCACATTTTTTGCACCACATTCATCTTCTTACCTCCTTTCCCTGCCACCTTCCCCTGCCATTGGTGCCACCCCCCCCAACACTCACACACCCAAGACCTGTTCTGCCCTCCTGTTGTCCAATTTTGTAGAAGAAAAAAAATAAAAAAAAAAAGAAGAAGAAGAAAAAAGAAAAACATGACATTTTGCTAGTTTGAGATAAAGACCTACACATGGAGTTTCCTTGTGATGTTTCGATGCATATGTGTATTACAACCCCAGTTGGTTCAGCTCATCCCGTCCTCTTCACTCCTCTCTAGTTCCTTTTCCATGGTGGCCCCTGCCAGTTTAAGACTTCTATATTTATTCCTGTTCAGAGAACACATCAACCACATTCAAATTATTAGTTTCCTTCTCTTGTTCGATCCCTCCCTTGCTCACCTCCCCTTAGTGTGACCCCTGTCCCATAATATTGCTGCATTTGCTTTCATTCTGTAATCTGCATATGAGGAGAACACGCAGCTTTTGGTCTTCTGAGCCTGACTACCTTCACTTAAGATGATGTTCTCCAGTTCCATCCATTTACCTGCGAATGACAGAATTTCATTCTTCATTGTGGCTGAGTAAAATTCCATTATGTATAAATACCACATTTTCTTAATCCATTCGTCAGTAGTGGGGCATCCTGGCTATTTTCATATCTTAGTTATTGTGAATAGTGCTGCAATAAACATGGGTGTGCAGGTGCCTGTGTTGTAAGCTGACTCACATCCTTCAGGTACATCTCTAGGACTGGAATTACTGGATCTTCTCCTATTCATACCTTCTGAGTAGTTGGGATTACAGGTGTGCCACTGAACATGGCTTATTTGTTGAGATAGGGTCTTGCTAACTTTCTGCCCTGGCTGAATTTGAACCTTGATCCTCTGAATCTCTGCCTGTTGAGTAGCTGAGATAGAGGCATGAGCCACCATGCCTGGCCTGCACCTTAATTTCAACTGCCACCAATCACATGAGGCAAATGTAGAAATTTTGTGGTGTCACATTAACTCTCAAAAAATTTCAAGTTTTGGAGCATTTTGAATTTTCATATTAGAAATGCTCAGCCCTTGATACAGTGAGAAAAGTACACTCACAATACACATAACCTGGAGTAAGTTTCAAGGGGTACATAGGTAACTTCTGGAGTCTGGGTGGCTTTGGGGAAGAGACAACACAAGATGAGAGCTGGGAAGTGCTTTCCACACAGATCCAGGAGAATTTCTATATATAAAGGCAAAAGAACAGCTTGGCATGTTTACCAAACTATACACAGTTAAATTCCAGAAGCCAAGTACCTGAAGACAAAGGAATTTTCAAAACCATGATGCTAATGGGGAAATACTCAAGGTGTAAAAAGGTGCTAGCTCCGAATGGCGATGCACCGTTCCCTAGCACCCATCCCCTGCTACTCTTCCTCTTCCTCTAAGTTTGCCCCTGGGGGAGGTGGTTGGAGGGAGGAGCAGATCAGGAGGTGTCCAGAGACCCCATGCTCACCTCTGTCTCCTCCCTGGAATCATCTTCCATGGCTCAAGCTTCTTTTGAAGTCTCAGAGACCTGGGCCTGGCTTTAGCTGCTGCCAGACTCCTTTTCTCTAATTAAGTCTCCAAGTACCTCGAGAAGGCATTTTATAACTAACAGAGATGATTCATGCGTGTCTCAGAAAAGAGGAAGGTGTGGAAGGCAGTGGAAATGGAAACTCCCTATTGTTTGTCTAATAAAACTGGAAGAAATTGAAAAATCCAGGGGCTTCACGGTTCAACTCTACTTCTTCATAAATAAGAAGTAGATTTAAATTGTTTGTAATGGTTTTGATAAAAAGATAGAACTAAACATAGAAATTAAAATGTGCAATGCTGGAATAATCCTCTTTTCTCTCATACCCAGTTTATACTGCACTTTCAAAAACACAAAACCCCAAACCAAAACAAAACTACTTACCAAGAGCCAGACAGAATTATAATAGGTATTTCATGTTTTAATACTTCTGCTGCTAAAATGCGGTAGTGTATGTTGCAGATAAATTGTGGAAACATAATAAACCACTTGTCAGAAAGAGTAAAAGATATGATAAAGTTTTACATAAATAATCTCAGGAGAATTTGAATTCCCTTGAGTTAAATTAAACCGTGACAATTTCTAAGGTGATAATAAACAAATATTAGCTAATAAAGCACCCACCAAAATATACAGATATTATTTGGGATGCTGGAAAAATTTTAAGGAATTTCATAAATACATTCAAAATGTAGAGGATTAATGCAAATAATTAAATTACATAGCATAAAAACCCAACAAAGACATTTCTCTACTCAAATGCAGTTTTTATTTTCTAAATTTACAAAGGTTAGGTGTAATTGTCTGCTCCACACCAGAACAAGAACAAAGAGAAATTTGGTCTCCCGTGAAATAACTCTCAAAGGCAGAGTCAACTGAAATATTTGGCTCACTTAAGCAAGGCATGGATACATAATGAATAGTGAGTGGACTGCCCACCCAGAACAGACTCCCAAGGGACTCGAAAGTCCCCGGAGTTAATTACCGAGCAAATGTCACTTTACGTATTCAATACAAGTATGTTTTTGAATAGGCAAGTTATAAATGAAATCAGAATGGTTTATCCACAGAGGGTCTGATTCTGGTTAAACTGAAGTTATCACTGAGTTGAAGGATACTGAGGTCAGTTGAACTTATTTCTGAAACTGTTTTTTATGCCCCAAACTCCTGGGGTTTCACATGTCAGATCCACCACTTGCTCCTATACACCAAATAAAGAGACTGTAGTGGTAAAAGGCAGAGCAAGGAGGTTTATTGCACTGGCAACTGAGGAAGAGACAATTAAGCACGTAAGTCCATCTTCAGCCATCTTCAGGGTACAGACATGAGCTTTTGGGTTAAATAGACAAAGTAATAGGAGCTGGGGGTGAAAGGTGTGCATAGTTCAGTCCTGGTTAAATTATGGCCTGTTGATTATTATGGAGGGGTTCCAGAGAAGTTGTTATTGCTGCCATCACTTGAAAGGAGAAACCTGGTGGAGGAAGACAAATCACTGTTGCCTGGCAGGTGATCTGTCCTGCGAGTCTCTGCTATTTCTCAGGGGTAGTTTTGGTGGTCTTTGTCAGAAAGATGTTATTGATCAGTCTTGTCCTTCTGAGAACCCAAGGTGATTGCAAACAACTACAGAGAGAATAGCTCAGAGCAAAGGCAGATACAAAATGGAAGCAGGGATGCCAAGCTTTTTGCCTGCTTTTAGTTGTGGGCTCAAGTAAGGAGTCAGTGCTTTTCAGTAAAAGCAGTATAAGTACCTGTTGTAGTTCTTCTGCAGACAGAATTAAGGGAAGTCAAATGACTTTTCTGAATCAGGAAAACGAAGGTCATGAATTTAATTCTATAGGTTATAGATTTAGTTGTAAGAGTTACTTCAAGGGAAAGAAGAGGATCAGAACAGGATGGGGGTGAGAAGAGTCCAACTTGTCACCATCTCTCTGCTTCTGTATGCTTGTAGGTTGGAATGAGGAAGTGCCCAAGGCTACTTCCCTTCCTGGTGGCAGAACCCTAAAGGCCTACAACCGGGCCAGTAATTGACCACCCTAGAATCAATTTTTAAGATAATAATCCACATTAAGATAATGACCCAATGTCCTCCCTACAGAGTCTATTCTGTGTCAAGGATAAACAATGAAGGAAAAAGAGGACCAAATACACAGGTCTATGACATCCCACATCTATACAGTCATTGTGCAATCACCAAAGCATTTGAAGGCCTCAATTTGGATCCATTCAGTAATCCCACCCTATTGGACAAAACCTCAAGCCCCCAAAGCTTCCAAGCTTGTTTGGCATCATTTGGTCACCCCCTCACTTTTTTGAGCTATATAATCCCTGTTCAGGCAGTTGGCTTTATCCAGCTTGCCTGCCTCCCACCACAGGGTATACTTACACTCTGCTAACAATTACTCTTTACTATCCTTCTGTTTTTCCTGACTCCTTTGTTGCACCTGGGGCAGAGTTCTAATCTTACATGGAGGAGACATCTGGAACAACCTAAACTACCAGTAATGGTTTTAGGATCCAAATAGATGAGATAAGCTCTAGACTCCTGAATTAAGTTCACTTTAGAACTATCTCATGTTGTCTTTGATCCTCAAAAATGTCTCTATGGGTAAGAATAGGCTGGAAGCTCTGGTCACTGTTGTTGCCAAGTCAGCTGTGGGGATGGTTATACTTTCAGTTGTGTCGAAAGATAGACTGGTAACAGACGAAGAATGTGAAAAGGAGGATGATAACCTTCACTTAGAAACACTGGATAAAGATCAATTACCATGCAACTAGCTGCTAATCAGAGTCCTTTGGGGGATGTGAACAGAAGCTTTCCTGCTTGGCCACCAGTGAGAGGACCCCGAAACCCTTGAGGTAAGGTTTGGCACTGTTGTGCTTTACAAATAAGTACATCAGTCAGGTGAAACCAATGAGTGACATGAACCTATATGTAGAGAATTTCAAAACAAACCATTCAGGCCTACTACTTAGCTTGTTGTCCTGAAAACCTACCCTAACTGAGAAGTGAATTTGCCAGTGCCATAGAACAAATGACCTGGAGTAATGTCCAGTCTTTATTCTATCAGCAGCAACTATAATAGACCCAAAGAGGATGTATTTAAGTGTGTATTGCTGGGAAAGGAAAAACTCAGTGCTTTGTGGCACCCTTCCTATTATCTGAATGTTATAGACTACAGTGCTAAACAACTTTCTTGTAGAGTACTGAGGGTCAAAGAAGACAGGATTAAAGTTATTCAGATTAACTCAAAAATATTTCTAAGTATAAAAATGCTTTTGTATTCCTTTACAGATAATTTTCACCTTAATGAATTAAAAAATCAATTTGTTTCCTGACTTAGAAGAACTTTTAAGGGTGACTTATTCATTTACCTACCTATCTATTTATCTTTCAATCTATACCTCTATCCAGAATTTCCCATATAAAATAACAGTATTGAAACCAAAATTCTAGTCCCCTGGCCCAAACTTTAGGGGTTCTACATGTCAGGTCCAGCCACTCACCCCAACATGCCAAAAAAACAATCAAGATGTAATGGTGAAGGGCAAAGAAAGGAGAGTCATCATGTATCATGGGCATGTTGCAGGAAGAGGCAGAATAAGCACTTCAGCCCAGGGTACATACATGAGCTTTAGGTTTAAATAGAGAAAAAATTAGGGTAGGGATGAAAAGTATGCATAGTTAAAAACAGTCTTGGGCAATATGTGGTCTAGTTGATCAGTTCTGGTTCTGCAAAGAGTTCTGGAAAGGTTGTTACTTGATATCATCCCTTGAGGGGAGCAATGTGGTTCTTATGAGATGATTATTTCTGCTCCAGGATGTACCTCATCATTATAGATAATTGTCCTCATTGGAGGGCGGGGTCTGTCCTGCAAGTCTCTGCTGAGCCTTTCCTTAAGGGTAGTTTCAGCTCTTATAAAGATGTTATTGATCAGTTCTGTCCTTCCTGGATTCCAAAGTGGCTGCCAGATGAATGGCTCAGGGCAAAGACAAGAAACAAAATGGAGACAGACATGCCAAGCTTTTCTCCTGCTTTTAGTTAATTCATGGGCCCAAGTAAGGAGTCAGTGCTTGTTAGCAAAAACTGCTTCTAATTGTTGTTGAAATTGGATACTCTATTCTTCAGTTTGTGCCTTCTGTTCTTCATTAAAATAAAGCTTTTCTAGCTATTCATCCACTTGATTTTCCCAATACTTCATTCATACAAGCAACTTGGAAATTACTCTCCTCCTTAAATGCCTAAAACTATAATTCCCAAGGACAATCTCTGGTAGTAGAGAGGAACTTTCTACCCCCTATTACTTGATCACCACAAAAACAGTCTACTTTGAGTTGTAAGGTCAAAATACATTTGATCTCTAATGGAAGGGCAGGCTGATCAGACAAAGAACTTGTACTGCAATAAACAATACAGCCACCACATTGTAAGAAAGTATTTCTTATCAGTAATGGAAAGCAGATCAGTCAGGGCTTATTTACTGTGAAAATCAAATAGGGCATCAAAGACAATTAATATAATACGCAATTAATGAAAGGCATGGCAATGAAACAATGACAGCCAATCACAACCAAGTGTGGTATTACAATGAATACTGATACTAAGTAACCAAACTACACTCCTGGGATTGGAGTTAAAATCCACTCCAGTCCCCACTACAGCTATACAACAGGAAATTGCTCCTGAAGAGCTAATGTTATGTCATTTTGTATATACTTGGCTCCTATCAGGAATCAGTTGAATTATTATTATCAGGACACACAGAAACAAAAATCAACTTCAAAGAGGACCCTGTAGTTTTCTGTTGGGAGAAAGGTCAAATGGGAGGTGATTAGTCAATGACCAATCCTGAATCTGATTGATAAAAACAAATGGTTTTTCATCTTAATTTCAAAATGAATGTTATTGCAACACATTGTACTTCAAATTCAGCAAATGACTGCTATGAAATAGGACATGTCAGGACAAACATTTGCTTGAGAGAGGACAATCAGTAGAACTTGGGCAATACCAAGGTGTATGAGTGATTTCTGAAAGCTCCATGTGTCGGTAGAACTCTGACTTGTCAGGTGTATTTTTCTAGTTAGTTATACCCAATCTCTAAACTTTTTATTTCAGATCATAGCACAAGGCAGATGCCAAATCTCATGAGAAAGGCTGTTCACAGGGTATTTCTAGCCTGTCTGAAAATAGGAAGTGCTAGAAATTTTATAGGAAAGTCAGTTCTTGTTAGCTTTCTGTTCAATTTTTACAGACCAAACTGATTTGGCTAATTAAAGCCTGGGGATGGGAGAAATCATACCATAATTAATATCAAAGGTGGTGGTGGTCAATGTGAGGAGAGGCAACGGAATGCTATGAAAAACCACTGGACCATGGACATTTGTTTTTAATAAAATCAGGAATTTGTTTTAAACTCTGAAATTTACTGTGAGACCTCAAAAAAAATCACTTCCTCATTAATTTTGCAATCTTGGAGATGAAGAGGTTTGATTAAAGTATCACTCATATACTTCACAATAATAGTTTATTTGACATACATATGTGGACATCAAAATAGTAAGAGCAGATAAAAATGGAGGCCCTCTTTTGTTCTGGTGGTCAGTACTGGGGTTTGAACTCAGGGCCTCTGAACAGCTAGGCAGGTGCTCTACCACTGGAGCCATACCTCAAACTTGCCCCACCTATTGTGCTTTAGTTATTTTTTAGATTAGGTCTCATGTTTTTTCTTGGGCTGGCCTGGAACTTTGGTCCTCTTGATCTCTTCCTCTGGAGTAGCTGGGATTACAGGTGTGAACCACCAGGCCTGGTCTACAGGCCCTCTTTTTGAAGAAAGGATGGTTGTCACATAGTACGTGCTCAATGAATACTTATTGAACAATGGAACTGCCAACTCCCTTTAAGAAGTAGAGGTGAGGAACTCTACAGAGCATATTTATTTTAAAAATTCAAATAAAAAGTGAAGGCCTTTCTGCTATAAAAAGATTTTTGAAGAAAAAGGAAGAGGACTGTAGGAAATCTATCACTAATCTGACATAGTTGAGCAGTTCTTAGATACTTGGAAGGTGGCATCCATTAGTAAGCCTTGGTTTCCAGAAATAGAAAGCATGATGCAAACTCATTTAAGTAAAATTGGTAACATGTAGATTAATGCCTGAGTAGCAATAGATCAGGTTCAAGGGGAGGCTTAATCCTGAGTTCCAGGTCCATACATTCTAGCTTGGTTTTGCTACAATCCTCTCACATTGACTATGTATGTAGTCACCATCTTTGGGGCCACTCCTTCCAGGTACTAACGTACTGCAGCAGTTCAGACCTCATCCATAGCATCCAGAGAGGCATCTTCTCTTTTCTGGAAGTTGACACAGAAAAAAAGAAGCAGCTTCTTTTCCAGGAGCTCCCAGTGAACAGCTTAGTCTCCCTGGATCCCATTGCAATGCAGATCAACCCATGACTAATCCCAGAGGGACGGAGCACAGCCAATGGGCTAAATCCTGCCTTACCCCTTCAGAAGGGCATTGGGTTAATTTTGCTCAAAGTGCCCAGCTGGGAACTAGAAAGGGAAAAAAGACAGGCCAGCAACAAAAGTTCAGTTCAGCCACTAACATTAATGTATTGCGTCAATATGTTGCTCCATACGGATCTACCAAAAAATGTGGGCAGAGCAGAAAAGTGTGTTCACATTTGATCATTGCTCTGTCGTATCATCTTATTAAAAGCCACATGGATGATCAGCTACTAGATGGTGGGACGGTGTCATAGTTCACAGAATGGAATGTGAACTATGTCAGAAACACACAGACAACAAACTCACAACATGAGAATTTTTTGTTCTTAATTTACACATCATACTCGAAAAGCTACTTAGGATTGCCCATGAATAGATTACATATTAAAGAGCTTTAAACTCTACAATGTTATTATGCATTGTTTTGACACCTTTTATAAATAATTGTGGTCCCCTTATAATTTCTTGGGAAGAAATTGGGGAAATAAAGTTAGCATTCATTTGGAGAAAAAAAAAAAGAAAATGCACAGAGAATAAGTGCTAGAAAAAAAAAATAAAAGCAGATTCACAGGTGAAGCTTATTGACGAGCAGTTCATTGCTAGCACAATTCACCACCCCACTGTGGGGGGCAGAAAGAGCATAGACTTTCACAGGTTCAGCCCAATGCAATTCAAGAGGCAGTGAGCAAATCCATTTACCTGTGGTAAGGGCTAATCCACACTCCATCTGAAACCCAATCATCCCGCTCATGCCTCAAATATGAACCAAATTGCTATTTCTATTATTCATCCTGAACACTGGGAAAAATAATTGGTTGTCATCCAAGACTTTCTTCAAACCACACATGCCACACGCATATCACTGAAAACCTGCTCTGTGGTCCCAGTTTTATTAGGTTCCATAAGAGGAAAGAAGGGAAGAGTTTGAGGTTCTTATGAAGAATTTGATTTTGCTATTGATTTTTAAAATAAGTGCTATTTATTCAGTATAAATTTTCCATCTGGCTCCTTTAAGATATCAGTTGGCTCATTATATCAGTGAATGGCAAGATCTTTCTGAAGGACAGAGAACTAGCTATTAAAAGTCCAGGACAACCTGCATCTGCCTTTGAAAATGTTCAAACTAGTAAGGAAGGAAGCAGAGACTTGAACTGCAAGGCAGTAGAATGCCAAAAGCATACACAGAGACATTTTGCCAAAGACAGGGAACAAGGCCATCGTTGGAGACCTTCAGTGTCCCTAGAATTTCCACATGGGCACTTGAGCATTGGGTTACCTTGATGGTGAGTGGCACCCACAGCAATCCTTTCTGTGACCAAATGAGGACAGTCTAAGAAATGGTGTCTGCATCCTGACCTAAGAAAAATTTTAAGGTTTTGCTAAAGCTAGTTAAGTGACTAATATCCTGGTGATCTCAACATTACAGTCTCAGTGCAAACAACTAGGGTGACCTAAATGGCAGCCTGCCATCTGGTTGGAGCCTGCATTCTGACTTACCAGTGCATGGCTTCAGACAAATGACTGAATCTCTCTGAGCTCTACTTTTCCTCATCTGTATAGTGAAGACATCAATATTCTCTCTGCAGGTTTTTTGTAGTCTTAAAATGAAATATGTGTAAAGTATCTGTGGTGCAGAGAAGGTGTTTAGAAAATACGTATTTTCTTCCCCTTCCTGCAGCATGTCTAGCATTCAAATGTAGATTATTCTCTGATTTTGATCTAGTTTTGCTAGGACAAGATGACTGGAGTAAAGCCGAAGATAAAAGCAGGGCAAAGAGCTCAGGTGAGAGAGTTATTATTTCATTTGGGGAGAGGATGGAATATTTGGCTATTTCAGGACAAGAGAAAAATCCCTGTTTTATGTTGCCTATAAATGAGATGGTTCTTGAGCTATAGGCTTTTTTCCTGCTTCATAAACCTGTTGCAGCACAATCAGTGAGGATCTGCATGCCACAAAGGATTGAGGATAAGAGCCAAAGAACCTGGAGGAATATTTTGGGTTTAAATAGTGGTCTGCACTTGGTCCATGCAGAAAGCACTATTGGAAATATTTAAATGGAGCAATCACTGTTGAATTCTCCATTTAAATTCCCAACTCTGCTTTTTTGGGTGCCAGGTCCCTCTGAAGTCATATGGACTCATGCAGGAAACAGACTCTCAACAGGCAGGGCATGATTCTAAAGCCATCTTCATATTAATTGTGCTTCTTAGCTTACTTGACTTGGCCTATGTCATGAACTCAGTGCTCATATATTCCCCTCGCTTCCTCCACCATGCATATTGAAACTCTAAGCCCCAGTGTGATGATATTTGAAGGTTGGGCCTTTGAGAGGGGTGATTAGGGTAGAGGAAGTCATGAGGGTGAGGTTCTGGTCTGGTGGGATTAGTTTCTTCTAAGAAAACACCAGACTGTTTTGCTTCCCTTTCCCTCCACCTGGCCCCTTCATGCATGTACCAGGGAAAGGCCTTGCGAGGCTATAGCAAGAAGATGACCTTCTACAAACCAGAGTGCCCTCACCAGAAACTGAATCAGCCAGCACTCTGATCTCAGACTTCCCAGCCTTCAAAAATGCATTTCTGTTACCTAAACCACCCACTTTGTGGTACTTTGCTAGAGTAGTCTGAGAAGATTAGTAATATTGTATATATGTAATATACACACTGTATGTATTTAATAGAAAACCTAACTTTCTAAAATGTATGCTATAAAATTTGGATCTATCCTATTTCTTGGGAATTTATTATTATCAGTTGTTGAGGTCTGTTAGATCCAAAGTCTTTAGCTGCTATTGAAGGCCCTACATAATCTGACCTCAGCGACTTCTTGGTTCAATTTCTTCCTCTTCCTCTCTATACCCAGGAAAAGAGGGTACTTCTCTTTTCTCCATAACATATGATGGTGTATAATCCTGTATTCATTTGCTTACTGTGTTCTCGCCATTGGCCACTCCTTTCACACACACTGAGCAATGCCTATTTCCATTCAAATGCTCCTTCATGAAGCCCTTCTGCACATCTTTCCACTCTAAACTAAGCTCTATCTGAGTGTAGCATGGTGGAAAGGAAAGAACATCAATTTTGGAGTTGGCCATCCAGGCCGAATCTACATTCAACCTCTCCTAGTGCAGCACCTCATGACGGCAGGTTAACCTCTCCAGGGTATGGTAACAGGAGCATCCAGCTTACAGAGCTCATGGAAAGTTTGAATGATGAGCCTCTGAGGTTCTGAGTTCTGTGGCCGGCAGTGAACAGGGATCCCACAAATAATTACAATTTCCTTTTTTGGCTTCCTCCAGTCAAAATCTTACCTTGACAAGACACATTTCAGGTGCTAACTTCTTTCCACATTCTCAGTTTGCATTATGACACCCAATTCCTTTACCACCACCCCACTAAAAAATACCCCAAAAAGCAAAAATAGTGAAAACTCTTGCTGGATAAATAGTGACTGAATAAGAGACAGAGAGGGAAGTAGGAGTTGGGGATGCACACTGGAGTGCATTTATCAGCACAGTTGGGCAGTACTGTGACTAAGTTATGTGTTTCCCAGTGTCACAAGGGAGGAGAAAACCAGGAGCTGGTTGGAAGAGCAAGAGGAATGATGCAAACACACAGAAACAGAGTAGCTAAGTGGTTGGAATGATGGAAGCTGAAATGGCAGGAATATCTCTTCCTCCAACCACCTTAGCTTCCTCCACCATGGCCCTGTAAATCAAACTGAACAAAACAGACTAACAAGAGATCAAGCTTTTAACACGTGCATCAGGCATGGGACATAAGGCAATACTCAGAGATGAGTGACTGCCTAAGTTTAAAGGGGCATTTAGAATTTAGACTTAGATATTGTCTTAGGCTAAAAGAAAAGGGGTTTAGGGTTTCTGGATGGTGCAGAAACAATTCATGCAAAGGTGACTGGAAATACTTTTCACTATAAAACAAGGGCTTTCCAGTGAGATTTATTATGCAGATTTAATCTGCACTTTCTCCATTAGTAGGAGTTATTAAGAGTCCTCTTCCTGATCCTCAGAACACATCTCTACAAATGGAAATTTCCTTAATAACTCTAAATCTCTTAAACAAAAGGAAAGCTCTGTTTTAGAGCTTTTCCTTCTTCTGCTGGTTTTTAACAGCCTTTAGCTCAAAATAATCCATATGCCCAAGAGCTGTACTTTGGGGTGGCAGATTTCAGAATCCCTTAGAACCCATCCTTTATTCACCCATCTATTTTTCCAATTATTCCACAAATACTTTCTGAGAGCTTGCCATGAGCCAGTCTAGAGAGAAAAGAGAAATTAGATAAGCAGAAAGGCCAGTTGAGGTGTTGAATGCTCTGAGGACAGATAAAGTCAGGTAAGGTAAAGAGAAACAAGAAACACTGTTAGGTCATTATAAACCTACTCATAGCTAGGGAGAAGCAGTCTAGGTGTGTGTGGGAAGGGTGGGGGGTGCTTGCTTCCAGGCAGGAGCTCCTGGAATATTAGTATTATAGCCAGGAAGCCAGTGAGGATGGGATGGGAGAAGGAGGAGACAGTGTCAGGGACAAAGTCAGAAGGGGGACACAGGAGATAGGCTTTGTAAGGCCTGGTAGAGCTTTCTCTGGCCTTGGACTTTTATTTCTCCTCTTGGTTTTTATAAGACTCCTTTGCTTCCTTCAAAAGACTTTCTTATTTTATTTGAGCAAGTTTGATTGGATTTTATATCCTCAAACAAAAGAAACATATCTTTTCTTCTAGCATTTTTTAGTTTTCTTAGTCCAGTGATTAGGTTTTGGTCTTTTACTGAGCCTGTCCCTGGGGTATGATCTTCACAAGAGTTTCTCAGTTTTGTTTTGCTGTGTTTGTTTTCCCTTGTGTGAGACAGGAAGACTAGAGAGGGTTAGGGTTGGGTATTTTGTATCCCTCAGGTCGGTTAAGCTCTAATAAGACCCCAGCAGGTTAGTTCTGGTATGCTTCAAAATCTCCCACTTTTTGGAGACATTGGGGATTTTACTCTTCTTCTCTGTGAGAACCTGGTAAAGCTTGTGAAGGGAGATAAAACTTGCAAAAAATGTGGGGCCCCACAGGACTAGGTCCCCCTGGAGTTAACTCCCAGATTTTTCCACACTGAGCACCTAGCAATTTGTCAATTCCTCTCTTGGTACTGGCTTCTTTGGAGCTTCTGCTTCTGGACTCCTGGTCCACTAGGTTATGATTCTCTGCATCTGCCTGCCTGTCTCTCTTATGCTGGGAGCAGCCATATGCCCTGTGATCTCAGTTCACTGGTAGATCTAAGGAAAGTTGTTGATTTTCAGTTTGTGCAGCTTTTTTCTTGTTGTGTAGACAAGAAAGACAATTTTCAAATATCTTACAAATAAGAGCTCACTTCTCAAGGGACATAGAAGCCAATACTAAGGCATCCAGTTTTTGCAAAGTTTCATTGTAATGTCAACCAAGATGAAGATCAGGAGCTAAAGAAGAGCTGGGGTCTGTCTTCCTAGTCAGTTGTTATCAGGGAATTCATAGAAAGGAAAGGAGGAGAAGTGGCCTGTTGATTGAGTGCAGAAAAAGGGGAAGTTTTAGGGTTCTCCTGTGCAACACTCAACAGTCATCAGCCTCTTAGGTCTTTGAGGGCAGAGTTTTGTTCTGCACTGGGGTTGTGAGCTTATGACCTTAAAAGGTCACTGAGTGGAGAATCTGGTTTCTTCTGCACATGTCTGTTCTTGAAAAGCTGGTTCCAAACTGTCCTGAAATGGACTCTAAAGGCTTTCCCTGAGAGACAATTTGAACACTTGGTTGTTTCAGGAATTTGTATCAGGGTGTGTCCAGGCCTTAGCCAATTTCAATATGGTGGATGGAAAACTAGAAGTTTGTTTTTCAGTTTCTATTAACTTTAAACTTGCATGTGCCAGGACTAAGGATGTAGCTTAGTGGTAGAGCACTTGCCTGTCATGCTCAGGTTTCTGGGTTTGATCCCCTGGATCACACCAAAGCACTAAACCTACACTTTGTACCAGGGCTTCCCCTCACATTAGAGTGAAATAGTCCCACCAAAGAGATGCAAGTGACTCCTGGACTCTTTATAGCACTGCTTTATGTCACACATGTATATTTCCTCACTTTTGCTTGCACATGTAATACTAGTGACTGAGAATCAACAAATAAAAATCAAATAAAAAAATAAAGAGTCTAGATGATGGCTTTGTGATTTCATCTTTTGAAGCTGATATTGCATGGCTCAACTATTTGCGTGCACTGCTGTCTTGAAGGGAACTTCTCAACACTCTTCTCTAAAAGAAAGTGGGACTATCAAAGAAGACTGGAGGAAATTGAAAATCAGGGTAACAATTAAAAATTAAAAATTAAATTCCATGTCAAAATTGCGTAGAAGTGTTTTTTATACAGTGATGTTTTAAGTAATTAGATAGTTAAGTGACAATTTGAGGATTTCATATGAGAAGATGGATAAATAAAGTAACATGAATGTGCATTTATAGAAATCCCTAAAGAAGCCAGGTGCCATGGCTCACGCCTAGAATCCCAGTTAGTCAGGGGGTGAAGATGGGGAGAACCACAGACGTAGGCCAGCCCAGGCAAAAAATTAGCAAGATCTCATTTCAACCAATAAGCCAGACATGATGGTACATGCCTGTGATCCCAGCTACTCGGGAGGCATAGGATAGGAGGATTGCCATGCAAGGCTATGCCAGCAAAAATGAGAGACTCAACCTGAATAATAACTAAAGCAAAAAGGCTGCAAGTGTGACTGAAGTGGTAGATGCCTGTCTAGCAAGCACAGGGCTCTGAGTTTAAGCCCCAGGTCGCCATGACTACCACTAAAAAAATTCTCCAAGGATATCACCTTCTGAAGGTTAAAATCTAAAAGATTAACAAAGAAAACTTAATTTAACGTATTCATAAAATGGGCATTTTCACACTTCACCCTTGTAGACTGTTGTACCTGTTGTCTTTGATCAAGGATAAGTAATTTGCTTTTATCAAAAGACACAATAAAGTTAAAAAAACAGCTTTGACTTCCTACTAGTTCTAATCAGGTAGATTTAAATTTTTCTCTCCCCAGCCTTCCTCCTTTTCTTTCTTACTTAGCTTCTCTTCCTTCTTCCTAACTTTTCTCTCCTTTTTTTGCTCAAACAGGTCACAGCTTGCCAGCTATTATCACCTTCTGGGACAATACCTGGCAAAAATGTTCAAAACCTTGGTGACCTAATGAGAGTTCTCAGATCTTCTCAGGCCATTCTTTCCCATTATGCCCTCTGAATGGCAGGTCCAGGCGCAGGCACATGCTGGGCTCTCAGAAAAATAGGTCTCTACAGTGTGGTGTAATTAAGAGAGAACAAAACCTGGAGTCAGAAAATCTATGTTTAAATCCTGTCTCTGTGACTTTCCAGAGATCTGGCCTGATAAAATCACGGTCCCACTGGGCATCATCTTCCTCTTCTGAAAACTGGATGTTAATGACCTCAAGCTCAGCGGGAGTTCTGAGAACTAAACGAGAGAACACGAAGCTCCTGTGCGAGAGCGTTGTGCCTCTGTACAGCATTGTGCATTGTAGTATCCAGCTCCTAATTCAAGAGGGGTCCTCTGTCCCGACTTGGTACTCTTCATTCCCAACTTGAAAGGCAGAGACATAAAAGAATAATAATGTCCTTGACAGTAATGGAGATTACATGGTGCTTATTTAGAACTTTAGAGCTTATTTGTCACCAGGTCTTTCTCTCTCTCGCTCGCTCTCTCTCTCTCTCTGTCACATACACACACACACACACACAAAACTCAATCAGTCCTCATAATAACCCAAGGTACAGTAACTGAAGCACCTTAAGTGCTGAGGACATGGTGGTGTTTCCTTACTAAGTGGTTGGGGATTAGTAGCAGCATCTGTGTCTCTCAGGGAGCATGTCTTGTTTGTAGGTGAGCCCTGTTGAAAATCCTAAAGTCAAGTGTGCAAAACCACAGTGGCTGTGAGTTTTGGTCCACTTAACACATTTTAGTGTCTCCTTTGTTTTGATTAAAGCATCCTCTTCTCTTTATGGAACTCCTCCATCCCCTGAGGTTCTGATGGAGCTGTCAGATATGATACCCACTCCTCCCCTGCACCTGGAAGATGGCTAGGGACCCAGACTCTGGATACTGTTACTGTCCTTTGGAGACAGACACTAATCCATGGCTGGAATCTTACTCAAGAAGATTATTCAGCGCTATCCCCTGGACTGACATTTAGACAGGAAGAGAGGAAGTCCCTTTATGTTATGAGTTTGAGGTTCCATCTCACCTTCTATCCTGCTGTTACCACCGGGGGTAGTCTCAGAAGATCTCAGTGTCTTGTTTCTCTTGTGTGTGTCGCCAGAGATACCCAGATTGCAAAGCAGCAGCAAAGTTTTGTCAAAAGGAAAAGGCAAGTATAGGCAGGAGGACACATTTCAAAAGAGAGTGGTAGCTCTGGCCAGATGGCACGGAAGCCCCAATCTTTATTCAAAGAGCAATTTTTAAGCCATAAGGGCAAATGGCAGGAGAAATCTGGGTGTTTTTTGTAGGAGGGGCTAGGGTAATTGACAGGTTTGATTGACAAGGTCTTGTTTTATAATCTAGGGCATTCTGTGCATGTCTTCTGCTGATTCCCAAGTTTTTAATTGTATGAATGAGATGTGATTAATATTCATATGGTCTTAAATATGGTCTTAAGTAAGTAAGTCCATTCATATGGACTTACTAGAGGACAGATTTTCCTTTGTGGAGCATGCACCATTCTCCAGTTTGCAATCAAAGAGATTCCCTTCTCTTTTGGGGGAATTTATAACTACTTTTGGGGGAATTTACAACTGTAATCTTGACCATTTTAAAATGACCATTAGAAGGGATGTCTGAGGATGACACTGGGCGGGGACGAGGAGAAGTTCAGCCTGGACTAATCTTTTGCTGAGGAGAGTTGAGGCCTGTGGAGAATTTTTTCTGTCTTTCTCTGTTAATAGCCTACCTCACTGCCACAGTAGAGTAAGCACATCTTCAGGAAGAGAGAAACAGGCCAATATTCAGAAAAAAAAAAGGGGGGGGAAGCGGAGAGATACATGCACAGAAAATCTAACCACATTGATCCACTCTTGCCTGAAGCCAAAGCAGTCCATCTCGGGGGGTTTACTTGGGACCCAGACCAACAAATTTCCTTTTTACTTATTATTTTTGCTGTACTGGAGTTTGAACACAGGGCCTCTGTTTCTCACGCAAGCACTCTACCACTTGATCCACACACTCTCCCCCAGTCCTTTTTGCTTTACTTGTTTTTCAAATATGGTCTCACATTTTCTTCCTGGACCAATGAGACTATAATTTTTCTATTTCAACGTCCTGAGCAGCTGAGATAACAGCCTTGCACCATTGTGCCCAGCTTTTTGATTATTTGAGATGGAGTCTCACTAACTTTTTTCTGGGGCTGGCCTCAAATTGTGATCCTCCCTATCTCTCTACCTCCTAAGGAGCTGAGATTATAGAAGTGAGACACGAAACCCAGGTCAAATTTCCTTTTGTGAGTCAAGTCTGTCTTTTGTCATCAAAAAAACCCCTTGACTCAAATGATTTAAATATAGTGAGGAAAGTTAGAAATCCCAGAGGTAGAAAATGAAAATATATTAAAATATTAAGACTAGTAAGTATGAACTGATCCATGGCTCAAGTTGTCATCACTTGTCTAGCAAACACAAGGCCCTAATTTCAATCCTTAGTACTGCCAAAAAGAAATTAAGATTATTCAAAAGGGTTCAATGCCAGCAAAATGCAAATGTGTATCCATGCTTATTGCCAAGGAGGAGCTATGCTTTCTCCTTGGACATTTCTGTAATTTCTACTTAAAAACAAAACAAGAAAAACCAGAAACAAGCCATAGGGCAAAAATACTCAGATGACAAAATATAATAAAATACTGAACATTCAGACACAGATAAACATTGTCTGTTTTTATTCTTACTGCTAGCCTGAGGTCTACATGAAGGGAATTATTATTATCCATACTCCACCCCAAAGGTCACAGCGTAAAACCATTCAGATCACTTTAGAAAGTTTAATGGTGGGGGTTATAAGGATATACTCAAAACTCTGAAGATGAGTTTGGATCATTAAATATATTTGAAGAACAGCTTAGTGAAGTCCATCAAATTAACAACACAAGCTAGGAGCCCAGTGCCTCTTGCCTGTATTCTAGCTACTTGGGAGGCTGAGATCAGGAAGATTATGGTTCCAGGCCTGCACAGACAGCAAGTTTGCAAGACTCCATCTCAATGGAAAAAAGTTAGGTGTGGTTGTGCACCTGTCATCCCAATGACAGAGGAAAGGATGAAACTAAGAAGGTCACAGTCTAGGCCTGCCTGGGCAAAAAGCAAGACCCTATCTCCAAAATAACCAAAGCTAGAAGGGACAAGGCATGACTCAAAAGAGCAAAAGAAAAGAAAATATGTGTGTATTCTTTTCATCACAAGTCTATGTGGTATCATGAGAAGTAAATTTATGGGGCCAAAAGAGGCATTTCAAGTGCCAGAAATGAGACTAAGGAATCTTCTAATCAGATTGGCTCACTAGAATAGTGAGCCCTACACACACTGTTTCTTTGTAAATGGAGAAATTTGATTAATAAATATGGGCCATATAAGGCTGTAGACATGGATCATGTCTACATGGTAGAGTGCCTACCTAGCAAGCACAAAGCCCTGAGTTTCAACCCCAGTACCACCAAAAACCAAAACTAAAACCAAACACAAACAAATAAACAAAAAAACCCATAAGATATGCAGGATCGGTTTCTACATTTTAATTTTTTTGCTTCTTCTCTCTACTATGAAATGCTATTAAAGAATCTTGGTATAACCTGATGTGGCTCTTTGATGCCCTGGCTAGGTAACACAAACAATCATAAGAGATTTTCTTTCTTTTTCTTTTTCTTTCTTTCTTTTTTTTGTAATACTAACAGATTCCTAAATAGAGCAGACTTAAAGAAGGGAAGTGACTTCACCACCTTCTGGCTCTGCTCTGCCCTTACTCATCTGATATCTTTGAGATTTTGGTAGGCACACAGCAAGGATTCCAGATCTCCAATTTGAATGCTTCACACGGGCTGTATTTCCTTTGGCTGTAATTTTTATGACTCGGACAGTACAATGGAAAGGTCAATAAACTTGGTAAAAAATAACTAGCTTTGTGATCTTCACCTCTTGGGGCTTCAGTTACATCACTGATAAAATTATAAGATTATTGTAAATAGTGTATGTCCCATTAAATTGTAACTTTCTCTAAATACAAACCTTAATATTAATCCCAAAGAATTTGCTGTATGTTCTCGGTTGCAAAGAAACTGCTCATTCATTAGCCTTTCAGCATAGTTCTAGCATTTAATAAATATGAGTGGTTACTTTCCTTAACTTAAGAGACTGTTGAAGGTCTAGTTGATTTGTGTTCATAAAATATAAGAAATATACTTTTCGAGCACCATTCCAAGAGAGAAATGCTGACATATAATTCATTGATTTGACTTATGGCAAAACACATGAGAAAATGGTAGACTCAAGCATATTTAAGTGCATTTACAGACACTCACTAAACTCTGAACTGTATGGCTTTCGCATGTGAATACTTCAGGAATGTCCATTGTTTTCAGAACTTGGTTCCCAGAGACAGTCGCTGCTGATATTCTTAAATCATGGATGGAAGGGGATACCTAAATATTTGACATAGTTTTTCTCTTGACCTTTAAACTACAGAAAAAAGATAAGGATTTCAAGGAAACCTGTATCCTGATTTCAATCAGGAAGGGGAGGTCAAAACATAAAAAACAGATGAAAGAAATTTACTTGATATCTTTTCAGTGCTGGCATGTTTCTGGCTAGTTAGAACATTTTGAAAATCACAAATTTTGTAGATATTTTTATAAGCTACATAAAGAATTATTCACACAAATAAAAATTTTCCATAGCTTGATTAATTTATATGTATATGTATAATTTGCATATATATTAAATCATTTGTTCCTCATAGGAACTCTAGGATGCAGATAATATTATTATTCTCATGCACAGATAATTTAACTGAAGAGAGGAGGTGAACAGCTTCCAGAGCCCCTGAGCTCACAGAGGGTGGAGTCTGATGATGCTCCCTGGTCATCCCTGGTCAGGCAGCTTCACAGCCATGTGGTAAACCTGCACTGCGTTGCCTCTCACCAGGAAAAGCACAAGAACTAGGACTCTGGAGTTTCTTATACCTTTCAATTAGAACACAGTCTATTTGTAAGGTGTTTTTGGTTTTGTTTTTGGTACTAGGGCTTGAACTCAGGGCCTACACCTTGAGCCACTCCACCAGGCTTTTTTAGTGATAGGCTTTTTCGAGATAGGGTCTCATGAACTATTTTCCCTTGCTGGCTTCAAATTGCGATCCTCTGGAGTAGCTAGGATTATAGGAGTGAGCCACTGGCACCCAGCCTATTTGTTAAGTTTTATCTGAATATTCTAGAATGTTTTTCATTGAGTGCTATTTAAAGGGAAATGCCAGAAAGTCCTTGTTTTCTCCTAGAAGTCCTTGCTACATGAGAAGAACACTGGAGCTGTAAGGGGAGGGACCAGCAGGAGGTTTTGGGCTGCCTAGCTAGGAGATAGTAAGTATCCTAGTGACACAGTAGGGTCTGGTGGGTAGGAGTGCATGTTATTTAATGTCAGCTAATGTGGATCACAGGTGTGAGTGTCTAGAAGCTGGGGTATCATGCAAGAAACTGTGTTATATTGGTCATTCAGCACAATGAGGGAGAACAAGCCAGAAGGGAATAGATGTCACATATCCATTTCCACAAAGCCAAAGATTTCCTTCACTAATAAAAATCTGGAATCAATGACTGCACTCTGCTTCCCAAGGAAAAGATGTTCACAGACCTCAATGCAGAGTTCTACCTCGATGGTGGCATTACCTGTGGACGGGCTGCCAGGTTAAGTGAGATGCCCAGCTGGGGAAGGTCTGAATACTGATAGAAAGCTAGGACCTGCAGCCATGTGGTTAAGAAACTTCAACTCACTTCAGACTTCCATGAATCTTTCTGGGCAGTTTAACTAGTGTCACTTGGGAGCCAATACCCATTACTAAGCTGCTAGATGTGGGGATAAATGAAGCCGTGGGCTGCAGTCAGGGAACTGACTCTTCTGAAACATTGCTTGTAATGTCTCTGCTGATTCAGATGTGATCATGTATAACTGTGGATTCATTGAGCAGCCGTTGCTGTAAAGTGAACTGAAAATATAGGAATATGTGCTGATTTGCCATCCCAAGCCTGGGGAAGATAGAGCAGCTGGACATGGGACAGTAAGAGAGGCTGTAACTTTTCTTTCTTTTCTTTTTCTTCTTTTTTGAAGAAGGCAGTATCAAAGATAGCAACAAGCTCAGCAAATAACATGTACAGCTGCTAAGGAAAGAGCGATTTTCATTCACTTACTGCAGAAGGACAGCCGGTTGCACTGGTTTCTTCAGCCTTCCTCAGCACATATTTACCAACATAGTGGCAGTTACTTTGTGTATAAAAGACACTGATAGCTATCTGGGATAACTACAACTCACTTACATTTTGCAGAAAGAGAACTTGCTAAGTTGTTTCCCATTAGGCTCACATTCAATTCCTCTAGTTGTCCCAAATTCTTAGTTTTAATACAGAATGCTTTATCCTTTAAATAGAAAGAGGGGGGCTGATAATAAAACATAGAAAAGTCAGAGCATTAAAAGTCAAGATCTTGGCTGGGTCAGGTTTGTGACTGCATCGAATAGATGGATGATAGGGTACGATGTGTATTTTCTTGGAAGTTAACTTTCTGTTCTTCAAACATGAAAAATGTTCTTTCTGTGGTATCAACTGAGCTGACTATCCTTAACTTTTATGTGGGTTAGATAGGTGGGTGAGGTCTCCACCCAGGTGTAATTTGACAAATAAACTCAGTACACAGGAATTAGTTGTTTTCAAAGTTGAGTAATCTCCCAGGCTAGGGCCCACAGAGGACACCGGATAGCGAAGACACCCACTTTCCCCAACACTGTCACAGATGTGAAGCAGGAAATTACCCAAACTAGGTCATAAGGAACAGGTGACCTCTTTGCAGATCCTTTCCCAGGGAACAGATGATATACTCCATCCAGAATTGACCCAAAATTCTTCATTCAAAATAGCATTTTCGTCAAGATCCAAACTGGGGCATGTGCAGAAGGGCCTGTCATTGGATTCACATGGGTAGCCAGTCACCAAAAACCACTAAGTACCACCCAAATCTCCTCCGTTACTATATCTACCCATCCAAACCAAGGCTCTTGTGCTCTTGAGTTACAGGTACTACTCTTTAGCCACCTGACTCAGAGCCACTTCCTCTGGGAATGTGCTTTCCTGCTTTCACTCACTTTCTCTCACTTGCAATAACACTGCTACTACCTTGCAATCTGTGTGTCTCCATCTAATTCTTTGGGTTTCTAAGAACCTGAGATATTCCTCAGGATCTTCTGAGACCACCCACTGGTAACAGACAAAACTGGTACACCAAAAATTTATAATACAGGGCAGAGTAGATTAGGTGCATACATATTCATGTACACACATACACACCTGCAAATGCACCAATATTCAGTGGGGATAAAAAAGAGGTAGAGTGTACGTCAAAGGGAAGGAGTCAAGAAGCAACCTGGAAATACACTGTGAAGAATTATCAGGATTTTGAAAGGTATAGATTTTGGAGCAGAAGAAGTAGGGTGCAAAGAGTAATTTGGGAAATTAGGAAGTCATCTAGTTCAGAAGTTAAAAAAAAAAGAATGAAAGTTCAGGCTGAGCCTTATATGAAAGGATTTGCATTTTGGTTTGAAGGGTTCTGAGCAGGAAATAGATGTGCCTGGAACTTCAGTCTTAGAAAATGCCCAGCTTTCTATCGCTGTTGCCTCTGTACCCAGGATGACCAGACACATAGAAGGGTAAAATAGAGTAAGTGCTTTGGATTATAGCATGATGGTCAAGTGCATCCTCCTTTTAGTTTTGAAGTGTGAGATTATTTCTTATCATCCATTAGTTAAAAATGACAATAAATTTCAAAATAAAATCTTTCTTCTATATAAATTCACAGGCAAGAAAAAAGAAGTATGCTTCTTTGGGTCACATCAGTGATAATAATCAATACAATGAATTCTGACAGGAGCAGGGCAGGTTATTATTTATCTTCACTTTCAGAATGGGAAGCTCGAGGCCCTGGCTCCAACCCTTGCTGTCTTTCATGGCCTCCATCAAACCTTCCTAACGCTCCTTTGTGCTCCTTCCTAGCCTCCTACTCTAGCAGTCTGTATATTGGATTCTCAACACTTAAAAATGTCTCCAGCAGGGTAAGCACCCCTTCACTAGCTTTTGTCTGTCTTCCTTCTGTGTAGCTCTGTTTAGGTGATGTGACCTGCAAAAGTACTTCTCAAGGAGAACATTTCTTGTTAACAAAGAAAATATTGAAGGATTTTGGAACCAATGAGCAAAATAATGGGGGAGAGAGACCCAGAAAATGATGCCAGGAGGCTGTCATAATCTGTGTCCATCCTAGGCACAGCACAGACATCAGTGACAGAATGTGAGTGGTGGGATGAATGCAGATGTTAAAAGATTTGAGCTTATCTTTAAGGAGCCAGTCACCCCAGTACTGTGATGCACAATCATGGCATCCCTCTTTTCCCCAGCCTCCTACTGCCCTCAGGTAGCTATGACATGCAATATCTGTGTCTCAAAAAGGAGGAAATTGAGCTGACATAAATATCAAGTATTTAAAAGATTTCCTTTCCATCAGAACAGAAGAACTGTGGCATCCTTGTGAGCCACACGAATGTATTTGATACAGTCTCCTCATCACTCCCTTTCCTGTTTCAGAGGGTCTGAGTGGTCCTTCAGACCCTAAAAGGGTCAGGTCAGCTCTCTCTTGCAAACAGTTATGCGAATGTCAGCATTTCTTCCCATGTCTTTAACTTCATCTGCACGCACCTTAATGTAACTCTTAAGTCATGCTGCAATCCAGGCATTTTTGTCACCTGGGAGTTGAGAATGATTTCAGCATCAGTTAGTTCTGGGGTTTTTTTGGTTTGGACTTTTTTTTTGTAATCATTTGTGAGAGAGACTGAGACTTTTTTCTTGCCTTTCAGACTTATCGGCATTCATAATGAACTTTCTGCCAGATGAATTAAATAAAAATAAGATTTGTTAGCACTTTTGCTGAGAATTATCAGAAAACACAGTAAATTTAGTCAACAAGACAGGAAGTTTGCTCCTTGCCCTGCTGTAGGGAAGGAGAACTCAAACTTCTACTGCTAGACTTTGTAGAATCCAGAGTCACTTCCTTGTCCTACTAAGGAAAGGGCTGGTGGCTCTCAGCATGTAGGTATGAGGCGTGAAGTTCTCCCCTCCAGCTCTCAAGGGCAGATTCCCTTCTGACTTCTCAGGAGATACTCCATTTTTCCTTTCTTTCTTTTCCTTCCTTCCTTCCTTGCTTCCTTCCTTCCTTCCTTCTTTTCTTTCTTTCTTTCCTTTCTTTTAGTGATATTGGTGTTTGAACTCAGGGCTTCATGCTTGTGAGCTTTTTGCCCAGACAGCTTAGACAACTACCCTATTTTACATTTCCTTCCATTGAGATGGAGTCTCTCAAACTTTTTGCCCTTCCTGACCTTGAACCACTATCCTCCTGATCTCAGCCTCCCATGTTGGTAGTATTACAGATGTGAGCCACTGGAGTCCAGCACTCCTTTTTCTTTTTAAACAGTGTCTAGTGCCCTCCTAACACTGGGGTCAGTTCTGTGCCAGAGAAAAGCCATTTGTCAGACTCATACATGCTAAGCAGAAGTGATAAAGGAGGCTTTCTATTTTCAGGAATATCTCCATGGAACGAAGAATGCTCAGTTAAAGTAATGACTATTTGAAAATAAAATTTTTCATTGTAGAGCCTTAAGCATGGGGTGTTGAGGTGAAGGGAAGTGTGTGGGAGGGAGGGTTGTAGTGGTGAGAGGCAGTGGGCTTTCCCATTATCCATAAACCATATTACCTTGGTATATTATTAAGCCCAGTCCTATAAGGGTCCACAAAAACTGTCAACTCCTAATCATCATGCTAAGCTAGTTTTCTAAAACTGGGTGAAGCAAGATTCTAGCATTATGGACATTTTCTAATCCAGCTCCAACCCTAACTGGCTCTGTGACCCAAGATGGCAGCTCTTCCTCTCTCTGCCCCAGTTTCCTGATCTATAAAATAAGGATAATAACAAGATTTTTGATGCAATGGTGAGGTTTCCAATTCACAGTTAGTTATGCATTTCAATCCCTCCTCGCTCCCACCATGATCCTTTCTGCAAGTTCCACCTCAAAGAAGAGCTCTGGTATGGATCAAGACCACAGTTTGGGACAAAGCATTCTGTTTGGACGATTGTTAGGTGGATCTCAGCCCTTTGTATCCCTAATTTTGAAAACTTTTAGTAATTCTCTGCAGCAATAAGGGCTTTACTGTCTCTCATTTGGAAACCAGGGAACTTCTTTCCTACAATCCTCACCCACCTGAAATGACAACAAAGAGCAAAGACTAGGAAAAAGGCCAATGTTCACTCTTAATCTAGAACCAGATTGCAAATAGGTTTCCTCTCATGTGCCTGAAAGTGCTGAGTGGGGAAGATTCTGAGGCCTCATCTGGGTGGTGATGGATTATCAGTGTCTCCCATGGGTGTTTCAGAGGCCTCAGAGTATGCAGGCCACAATTTTTTCCTTCCCTGGTCTAATACATCACTTGAACTCACATGGGCAAAAGACCAGGTAGAAATCTGAGGTCAAAGCTGTAGTTGAGTAATTAATATAGAACATATTTTGGTTATTAGTGTCCTGCTATGGTTAAGATATAGTTTAAAAGGGGATGAGAGGGCTGTGCGTTGTGATGTCCTCTGTAATCCTAGTACTCAAAAGGTGGAGGCAGGAGGATTGTGGGTTTGAGGCCAGCCTGGGCTACATAGCCCAGGTCCTGTCTCCAAAAAGCCAAGGACTAGGGATCCATGCACTAGGTTCTGTCTCTAGCACTGAACTTTAAAAAAAAGACATGTGATTTCAGACTTGGTTCCAGGGTGGTGCTATTTGGAGGTGGGAGGTAGTGGAGACTTTAAGAGGGTCTTAGAAGGTAACACCCACACACAGGAAATCAATGTGAGTCAATGCCCTGTATAGCTATCCTTATCTCAACCAGCAAAAACCCTTGTTCCTTCCTATTATTGCTTATACTCTCTCTACAACAAAATTAGAAATAAGGGCAAAATAGTTTCTGCTGGGTATTGAGGGGGGGGAGAGGGAGAGGGGGGAGTGGGTGGGGGGGTGGGGGCAGGGGGGAGAAATGAACCAAGCCTTGTTTGCACATATGAATAATAAAAGAAAAATGGAAAAAAAAAAGAGGTAGGGTCTTTGGGGGCATGCTCTCAGAAGGTAGGTCTCCTGCAACCCCTGAGTTCTTCTGAAAGAATGTTACAAAAGGAGCATACCTGCTCCATCCAGTACTCTATGCTCCTGGCTCCAGGTAGAACAGCTTGCTTCCTGAATTGCAGTTGTCACTTAATGACACCACAGGGTGGCCCTCACAATGGAGTCTGTACTATGCTCTTTAGACTTTCAACTTCCAGGAACTGTGAGACAAATGAACCCCTTTTTCTTCCTAAGTAGACCGTGTTAGGCATTTTGTTATACTGAGCACTAATACAGGTCCTACTACATTTCTGTTTTCAGGAACTTTTTGGGCTGTGTTAGCCAGTCAAGGGTTTGGGACCTTGCCTAGGACTTGCTCTCAAAATGATGACTGAAGTCGAGTGTTTGCTGGAGTCTGGGCCACCCAAAGGGCCCATGATTCAGAGCAGTTACACAATGTAGTGACACATTTTTGCTCAAGAGAGCAAAGATAGAGAGAGATGTTTGCTCATGGATAGGATCAGAACAGTTTCCTTTGATAACTCAAGCAGCAAAAGCAACTGCAAACCCGGTGGAGTCTGGAATCTGTACATATCACCTGCTTATCAGAGGGTGAGGGATCCTGCCAGGCCAAGCAGGCTTGTCCTGGGACAGGCAGAGATTCTGAGAGGCTTGGGCTGGACCTTTTGGACCCTGATGAATGAAATAATTGTTGTTCTTCCTTTCCACCCCTTCCTTGGGGTTGCAAATTTGGAGAACTTATTAGCAATGCTCACAGGCAGACAGATTGTCCTGTGCAAGAGACTTTATTCAAGATTAAGGTATCAGGAATGCAGAGGCTAAAGAAAAAAGGTGGAAAAAAGTAGTGTTCTTTAAATATGCATTAAGCCTGCTAAAGAGAATAAGAAAGCCTTGGGGAAGACCCGAGGGCTAGTGTTGGCAAGGAACCATTTCTAAACTTAGAAAAGCAGTGTTACTGGGCACTGTTCTAGAAAGGAGATGATCTGCATGCTTGTAGACGTCTTAGCTCCACAGTTAACCCATTTGTGGTTAACTTCCCCAAAGGCATTTTTAAGTTCACTGGCAATGGAGTCCTGATAAATAGCATAGACAGATATGTCATAAAATGCCCTTCTCTTTTCCACACCTCCTTTTTCTCTATTTTCCCATTCTTGCTGGAAACAGTCACTGTCTCTGTTTTCTCTTATACATCTAATAACAGTACACAGGTCTAGATGACAGCATGGCGTGACTTCTGGGAATAGCCCCTCTGCTGGGGAGACATTATGTAAAATTTTTCAGGCACTAGAGATATTGGCTACTGCGGAGGTCCTATTAAGCTCCAGGATTTGGTGCTTTTGATATTTTGTAGACCTGGCTGCAATCCATGGCTGTGTTAAGTTGGCTCCTGATAAGAACAATGAAGCCTTGCTAGTGTCAGCATTGGCTTCTTTCCCCCTTTGAAGTCACTAAAGGAGCTGGATGAACTCCAGTGGAAGCTGACCCAGGCTTCAGCTGCTGGCCAGAGACCAGCAGGCCTTGGTGTGGGACCCCTCTGCCAAGGCTGAGCCAAAAGAAACTAGGAGAAATTTTGTGTATCACTTGGACTTTCACTTTCCTAAATTAATCAGAGAAATTCAAAGAGCGAGTTAAGGAATATGGTTAAACACTTATCAGATGATGGAAAATTTAAACCACTTATATTAATACTTTGCTGTGTGGACAGTGTTAAAATCAAGTACGCATTATCTAATTCCATCTGCTAACTTTGTTGGTTGATGCAGGTAAGCATAAGTCAAGAAAATAGAGAAAAATTTGGTGGTATGACCAACTATTTGATCCATGAGTATTTTTTTCCTCTTTGCTTAATTTCAGTTTATTTGATTGCATAGCCAAATGCAGTAATTACACTTAAATTTGCATTTCCACGAGTGCAAATTGACCAGTGTTATGTGTCCATGTAATCCATAATCCGATTAAAATAAAGAATATAAGCTTAGAAAATTCCTTTGTTCCCCTCTCTGATAAACTTTTCAGCATCAGGAAAACACTGCTCACATTTTTATCACCATAAGTTAGTTTTACTTGTTCTTTGAACCTCACTTGGTTGGAATTTGACAATATATACTTTTATTGCTGTGTTCATTAGTTAAACAGTAGGATAGGATGTGTTTAGAATATTTCCATATGTGTGAACTAATCACACATATGGAAACTAATCACATTTTATACATTCTTCTATGGTAAGACACTTGTCTTGTGTTCAATTTTAGGAAACCATGACAAGAAAGCTGCTACAAACCTTATTATATCAATCGCTTCTCACAGACATAAGCATATGGTTATTGCTTTGTCATAAGAGAGTTACGTGTTCAAATTTGTGACAACCTGAAGCCAGAGGCCAATGGCTCATGCCTGTAATCCTAGCTTCAGAGGCTGAAAGAAGGAGGATCACCATTACAGGCCAGCCCAGACAAAAGTTGGCATGACCCCATCTTAACAGATAAAAGCTGGGTGTGATGGTGCACGCCTGTCATCCCAGCTATGGAGGGGAATGTAAAATGGGATCTGCCATTGTCTAGGCAGATCTGGGCAAAAAGCGAGACCCTATCTCCAAAATAACCAGAGAGAAAAGGGCTGGAGGCATGGCTCTAACAGAGCATGTGCTTACCAAGTGTGAAGCCCTGAATCAAACTCCGGTATCCCCACTACCACCAAAAAAAAAATTGTAATGACTTGGAAAATTTCTTTCTAAAAGCCGCGGATATATGAGCATTCCAGTGACCCACATTTAGAGGAGTTTTGTTGTTTGCTTTCTTTTTGAGACAGGGTCTCTCCATGTAGCTCAGGCTGGCCTCCCATTCAGGAGCCTCCTGCCTCAGCACCATGCCCTGCTGTCGTCAGCTTTTTGATTAGCCGTTCTAATGGAGTGCCTGGTATCTCCTGTGGCTTCTGTTTGCTTTCCCTGATGGTTGTGACACTGGACACTTCGATATGCATATAGAGATCTTCTCCGAAGTCTGTTTGAGGTTTTTTGCCATTATTTTTTATTGATTTGCTATTCTTGTACCTTCTGATTTAAAGTTCATCATGTATTTTAGATTCCAGTCTGTCAGATATAAGAATTGTAAATATTTTCTCCAGTCTGTCAATTGCCCTTAAATTTTTTAATGATATCATCTAAAGAGCAAAAGTTTTAGTTTTAATAAAGTTTAATATATAATATGTTTATGTACATATTTCAGTATTCTATAAATACCTTGCCTAACCAAAGGTCACATATATGTCATCCTTCATTTATTTTTAGAAGTTATATAGCCAGGCACTGGTGGCTCAAGCCTATAATCCTAGCTACTAGAGAGGCAGAGTTCAGGAGGATAGTGGTTGGAAGTCAGTCCCAGCAAATGGTTTGTGAGATCCTATTGAAAACACCCAACACACACACGCACACGCGTGCACACACAGGCGCACGCACTCACACACACAGGGCTAGTGGAGTGGCTCAAATGGTAGAGCACTCCCCACTAAGCGGCAGCCCGGAGTTTAAACACCAATATGCCCCTCTCCCAAAAAAGGAAGCTATATAACCTTTTGCATTTATATTTAGGTCTCACTGAACAAGTTTCTTTTTTGGTATTTTTTATTACTAGTATATTATAGTTGTACAAGGGGTACATTGTGACATTGACATAGTGTTTATAATATATCTGAATTAAATTTACCCCCTCCATCTTTCTCCTTTATCCATCCTCCCGTCTTTCTAGAACAATCTCCACAGTTTTCATTGTTCCATTTTTATACATGAATACAAAATACTTCTACTATATTCACCCTCACTCACCCTTTTCTTTATGCCCTCCTCCCTCCCATAGTTACCTACTCCCAGACAGGACTTAATTTACCTTCCCATCTTTCATTTTCTAAAAAAGACACTTTTCTTAGTTTGTGATAGTTATACACGTGGTGTCATTGTGACATTTCCATATATACATGTGTTATGCCCTGAACCAGCTCATCCCCTCATTACTCTCTATTCTACCCCATCCCCTTCTTATAGTGACTTCAGTGGGTTTCAATGTTCCATATTCATATTTGTGAACAAATTCTTACAATTTTTACTGAGTAAATTTGTATTAAGGTGTAATATAAGTGTCAACGTTCATGTATTTAATTAGTTGTTCTAACACCATTAAAAAAAAAAAACTCCTGATAGAATTTTCTCTCTTTTGTGGAAATAAATCAACTATAAATGATACTATTTATGGGATCCATTCTGTTCCACTGACATTTTTGCCCATTGTTTCACCAGCAGGTGCTATTGACTTCTATATATGATAAATCTTGAAATCAAGTAGTATAAAGTCCCCGGCTTGGTTATTTTTTTTACAAGTACTCCTCAACCTTTTTGCTTTATATATATATATTTGATAGAGTCTTGAGTTTTTGCCCAGACCATGATTCTCCCACCTCTGCTCCCCTCATAGCTAGTATGACAGGTATGTGCCACCACACCCAGTTTTTGTTGATTGAGATGTGGTCTTTTTGCCCAGGCTGACCTCCAACTGCAATCCTCCAGACTTCTGCTTCCTGAGTAGCTAGGGTTACAGGTGTGGGCCATTTATTAATTTCTGTAAAACAAAAATCCCTGTTTTGATTCAGATTTTACTGACATCATAGGTCAGTTTGAGGAGAACTGACTTCTCAATAATATTGACTCTTCCAAACAAACATGCTATATATTTTCATTTTTATGTCCCTTTTAGTTTATCCCTGAGATATTTTATAGTACTCATTGTAGAGACTTCACATATTTTACTCATTTTTCCTATTTTTTTGGCAATACTGGAGTTTGAACTCAGGCTCTTGTGTGTGCTGGGAAGGTGCTTTATCATTCAAGCCACATCTCTAGCCCTTTTGGCTTAAGGTAGTTTCTGGGCTAGGGCCTTGCATTTTTATCCTATGCTGCCTTGGACCCCAATCTTCCTACCTACGTGTCCCCTAAAGCTAGGATTACAGGCAAGCATCATCATTCCCAGTCCTTATTTTATGTTTTTTGATCCTGTTGTAAATGGTTTTATATGAATTTCACTCACAAATTGTTTGCTGCTAGCATGTAAGAATACAGCAAATTTTGTTTGTTGATCTTATATCTCATGACCTCAAAAAATTTAGATTAATTCAAGGAGAATTTTTTTACTTGTAGATGGTTTCTTTGAATCTTCTACATACACAATTATGTCATCTGTAAATAAGGACAATATCACTTTTTCCTTTCCATTCTTTATGCCATTTATTTCTTTCTATTATCTAATTTCAGAGGCTGGGAACTACATTACCTGTTTAATAGGAGTTGTGGAAAGGGAAGATCTTTGCCTTGTTCTTGATCTTAGGGAGTGCCAGGCGTAATTTTACTTGTCAACTTGTGAGCCTCAGGGTGCTCAGGTATTTGGCTAACCATGCTGAGGCCTCCTCTGAGGGTGATTCCAATGAGACCAACATTTCAATTAGTAGACAGAGTAATATTCTTACATATAATTTATAATGCTTGCATATAAGTATATGTCAGTTAAGTTATATTTATATAATTTGGTAGAATTGCTAGTATTTATCAAAGGCATTTTATGTCTAGGTTCATTAAGAATGTTGGTTTCTGCCTGTACTCCTAGCTACTCAGGAAGATCATGGTTCGAAGCCAGCCTGAGGCAAATAGTTCGTGAGACCCTATCCCAACAAAAACCAATACAAAACAGGGATGGTAGAGTGTCTCAGTGGTGGAATGCCTGCCTAGCAAACCTAGCCTATGAGCTTAGCAAGCATGAAGTCATGAGTTCAAGTCCCAGTACTGCCAAAACAATTAACATTGGTCTCCAGTGTCCTTCACTTGTCATTTTTGCTTAGAGTTATGGGACCATCAGTAAATGAGTTAGAAAGCAGTGGTTTCTCCTGTTTTTTGAAAGACAGTTATTATTCAAGATAGGCATTTGGGCTTCAACTTTTCATCAGGAGAGGGTTTCACATTATAAATTCAGTTTATCTGACAGATGAGAGTTTATTCACGTGTTCTATTTCTGTATGTCAGTTTTGGTACTCAACAAATTTGTTTATTTCTGTAAAATTTACTGTTATAATCATGTTTATAAAATATTTCCTTTTAATGTTTATATGATAAACAGGATGACTCTATTTCATTCCTAATACTGGTATTGGTGACTTCAAATTTTCCTGAACAGCATTGCTAGAGACGTATGGATTTCAATAATATTTTCAAGGAACTACTTAGTGACTCTTGCTTCCTCTATTGCTTGTTTTTTATTTCACTGATTATTACTCTCCTCCTTCTTATTTCCTTTTAATACTTATTTCAATCTTAATTTGTTCTCATTTTCCTAGCCTATTAATGTGGGAACACTACTCATTGACTTTAAAATTATTTTCTTTTGTAACATAAACATTTGAAGAATAAGTTTTCTCTAAATGTGATTTAGCTATAGCCGATATATTTTGATATATTATTTTCATAACATCATTCAGAATATTTCTGGTTTGCTTGCAATTTCTTTCTTGAATGACTTCCATTCATTGTTTAATTTTTAATTAGGGAGGAATTATAAAACATTTCATTAATACAGATTGTTTAAATTCTTCAAAATTTCCCAGGAATCTAATGACCCATGAAAAGGCACACCTTGGAGACTGCTCAGTGTGCATTGAAAAGAGCAGACATTCTGTTCCTACAGGGTGGAGAGTCCCACATATGTCAACTAAGTTAAGGAATTCGTAGTGTTCTTCAAATCTTCTATAGTCTTATGATTTTTGTCTAATTATTATATCCATTACCGAGGGAAAAGTGTTTGATAGCACTTAGTTCATTTATGTTTAGTTGATCATCTTTTTTTTTTAGCAAATTATTTTCCCTCTGGTCTTTATTTCTCCTTTCCTTCCTTATTTTGGATTGTTTGAGTATTTTTTAGTATTCCTTATCTTATTTCTATGGAATTTTAGGTCTGCCTCTTCCTTTTTTTTTGTGATTTCTCTAAGTTATTGTAAACATGTTTAACTTGTCACAGTCTATTTTAAAATAATATTATACTACTTTTTGAAAATGATACAGAGCTATACTTTAATTTCTATTCCAGTCCTTTGTATTGCTGTCAAAATGTTGTCTTCTACATATGTAAGTCAACTGACACATTATTATTTTTATTTTTTTCTATAAAAATTAAGTAGCACTTATTATATACATAAAACTGAAAAGTAGACTTGTGTATTTGCTTACACAATTCTTCTTAGAGAGTAGAGTTTAGGGATCCATTTCTTTCCTTCTGAAATACTTCATTTAACTTTTCTTAAAATACAAGTGTGCTAGTGACAAATTTTCCTGGGTCTCATCTATTTGAAAATACCATTATTGCACCTTTATGTGTGAAAACCTTCACATATTTTTTCCTGAATAATAATAATTGCATATTTTTTCCTGAAAAATAGAATAGAATTCTGGGCTCTAATCAGTTTTTAATGCTTTTAAGATGCCATTCATTTATTCTAACTCACTTGGTTCATTATTAGAAATCAGCTGTAACTCTTATGTAGGTTACCTCTAATGCATCAATTCTTCTTACTTTGAAGGTCTCTCTCTCTCTCTTCTCTCTCTCTCCCTCACTACATTTTAATATTTATTCTGCTTGGATATTTATTTTAGTTTCTTGATGCTATGGATCTATATTTTTTATCTAAAGTTAGAACCTTTCTATCAGTGTTGCCAACCTACATTGTAATGTATGTCTCATCTGGCTTTTCCTCCCTTCTACGATTCCCCACTCTCTATAGCTCACCAACTTTTTTATCTTATCACACCTTTATGAGGGAATCTGCCACTGTTTTTGTCTCATATGTTAAGAGATTTCTGTCTGTAATTCGATGTATCAGGGCTCACTTGGATCCACCATTCTGTTCTAGACCTATTGAAAACATATTCATAATATCATCCAGGTTTTTCTTATTATTATCAGTGAAAGGAAGACACTTATCTTTTTCCTCATCCTAACCTGAAACACACTTTTTATGGTGTGTTTGTGTGTGTGTGTGTGTGTGTGTACATTTGACATTAGGGGCAATGTGAAATTGCTACAAATGGATGCACAAAAAGAAGCAACTTTTAGGGACTAGAGGCATGGCTCAAGTGTAGCATTTCTTAGTAACTGCTGGGTCCTGAGTTCAAATCCTAGTACTGCCAAAGGAACAAGTTTGAAAACTGGCCTCAGAAAGATACAAAAAGTTATCTAATAATTTGATTATTCTCTTTCTTGGGTGCCACATTGGTGTCATCAGAATCCGCCATGGTAGGGAGTGCAAAATCTTTTCCATCTTATTTCTGTGAAAAAGATTTGCTAAGACAGATCACTCCTGATGATGCTGTGATGCCAGAAGTGGAGCTTTGGGACAGAGTTTGCTCGTCTGTGTCTTTGTTGACTGAGGATTATCGAATTCTTTCTTGTCTAGTGGACAATTGCTCCAGGGACTCCAGCCCTGCAGCAAACTTCTGCCTAGACTCCCAGATTTTTGTTTGAAATCTTGGCAGAAGCCATAACTTTTGCATTCTGCATGTCCACAAAACCAGAGCCATGTAGACATTACCAAGATTTGCCTCAGGTGCAAGCTGTACCTAGGCTTGTGAGAACCATGGCTGGAGTGACCATGGAACAGGAAGAAGAATACTAAAGCATTCTGGGCTTTGAGCCCACAGATAGTGTTCTGGGCTTCTCTGAAAGCACTGTGCCTTGACTGCCCTCTTGTCTGTGGTGGGAGGGCATTCCCAAAGATTTCTGATCATTTGACTGATGAACACATGACTCCCTGTTAGCATTTTAATTTCTCTAGCAAGAAATTGCTCAGCTGCACACCTTCCCCAACCCCTGCCATGTTGTACAGAACATTCTTCTGCTTGCTCTTTCCCTAGTCAGTCTGCAAAATTTGAGTCTTTCTACTTCTTTTTGCTTTCTAGTTTCCCTGTAAATCTGACAAAAAAGCAGCCTGTAGAAAGCAGGAGGTTCACCTGAGGTAACAAGTTGGAGACCAGCCTGGGCAACAGAGCAAGACCTTGTCTCAAACAAACAGACAAACAAAACCATGCTGCAGACTGAGTGCTTTGTGGCTTACAAATTTCTTTTGCTAAATAAACTAGTCCATCATTCTTAAATTTGGCCTTTCATAAAGCCCGAGGGCATGAAACAGTTGAGTGAAGTTCTTTGCAATGGTGTGACAGAGGCTTAGTTCTGAGTACGTGAAAGAGGGTGTGCCCCAGGCCAGGTGTTGTCCTTGGTTCTTATTTCCCAGTTAACTGGTGCTACACACAGTAGGTCTTGTTTGACAGAAGTTCACTCCTTCTCAATGGTCAGGGAGAAATAAGGGAGAGAAGGTTGCCTGGTTCAGTTGAATAATAAATAGTGTTAATTTTGTTTCCCAACTTGGAGAGAAAGAGGGGGAAAAGAGGAAAAAAAAAACGTTAGTTTGAATACATGAATAACAAAGCCCAGAAAACTGATCAGCATACAAGCTAGCTACAGCCAAAAGTGTTTTCCCTTTTGTAGTCCCAGTTACACCAGATTTTTAGATTATTTATAAAACAAATTTTATTGTGTATACTTAAGGCATGGAACATGCTGTTATTGAATACATATAGAGAGTAAGAAAAAAGTTGCCATAGCTGAGCAAATTAACATATCCATCATTTCACATTGTTGACTTTTTTGTGACAAGAAAAACTAAATATCTACTCAGCATGAATCCAAACTATAGTTCAATTTTATTACCTATAGTCCTCCTGTTATACGCTAGATACCTAGATTTTTTGTTCTTACATCTTTGCTAATTTGTATCCTTTCACTTACATCTCCTCATTGCCCATACCTACCTCCTTGTTTTTGGTATTACTGTTCTCTGTCTTTGTGTATTTTTTTTAGATTTCACATATTATTGAGAACATGCAATGTTTTTCTTAATTGTCAACTTGATTGGATTGGAGATTAGTAAAGAACACCTCTGGATGCATCTATGAGGGTGTTCCCAGGGAAGATTAGAAAAGATGCACCCTAAATATAGATGGTATGATACCATAGGCTGGAGGCCCAGATGTAATGAAAGGGGGAAAAGGACAAAATCTTCTAGTACAGGCATTCTCCCCTTTTGCTTCCTGGCTGCCATGATGCAAGCTGCTCTGCCTCACCATACCCTCCTCCTCATGATGGGCTAACATCTCTGAAACTGTGAGCACATGAATCTTTTCTCTGTGAATAATGCTTCTTTGAGCATTGGAATGCAGATATCATTATGAGGTGATCTTTTCATTTTGGAGGCAATATATATGTCCAGAGAAGGGATTGCCGGGTCATACAGTAGTTCTGTTTTTAAAGCCTCCATACTGTTTTTCATAATGGCTGCACCAATCCACATTCCCACCAATAGTGTGCTGGAGTTTCCTTTCTGCACATCCTCAGTGTTTGTTATATTTTGCCTGTTTTATCATGACCATCCTAATTGGTATGAGGTGGCATCTTATAGGATGTTCATGTAAATTCCCATGATTGGTAATGTTGAACACCTTTTCACTACGGTGATTTTTACATCTTCTTTGGAGAACTGACTATTCAGATCTTTGGCCCAATTAAAAATATCTTTCGTGCATAATAATTATACAAAGTGAGGGGCTTCATTTTTCCATATGTGCATAATTGTACTTTGATCCCAGTCATCCCATTACTCTTTCTTATCTCTGCTGACCCTTTGCTTTTTAACTTTACTGCAACTCTTTTTAAATGGGATTCATCTTGACCTTTTCATGTGTGCAAACAATGTACTTCCATCATATTCTCCCTGCCTCAACCTCTCTTCCCCCTTCTGACTCCCATTGCCCCCTTATCTCCCTTTTATATTCATCTCCCTTTCTTTCTGATCTAGGTTCTACATATAAGAGAAATCATGCTGTATTTGTCTTTTTCAGACTGGATTATATCTCTAGTTCTCCATTTTTCAGCAAATGACATGATTTCATTTTCTTTATGGCTAAATAATACTGTTTGTATACATATCACATTTTCTTTATCAGACTGGCTTATGTCTCTAGTTCTCCATTTTCCAGTAAATGACATGATTTCATTTTCTTTATGGTTAAATAATACTATATGTATACATACCACATTTTCTTTATCCATTTTCTGTCATAATTTCCTTGAATAGATTTTCTATGCCATTAGTTTGTATTTCAGCTCCTCCTACCCATAGATTCTTAGGTTTGATTTCTTGATCATGTTCTAGAGTTCTTGAAAGTTGTGGTTATGCTTTTTTATTTTTAATTGTTCTCTAAATGTAATACTTCCTTGACTCTGTCTTCAATTCCTTATATTTTTCTCTTCTTCTTGATCTAGTCTATTGGTGATGTTTTCCAAGGTGTTTTAAATTTTGATTTATTGAGTTTTTCATTTCCAACATTTTTGTCTGTTTTTTCAGAATCACAATATCCTGGGTTAATTTCTCATCCATGTTGCTGACTTTCTCATTCAGATCTTGAAATGACTTTCTTACTTCATTCTGCTGTTTAAATCCTTTTTTAGATATTGATCATTTTTTTTAAAGTAGTATTTTGAATTATTTTTTGCTGGGATTTCAACCATTTCAATATCTTTGGATTCAGTTACTGAGGAGTTACAAACTTTTGGAGGAGTCATGTTGCCTTGGTTTTTCATATCTCTTGTGTTTCTAGTTTGTGATTGCATATCTCTCAGGATAGCTGTCTCTTCCAATTTTATTTTGTTGCCTTCTTAGTGAGCAATCTTCTCTTGAGGGCTCAATCTCCAGTACCACTCAGAGAGGAGAAGAAAAACTGCTATAACAGAAACAATGGTGTCAAGCTATTGCTGTATTTGGGCTGAAGGCTGAGCTAGTCAAGGGTCAGTTGTCAGCATCAGGACTTCATTCACTTTAGAAGCTCTCCTTATTTGTGTACATGGACTTGCTACTGGGCCCAACCAGATTTACTGCTTATATGATGGGTAGTTTCCTTTTACTCCAGATCCCTGTTTGTCCAGCAAATGTCCAAGCCTAGCCATCTCTCCAGAGTGTGTACTAGAGTAGGGAGAGCAAACAGAAACCAGAGATCTACACTGGAGGGGGATAACTGAGGAAACCTTGTGCTGTGCCTGCTACTCTCAGAGATTTCAGATCCCGCCCAGTGGTAAATCAGCCTGTGACAGGGAAGAAGCTGGAGAAATCATGCAGTTCACTGGACCTGGCTCAGAACTCTCTGTCCTGCCCAGCAGCAATCACACTCAGCAGAGTAACATCTCCAGAGGTTGAACTGTACTCCTGTGAAGGGGTCAGGCCTGGATGTTTCAGTCTCTGTGGTGAAACACAAGTAACAGGACTCACAGATAGTGGAGCCAATGACTCCTGAGCCTTTCATAGTCTGAGCATCCTACTCCCCAGACTTAGCAGGTCTCAATTCAGACTTACTTTTCCCCATAACTGCTTCTCCTGGCTGTGTCCCACCTAAGCACTGTGAGGTGGGTATTCCCAGGCTCCATGACTTGTGGTTGTTCCTTGTTTTCAGGTCCCCAGAATAGCTGAGTCTCAAAATAGGCCCCTTCTCAAGATGGTGCTCTGTTATATCTCTCCAAGACTTGGGGAGTGACAAAATGAATTTCTTCCTCAATGCTGTTCTGTCACACAGGAGGAGTCATTGTAGCACCAATACTCCACACTGGATTTAAGACTTGCAAGAACTGTTGTCTTGTCCTGCAATTAGGGCTGCCAATCTGTTTCCAGGGCTGCCTGTCTTACCTTGTGGTTGTGGCTTTGGCTGCCCCTTTCTCCCTCCAGGGAGCTGGGGTTGGTGCTGCAGGCTGTTTCCTACTTCTGTCTTGGTGGCCTTTTTGTTTCTACATGGCATGTTAGCTATCCTGTCACCTCTTTCCTGATTCATAACATGTATTTGGAGGTAACCTCTATAGCTCTATTTTTTGGAAAAGTTTAAGAAGTATTAGTCGTAATTATCCTTTGAATGTTTGGTAGAATTCAGCTGTGAAGCCATCTGGTCTTGGTCTTTTCTTTGTTGGGAAGTTTTTGACATTTTCTTCTTAATATTTACTTGCTATTGATCTGCTCAGGTTTTCTATTTCTTTCTGACTCAGTCTTGGTAGGTTTGTATTTTTCTAGGAATGTATCCATTTTCTTTGGGTTATCTAATTTGTTGGCACAGACTTGTTCAGATTAGTCCCTTATGATCCTTTTTATTTCTGAGGTAGCTGTTGTAATTTCTTCAGTTTCATTTTCATTTTGTTTTAATCTTCCTTTTTTAAAAGACTAGCTAAAGTTTTGTCAATTTTGTTTATTTTTTTCAAAACTTAATTTGCAGTTTTATTTAATCTTTCTATGGTTTTCCTTTTTCTCTGTTTGATTTGTTTTTGTCCTGATCTTTATTATTTTCTTGCTTCTGCTAATTTTGGGTTTAATTTGTTCTTCTTTTTAGAGTTTCTTGAGGTATAACGTTATACTGTTTACTTAGAATCTCTTTTTTTTTCAGTGTAGGTATTTATTGCTATAAACTTCCCTCTTCAGAACTGCTTTTGCTGCATCCAATAAGTTTTGGTATCATACCACTGTGATCTGAAATGATACGAGATATTATCTTAGTCTTATATTTGCTAAAATTTGTTATTTAGCCTACCATATGGTTTAGAGTGTTCCATGCAACAGATTAAAAAGTGTGTATTAGTTCACTGTTGGATGGGACGTTCTAGCCTTGTCTGTTAGGTCCCTTTGGTCAAAAGGTCAATTCAAGTTCAGTATTGTGTTAATTTTCTATTTGTTTGTTGCATCCATTTTTGAAAGCATGAATTCTTGTTTCTGTTTCCATTTCAGAAAGCCAGGACCCATGACTCAGGGTAATTTTTGCTAAATCATGGAATTGAACTCCAGTTTACTTCATATATCTTCAAACTCTTGCTTTTCTAGCACACAATTCTACATAAACATTTCCCCCTTAAAATGTTGAGTCCTTAGGCCAGAGATAGTTCAGTGGTAGAGGTTTGCCCAGCATGTGCAAAGTCCTAAGTTTGATTCCAGCACCCCAAATAAGACAAAAAGAAAATTGAGTCCATACTTTTGTTTGAAGTGAATCCAAGGGTTATTGTAACTTCTGCAAATATGCATGCAATATTTGCACAATTATATGCATTTTCAAAGTTCAAGTCTGTCTTTTGGACTTTTCTTGCCAAAGCAGAACTTCAACCATTACATAGGTTGCCTTCTTATATCTAATTCTATATGCAAGTGGTATGTAGAGGTATATGCAGCACATTCCTGCCTAATATAGATTTGTTTGCTTCCCTTCCATATTGGAATATTCCTTTTGCTAGGATTGCTATCCATTCTACTTCTGACTGGCTTTCACAGAAGATGAACAAACAAATCCAGCTGAATATGTACCTCCCCAAGGAATGCACAGACGTGACTTTTGCTACCATTATACTTCCTAGGCTTTCTTGATTGAAGGAGTGGAGTCCCAGGTGTAGGCTGAATTTCCTCACCCATATAGTGGATGTCTAGGCCTCAAATTTCCTGCCTTTCATAAAGGCTTCCCCTGTCTCCAGCAGTAGGTATTGCATGCATTTTCCTTCAACTCTTCTAGCTTACTTAAAGGATACATTTACTTTAGCAATATAGAAGAAAATAAGATGCAATTTTCCCAGTTGAACTGCTTCTAGATAAAAACACAAGGGCAACAATGAAAACATCCAGGATTATGAGCAAGCTATTGAAAAGAGATTTGGAAAAATATTATCAACTCAGATGAAGGAAAATAAATTGTATTTCCTAGAGAGAATGAAAGGACATTTTCTGGATGTAGTTTCTGATTTTAATCTAAATGCAGAAATCCTCCATGTTTCTGCTGCTCCAAAGACAAAAGTTTTAGGGTGAACTAAACTTTCCAAGCCAAGAAAAAGACTAGAAATCAGTGTGACGTGTTCTCAGTCATTGCTCTGTGGTAAGAAAAACACATAGTGGTTACTATTCTAAAAATAACTTAGAAATTAGAAATGACCCAAACATTGTATGCACATATGAATAAAATAAAAATTTTAAAAAAAGAAATTTACTTCTAAAAATTATATCATCTTTTAATTTTAAAGTAACATAATCAAAGATTGAGGATGTAGCTTAGTGGTGGAATGCTTGCCTAGTATGCAAGGCCTTAGGTTTCATCCATAGCACCACAAAAAATAAAATAAAAAATAATGAAGTAACACACCAAAGTTGAAAAAAATGTTGAAAGAACTAATATCAGTTTTAAATTTCTTCTGTAATTTTAATGATTGTGATATGCCAATAATAGTGACTCAAATAGGTTATAACATATATATGGCGTTATTGGGGTTTGAACTCATGCTTGCTAAGCAGGTGTTCTACATTTGAGCCACATGTCCTCTTAGTAGCTCTTTCTTGCTTTAGTTATTTTTCAAATAGTATCTTGAAATTTTGCCCAGCGTTTTCCTCAGACTACAATCTTCCTACCTACAGTCTCCCGTATAGCTGGGATGACAGGTGCATATTACCAAGCCTGGCTTATTGATTGAAGTAGAGTCTTGCTAACTTTTTGCCCAGTTGGCCCAAACTACAGTCTTCCCTATCTCTGCCTCCTGAATAGCTGGAATTGCAGATATATGTCACTGCTCCTAGCCTTAAATAGGTTTTATTTCAAAGATCTATCATAAGCTGCTTTTGAATTCACAATCCTCCTGTCTCAGCCTCCCAAGTGCTGGAATTATAGGCATCTCTACATGCCAACTATATTTTGGTTTTTGAAACCTTGGAGTTAAATGCATAGAAATAAATATAAAAGTTTATAATAGCTATCAATTGTTATATGAATTATGGATATTTCATGTATTAATTCAGTTATCAAATCCTTATTGAAACTAAACTTTGTGCTAAACAATATATTTGATGGTAAGGATATGGAGACAGTACGTTCAACCTAAGTTGAAGCCAGATGGAGAGTTTCTTACATGGAGTGTTTACCTAAATCCCATGATTCCATGAACTGTGCACATGACTTATGTAGGAGGCATGCAACAAATAAAACTGAAATAAAACAATAAAACTTTAGAAAAAAAAAACAGTGCTATTTTTTTCCTAATTTTTCATATACCTTGTTCTTCTCTAGGGAAATATCTGATGGGAGCCAGTTATGGGATAAAGTTTTGAAATTTCAATTTTGAGTGCTTTAAGCAAATTATGTTATGAGGGAAGGAAAATGAAAGAGGGGACTTGATCTTTAAAAAGACATTGAACAGAACTCAAAACTTTTTTTTTCAGTTTTCACCAACAAATTCAAAGCTTAATAAAATAACAATTTGAGGTAAAAGCAGGAAAGAGAACGTCTTCTACAAACACAAAATGAGACATACAGAAAAAAAAGATTAATGAATGAAGACATGGATAGAAATGTTACAGAAGAAAAAAATCTCAGAAATGAGAAAGGCTTTTTTGAGGCTCAGAGCTAAAGCAGCAAGAAAACCATTCGCCCCTATTAACAGAAAGAATGCCATCTATGTAGTGTGTGAATAGATAATTAACAACAGTTACAGAGTCAATTTGTTCTGCTCACCGGCAAAATCCAGAAGTCCAGAGTTAAGGTGTTGGGGTCGAAGAATTCTACTTTCTACGTGACTACTGAAGAGATGGAGACTTGAGTGGTTAAGGACTATAAAAGTTTCTAAAATTGAAGTAAAATAAAAGAAAATATTCTAGATTGATTTTTATATAAATTGTGGTTAGTTTCCAAACATGTCAGGCCAATTCAAGTCTTATTTCAGGTGTTTTTTTCTCAATGGAAAACTCTCTTGAGAGAACAAAGCTCATGCAGCATGTGTGTAGTGCAATGGGAGATAGGAAGAGCAGTTCTGCCCAAAGCCACACAACACTTCAATTCTCTCTCCTCTTCTTCTTTATCTTTTCTCTAGCCTCCTGTTTATGAAGACATCTCTATGACTCTCAACTCGAAAACCATTCTGTCATTTCCTTAAACCTTTTAAAAATGACCATTACTTTTGAACAATTGATTTACTTTACTGTGTCCAAGTCATCCTCCTCCAAGTCATCCTCCTCCAAGTCTACCCTGAGACCTCACTCTATCCAGCTTCCATGGAGGCATGGCTCAGTGATCAGGGAAAGAGTCCAGACCTCCAGTCAGTGTGCGCTGGGCTCTGGGCATGCCAAGGTGCGTTTCAGTTATGTGTGATCATTACTACTTCACAGAGGGCCATCGTCATGCTGGACCAAATGCATCCCCAGAGTCCCTTGCCTTGTCACTAAGGGAGGAGAACTGGCTTTACCAAAAGCTGGAATTCACTAAGTAACAACTTCTCTCCCTTCCTCTTTGTCTGATATTTACCCCAGACACATGACCAAACACATATAACTTATTCCTCAAGCAAATACCAACATATTTTAGAGCAGGGATTTCAAATCAGAGAGCTTAAACTCAAATGCTGACAAGAGCCATCACGAGGCATGGGATTAGGAGTGATTTCACCTTTCCGACTCCCAATTTCACTAAATGTACAAAGAAGATAGTCATCTCCTTGTGCATAGTATTGCACGGCTATATTTGAAATTATATAGGCCAAATTCCTGGCACCGTGCCTGGCTCATGAAAAACAGTTCATAATTATTAATATTAGTTTTCTATGAATGCCTACATTTTCTCATTTTTTCTAGAAGGTGAAAGTTCCCAAAACTGCCATTGTGCAGTGTCAAGGGTCCTGATCAAATGGCTTATGATGGGCAATAAGTCAGTTAGTGTAATGCATGCAGCAGAGTTGCATGCTTAAGAACACACTGCGAGCGGGTCGATATTCCTAGCACCAATACTTCCCTGTCATAACATTCTACTTAAACAATCAATAGACAAATAGGAAGACCTTAATGATTTAGCATATTATTAGCATAATGCTGTGGCTGCTTGCAAAGCTACTTTGAACTGCAGTTGGAAGTTTGAAGCTGGTGGTTTTTTTAAAGGCCAGTCTGCTTTTTGGCAACTGTCCACTGACAGCATGTTACTTTTGCTTTCTTTGTCAAGTACAGAAAAACAGGAAGCACAAAATCAATTTGAACTGGAGGTGGAGGAGGGAGAAAGCTGGTGGAGAGGCGGCTGTTTCTCACTGTAGGATCTGATCCACAAGAAGCAACAAGAGGCCACTCTGCACTGGGCCGAGTCTCCTGCTGGGCTGCTGTTTTGAGCATTTTTGGACACACAGAGAAATGCTTTTGTACATATGAGGTTTCTGACTCTCTCCTCAGGACCTAGATTTTTTTCCCTTTATGTCTGCTAGGGTACACCAAAGCAGATGGAGCAAGCTGAGAAAGAGAGAAGTCTGAGATATGGGCATAGACCCAGTTTTGAAATAAATTAGGTATGTGAGCTTGACAAAATGAACTCCTTTTTCTTTAGGTGTGAGAGTACTGAAAGGGGAAAACATCTCACAGTTCTCCCCTGTGATGGAGAGTCCCCATACCCAAATTAAATTCCATTAAAAAATGTCATGACCTGGGCTGGAGGAGTGGCTGTGGCTCAGCAAGCCCTCAGTTCAAACCCCAGTCACACACACATACACTCATCATCCAAGAGAGGACTTTATCTATCCACTGGCAATTCCCAGTTCTACATTGATGAACCCCATGATGTTAAAGGTTTTTCTAGTTCTATGATTTGCATGCGCAAGTAAAGTGGCACCCAAGGATAATTGAGGATGTGAAAGTAGAGTGCAATGCCAAATAACACTTGCTTATGCATTGCTAGAAAAGCTTGAAGTGTAGAAAAATAAATTTGCTTCAGTTATACTATTTCTAAACAAAGCTAAACTCCTGTTTAATTAGAATTAAATTCAGGAGTAATAGATGGCTTTCCAAGAATTTTTAAACACAAAAATGTAGTGAGAAAAACGTCTATTAGATGATATTGGCCTCCAGACTCATTCATCATCTTCAGTGCAGTTAGATGTATACCTACCAGACAGTGCTTCTCTTAATGGCTACTCAACGAGGACTCCATCCATCTCCATTAAAAGCAAGAGGAAGTGTTTTATTTATAGAATGACTAATAGTATCATCCATTGTTGCTTTATTCTGCATTTTAAAGTAATGAAATACAGATGTGAGTGTGGATTCCCAAACTCTTTAGCCCAAGTGGCATTTTGTCGATCATTCCCAACTCAAAGAGATAAAAACCTAGAAAGCAACCATGACTCTCAAAAGGGATGGGGCCGGGGGCATGGCTCAACCAGTGAGGCCCTGCCTAGCAAAAGTGAAGCCCTGAGTTCAATCCCCAGTACCACCAACAAAACAAAACACATACACTTTAAAGCCCCCCTTGATTGCAAAACACAGGTATCAGTACAGACAGCAAGTTCGTTAAGAACATTGTAGCCAAACTTGGATTTGGGCAAAAATATTTTTTTGAGCTGGGGGTGTAGCTTAGTGGTAGAGCATGCACTTATCATGTGCAAGGCCCAGCACCATCAAAACTTTGATTTGTACTGGGCACACATGGCTCATGCTTTAATCCTAGCAACTCATGAGGCAGAGATCAGGAGGATCACGGTTCAAAGCCAGCCCAGGCAAACAGTTTATGAGACTCTATCTTGAAAATACCCAACACGAAAAAAGGGCTGGTGGAGTGGCTCGAAGTGTAGGTCCTGAGTTCAAACTCTCAGCAGTGCAAAAAAAAATTGATTTTCAATAATTATGACTTCACAGGAAATTGCAAAGTCGGCACAAAATGGGCCTATGGATCCTTACTTAGTTTTTCTCACTGGTTACCTCATGAGGTGAGCACCATATTAAAACTCAGTAAGTGACGTTGGTCTACAGTATGTGCATAGTTCCATGTCATGTTTGTCACATGGATGGTTTCTGTAACCACCACCACAAGCAAGCAGCACAACCTCACCCTACAAAGTTCTCCGCATGGTGCACTTTGTAGCACCTGGAGAATCCCCCGCAGGCCTGGTTTTCCCTCAGGTTCAAGTGTATCCACTCTATCTTTCCTGAAGCAAACACTTCCCTACCCTGCCAATCCCATCAGACTTTCCATGTTCTCTAACTACTCTAGATCCTTCACATCAAGAACTGATTCTTCTTCAACCTTTAGGTATATTTTCCTTGTGCCTTCTGACCAAATTATATAAAGAAACAATAAATATACACTAAATATTATTTTCATTATAAAAACTATGATAGTCAAAAAGATTCAGGAAAAAAAATACACTTTTGGGGTGGAGATGTGGCTCAAGTGGTTGAGCACCTGCCTAACAAGTATGAGGTCCTGTGTTCAAATCCCAGTACCACCAAAAACAAATACTAAAATAAAATAAAATCAGCTAGGAAATACACTTTCATTTTGTTTTAATTCACCATTTATCTGGGCAGGACAGCAGCCAACAAGCTGTCTTTCCAATGCTTTTATGCTTCTACATTTAAGCAGAAAATCAGGCATTTAGGGTAATTGGGCTGCTATAGAAAAATCAATGGGCTTCTTTTGGGGCCAAAATTATACAGACAGTAACTTAAGGACCAAAAAGAAATGGTCCTAATAAATAAAAATTGTATTTTGGCTGGCTAATATGCTCTCAAGTCATTTTCATTTTTGAACAGCATAAGGGAAATGTAACCAGAAATTCTTGCAAACAGGACCTTTCACATGGTCTTAAGTCTGCCCTGGCTGGATGTGACAGAGGCAGAAGTGGCACAGGCCTCACCTGATTTCCAGTATTGATGTCTCAGTGGCAAGGCATTTTGTGCTTTCCTGGATTTTTAATTGAAAAGGAGATTGAAATCCAAATTAATGTTTTGGCAAAACAGTATCTAAATGATAATGAGCATATGTATTCATTTGTGGGAAGGCAGTTGAGTCCCATTTAAATCAAGATTAAGGCTACAGTATAATTTTCTGCTTAGCTTTGTGGTCTTGGACACTGCTCTGCATAATGAGCTGCTTCTAGAACATATGCAGTATTTTGAAAACCTTTAGATCTAGACTGTCCTGTCCCAACTTTTCCTTTTTAATTATTAATGCTTCATTTGCACAATTAGCGTTTGACTGTATCTGAATGGATAACATCCTTTTACTATTGAACTGATTAGTTAGAACAAAGTACACTTGGGTACAATAGATGCAACATTTTCCTCTTAAAATTCTGTGAAAGCCTTTTGTGTTCTCATTGTTCACAAAGCACCTCACACCAGAGTCTGCAGTATTTATTGTTCTTAAGAATAATTGTTAAACTAGCAAGACTTATTTCAAGAGATTCTGTTTGTTTGTTTGTTTGTTTTTTGGCTGTACTGGTATTTGAACTCGGCCTCACACTTGCTAGGCAGGTGATGTAACAATTGAGCCACTCTGCCAGCTCTGTTTTTACAGGTTATTTTTTGAGCTAGTATCTCACTACATGGCCAGGCTGGACTGCAGTTCCTCTATTCGTGCTTCCCTGTTGGGCTGGGATGAAAGGTGAGCACCAGGTGCTCAGCCATAGCTTGAGATTGGGTCTCTTGGGCTTTTTGCCCAGGTATGATCCTCTCATTCTCTGTCTCAAAAGTAGCAAGGATTATAGACTTGAGCCACTGTGTCTGGCTCATATTTAACAGTTTTAATAGCACGCAATGTAAAATTTAATTTGCTATAAGCAGATGACAGTGATTCACTTCCTTTCAAATAAAGCATAAAATTAAGACTAGCAAACCAGGTTATAGCACCCAGAAATAATGCAGTGCCAAGGAAGCATCAGAATATTTTCCTTTTTTGGCATAGTACAAATAAATCATACACCCCAGAAGAGGTAATAATTTTGATGTTTGCAATTGTAGGGTCACCCTGAGATCTTCGAGAACATATCAAACTGATTTAATAAATTCCCAGACTTATTTCACCTTCTGAGTGGGTTTCCTAATTAAGTGAGATGAGATGCAGGAAGGGTCTGTACCGTACATGGTGCTGGGGTTTATGACAAGTTTTACATGCATAGATTATCCAATTAAAGCTCGCAATCACTCTCAGTTAATCTAGTTCAGAAAATGTAAGTTTTGTTGCTGTTGGACTGAATGCATTTCTTTCTTTTGTTTATTTAACATTTTTATTAGCATATATTATTTGTACAGGTGAGTTTCATTGTGACAGTTCCCTTCATGCTTACAAGGTACCTTAGTTACATTTATCCCCGCCATTAGTCTCCCTCATCTCTTTCCCTACTTCTTAAAACAATTTCAGTGTTCTATTTCACACATGTATACAAAGTATATCAGCCATATTCACCCTCCTTCACCCTCTGTGTTCTTCTCCTCCCTTCCTCTGGTACCTACCCTCAAATAGGAAGTGTTTTACTGTCCTTTCCTTCCTTTTTTTAAACTGTAAATTCAATGTTCAAAGGGTTTTTGCTGTGGTATTTCACATCTGCATATATTCTACTTTAATCAGTTTAACCTCCTTTATTATCTTTTCTATTCCACTGACCCCCCTCCCATTATTCAGCATTTTCCAGTTCATTTCCTTACGCCAAAATACAGATGCAATGTATTTTGATATTATTCACTATCATTTTCTGTTTCCAAATTCTTCCAATAAATAAACTCCAAAACTGGAGTTAAAATCAAGTTCTGCTGGCCCCAGCTTAGTTGTTATGCAGCCCCTAGCCAAGCTCTTACATTTGCTAGAAACTGGAAACCATTATGGTGCTCTCTGCAAACAGCTACAAAACAAAGCAACAAACCACACGACTGTATCACATCTCTTCAAAACTTATTTAGAAAGTTATGAACAAATTGATAATCATTATAAGAATGACTTAAAGAGAAACAACAGAAGAACCAAATCCCCTGGGATCCTTAGTGTCACCAGTGAATACTTTGTTACACTTCTGAGTGGTGCTTTGGCTTTCATCAATACTTCCCTTACAGTTATCTTTTCCAAGTGCCAGTCAAGGCCTTGCCCCTTTTTCACATCCAAGGTTTGCAAAAGAACAAAAGCAGCTGCTGCCACAGACCAGACCCATCCGCCAGAGGTTACGTCATGGTTAGCAAGGATGAAATCCTCATCTGCACCCTGAGAAGAGAGTGACAGAACTTTGACTGTAGGTAAAGCAGCTGACTTCTGCCTGGGGCTGAGTCATCAGTGCTATTCTTCTCTCTGGAAGATGAACTTGAGAACTTGTGCTAAGGCCATGCACATGACCTGCGTCTGCAAGTGTCTCTTACTTACCACCTCTCCCCAAGTTAAAGTCTGCATGACTAATGCAAGAGCCTCTCATCTGAAATCCCTTGGGAGAGACACTGCCACAAGGCAATCCATTCATGCTTCTAACTTTTAGAGTGTACAGGTCAATAACTTGCAGTGCAAAATGAAGATATAGACACCCTTGCAACTAAAGTTCAACCTATGAAATTCTAATATAACAGAGAACTGTGGCTATTTTAGACAAGGAATTTTGCTTTTATTTTTCCATGTGAGCTGGAGAAATTAGCTTGAAACTTTTAAGACTGAAAAGAGAAGATAGAAAACAAATCTCTACTCTAAGTACATAGGGGGTTCAACAACATGGTGATAGAGAAATTGTCACTACAGGATGGACTATAGTGGGCCATGGCAAATAAACTTTGGGGGCAGTGACATCTAGTTGACTTTCTTTTTTCTTTACTGTTTTGCAATTTCCTTGTGACACTGATTTCTGGCAGATCAGTCAACTAGTACAGTCAAGTGATCTTCTTCTGAGGATGAAGAAAAAGTTATATGCATGTGGTAAGCTGTAGTGGATAAATGAAAACTAAAACAATTTGAAAACCTAGTCCTGAAATTGTGAGCAGTGACTGGGGTGGGGCACCTGCAAGCAGAAGTTTAGAGTGAGAGAGAGTAAATGACAAGAAACTCTCAGAAATTCTTACAAGGTGGCTGAATTGTTTATAGTCATGCCTTATTGGAAGCATAAAGCACTTTATTTGGTTATTAAAAAAAAGGTGTGATCCCAAAGTTTGTAAAACTCAGGATAATCATGTTACATGATGCAAAGGAATAGCCCAAGGCTCAAACATTGCTAGTGCCCATTTGCTTAGCCAAATAAACTCAAGAACATGGAAATGAATGTATCAGATTAGCTTAGTCTGATGCCATTAAATATTCAAATCACTTATTGATTTTCCCTTGATCTGACTCCAATCTCCTTCAGCAAACTGCTGACTTTATTGGGTTTCCCACATAGGACTAATGAGGAGACAATGCCCTTCAGTGTTTATGACAGTTCATTTCTCACTGCAAATTAATAAATGGATGCACTGATTTTTATCCATCGGCCTCATACCCAAGTTTATCGTTAGATGGAACCACTATTCAGTTACATTAGGAACCAGTTTTCAATGTTAGAAGGGTGAAGAGATAGTGGGCTCTGGACTGTGAAAGGTTCATCAAGGAAGAGTCATCCTCTGGGGTTATAGCTGAGTAAAGCCTATTCCTTATGTTCCTCTTACTTCCCTCTTTAGCATTTTCTCTGACCTTCCATCCTACATAAGAGAACCTGTGTTTTAAAAAAAATTTTAAGAAAAATAAATAAGATGTGGTCTTTATTTTGAGAGTTTACCGCCCAGTTAAGAACACACTCAAGAAGGTATCTTTACAGATACCTTCATTCATTTAAAATACTTATTGACTGAATATTAGTATAAGAGAAATGATAAAAAAAGAAATTACTAAAATTATTTTTAAAATATAGGAAAATAACTGAATTTAGGGTTCAAAAAATAGTCAACTCCAGCTAGAGAAGTTGGGGAGAACTATACAGAGGAAATGGGCATTGAATTAGATTTGAAGGATGAGAGATTTCAACAGGAAGATGTTTTAGGAGAACAGAGAGAGCAAGAGAGTAGAGGCGAATGGGGTGTGTTCAGAAACTGCAAACAAAACAAGATCCCCACCAAAGTTTGAATTGTGTTTCCCCAAGTTCACAACTCCTAACCCCTTAATACTTTAGAGTATGACCTTATTCAGATATAATATTGTTGTAGATGAATGCATGGGAGTGGTTTTTAAAAATGGTCATAAAACACCACACAAAAAATAAGTTAGTATTTTACCTTGAAAAAGTGTAAAAAGGAGCCAATTTAAAAGTATTGCTAAGCAAACTTACCCCATTGATTTCTCACAAGAACCCCTAGAGAAATTGTTATTAACTTAGATATTAACATCAGCACCTGCTATTGCACCTGCTATCAGACCTAATTTATCCAGTGGTGCTCAATATATGTGCATGGAGTGAATGAACAAGTAAAGTACTCTGCCTTCAATTGGGTTCAGGGATACCGAAGCCTTAGACAGCATTTTTCACCTGGTAGATATCCTATAATACCTGTTTAGCAGGTTGTCCAACGTCCTGACTCTATAGCTCTGATTAAAATGTGAATAATAGTAAAGCACCCACTATTTCAAGGTCAGCATCTCAAGGAAGGAGATTTATTTCCTCCTTCTTAATTGTGATGTAAAACAAAACAAATTATATTTTAGCATGAAAAACACATTTCTACAACTATAGCTCCGTATGTTCCCTGTCCCTATCCTCTTCTTAAAGAAAATTAGTCATTTAGTTTCTAATTTATATTCTCCCTTTGGACGGAGGAGACTAAGAAAATTCTCATCCCTCCACCATTCCCCAAACTCCTATGCATTCTACATCATCTCCTCCACAAACAATTGTGACCAGGTTTGGTAGAAAGTGGGTGAAGGGTGGAAAGAGGTGCTTTCTTTTGATGGTAAAATTATATTTTCTAGGACTGCTCAATTCTTAAGCCCAATCCACTAGATGGAATGGCAAGATAATGCTACCCAGTCATGGTACATTCTTTGTAACCAAATAAGAAGAGAAAGCTCTGATACCCAGGGAAGAAAACCATTGACTTGCTATTCCTCTCTGAGAACCATTATGAAAGTCTGGGTCCTGTCTTTATGGCTCACCCCAAAGCACATTTGTGCATAGTGCCGGAGAGACCTTTGAAAGGACCAGCTTTAAGCCAAGCTGAGGTCTGGTAGTGGTAGGCACTATTACAGGACAGACCACAGAGGCTCTTACAAAAGGAAGAACTAATTCACCCCAAGGGAATAAAATATCAAAGCTTTCCAGGATAGTTGGAGTGATCAAGAGTGAGGAGGATTTTAAGCCAGATGTGCTGCCTATTGCTCTAGTTTTCTTCAGGTGCGATCACCAAATGCTGCCAGCTGAGTCCTGGGAAAAGAAAACTGCCTTACAAGAATGGTAGGATAGGAGTAAAGAGTTCGTAATCACCTGGCATTAGAATAAGCAGTCTCTATGGCAGCCCTAGTAACGAGGTTGAGGCAGTCGGGTGCCTGTGGGCAGGAGATAAAGGCTATGGAAGAAACCACTAAGTCCCTGGGTGGCCAGGCAGCTGTAAAGTCAGAGTGCAGCCCTTGATCAGAAGAACCTCCCCTGTCACTCAGCAGGAGCTGGGACAACTTCAGCTGAGGCTTTGACAGTCACTGAGGACAAAAGAACCTCGCTGGGCTTCAGTCCAGCTGCAGTGAGCGGGAGCTCTCATGAAAGAGGAAAAATAGTACACTTTTCTGGGAGCCAGGAGCATTTCCTTGCAGACACTCTTTGGGCACTGTCCGGCCTGTGGTGTTGGAGTACATGAAGACCCCATTGCTCCTAATTTGCACTTGTACGACGCTGGCATTGTATTTGCTGAATGCCATGTGTCATTGTCCACTTGTCCTCCTCCCCTCCAAGCACTTTCTCAATCTTCTGGGTGGCTAATGCTCTGCCTTTCAGGGGTGCTTTCCCAAGTTTCCTCTCATCAACCAGCTCCCTTGCATGAAAACCACCCTGCTCCATTGACAGTCTTTATGTCACTCACAAACATGGCATTTTAAAATGCCCATCTCCTGTATATCATTGTTATCTATAGTGCATTTATTACCCAGCCCTCTCCCTGTGAATTGAAGCACCAAGAAGGCAAGGATCCTGCCTGGTTTTTCACTTTTCTATCCACAGGGCCTACAAGAGCCTTGGACAACAGGCAAGCTCTCACAAAGAACTTGTTGGCTAGATGAAATCTTCTCATGAGGTAGGTGTGTTGGAATAACATGGGCTAGAAATGCTCCTTTCATCCACATGTGATTATAAAGGGAGCATACAGAGTGATCCTGGGACTCACAGTGAGCAGGATTGCTCGAGGCCAGGCAGCCTTGGTAGAGATCAAGGGAGTAGACTGCATTTAGGGGGAGTAACCTAAAACTCCAGGACTCACTGATATCATCCTTCCTTATTTCGGGGACATCAGAGGTGGTACAAGGGCACAGAGCACAGCCAACCTTGGCCGGCAATACCTTTCCTTTCCCTGGCCAGCACTAAGCAAACTCTCCTTGGAGCAAGCAAGCCCTCCCTCTCCAACACTTCTTCCTGCAGCAGTTACCATGGAGCCGACCTGCCTGGCTGACGTCTAAATATAGTGATAAAAGATTTCATCAGTTCTCAACTACTAAAAGACAAATTTGAGAAGCAAAGAAAAAAAAATAAGTGTTCTGGTGCTATTATTTTTTGAGGGGGGAAGGAAAGATATATTTTATCTATTATCTTTCAGATATAAAGAATAGAGTGATTTATAGTTTTTTATTTATATCAAAGAGGTCCTTTGTTGCATTATCATATTGATGTTACATTAAATTTTTTAAAAATCATTAGCTTTTGAGGAGTATAAACAAATAACTGTATTTTAGAATGACCATTTCGGTTATTCTTAGGTAAGTGACATATATGGAAATAACCCAGGAAAAACAGCCTGTGATAGCTCAGAATGTTTTAGACTAGGAAAGACATTAAGGAAAAATAATAGGATTTTTCTATCTAAAGCCACAACTCAAAGATAAGGGAGACACTGCATTTTTTTCCTGGCCACAGATAGATGGTCTAGGTATTCTAGGACACTCCAGCATGGAGGCCAGTCGCAACATTGATTCATTCACAAAGGTGATATTTGTTAAAAGGCCCTTGGAGGCAATATAAGAACTCATTCCTTCCCTTTTACAGAATGCTAACCACTAACTTGAACTTTGAGAGGACTCACAAAAATGTGAAATATCCAATAAGAAAGGGTAGTATGTTAAATCATGAAATTAAGTACCACTTTGACCCTGGAGGCATAAATGGCTTGTTCATATAAAGCAGATTATTTTAAAAAATAACCCCTTCAGCACCTTGCAAATAGTTTTTCCATTTATTTAGGAAGACTCCTTCCAGTAGAGACTGTGGTTTATACCAAAGTTCTGGGTGTGGGATGAAAGCCCTCTGCTATAGATATGAGCTCTTTCATCCCCAGGCCAGCCCCAAGCCTGCCGTGCAGAAGAGACTTGTCATTAAATGTGGTACCTTGGATGAATGTTCAAAGGATCCAAACAGTAGGCCTCTGGTGTCCTGATTGCAAATGGGATTTGGCCAAGACTGCATCTCAGCACCATCTACTCAAACGTTAGTGAAGGTCATGTGTAGGACAGGGTTCACTAAGGCCACATGCCCTGGGAGCCCAGCTCTACTGTTTTGAAAAGGAAAAGTTTCAAAACTCAAGAGTGGGGCTCATGAGCAGGGCCCATCAGTATGGAATGTGTGAAAGAAGCCCTGGGATGGAGCAGCATCCCAGACAGACCATGATGCCCTGAAATTATGTTCCCATTTGCAGTGGTTACAGTTTAGAGAGGGTGCTTTCATTGGAGTGACCTGAAATGTGTATATTGCATGAAATACTGTCCTTGCAGTCCTCCATACCACCATCTTGTGAAATGTGGGTCTTCCCAGTTTTGAGTTGGTAAGCATATTGCTCACGTGAATATCCTGTGTTGATCTTTTATACCCAATTCATCTTTTTCTCTTACACCACTCAAAAGTTCAGTGCCCTTGTTACACTAGTTTTTATTGTAAAAAAATCCCATCAAATATAAGATGGGATCTAATGTATAATGTGAGTGATAACGGATGTGTCAATGAACTTGATTAAAATAATCATTGCATAATGTACATCAAATTGCCATGTAGTATATCATGAACACAAATCTACCTTTATTTGTCAGTACAATATTTTAAACTAAGTCTGAAAAGTTATTTTTCTAGTAAGATGTTAACTTTACTTTGTAGATTTCACCATCAGGAGTATTGTCTTTGGAGAGATAACTGAGGAAATAGTGCAATATTTAATACAAGGACTTAAATCACTAATTCCCTCTGTAGCTATTTCTCAGCCTGTCCACATGTCTATTAAATTACTCTAAGTTTGCACAAGGCTGAGTGAAGCCATATTGACTTTGGCTGAAGGAAAGTCATGTGCAGGAAGAAAAGCAATGAACTTCGACTTGGTTAAGATGGAAAGTTAACTTTTGGAAGATGTCTTAACAATCACCATCATTGGATAAACTTTTGTTAGTTTTCCTGTGATTACATTGTTAAATAAATATAGTTTTAATTTGTCATTTAGTGCATCATAAACTGAGTTTCGGTTTCTTTTGGGGGAGGAGGAACAGAAGAAAGACAAATAAGAATGATATGTTGAACTAATTTAAAAATCTGTCTTCTACATCTAACCCCCCTGTCTTTATTGCACCTATAACTACTTTCTCCCTCAGCACTTACATGACTACTCTAGCCCTGATCTGTCTATTATTCTCTAGTTTAATGTTTTTAAGTCTTTGCAATAGTTTGTATCTTAAGTGTCCTCCAAGGCCCATGTGTTGGAAGCTTCCTCACCAGGAAGGGAAGTGGGAGAACATTCAAGAGGTGGGAGGTTTTCAGGTCATTAGGGGTATGCCCTCACGGGGACTCTTTCTTTGTACACTTCCTGGCTGTGAGCTTATGGGATCACTCTTCCATGCTCTCCCTCTATGACGTGCTGCCTCTTCTCAGGCTTGAAAACAACAGGGCCAGTTAATCATGGTCGTGGACCTCTGAAACCATAAGTCAAATTAATCTTTTCTCTTTTTATGTTGGTTTTCTTGGTATTGGTTACAGTGATGAAAAGCTGACAGGTAATTTTCCACTTCTCCACCTTCCCATCACCCTAAAGTCAAATGAATATAAAGCCTAACTAGGAGTCTTCACCCTAGTCAATACCACCAATTTCATCAATACTCCTACCCCATAATAGACCCAATTCGATTTACATTTATAATGTTTTTTTTCCTTCAAAATTTATCATAGCTTGGCCACTTTTTCTCTAGTGTAATGTCAGTTCTCAGGCCCGGAATGTCCTCAGGGGTCCCAGAAGGGAGCCCACCTCTCGCTCTCTCTCTTCAGCTCCAGCCTGTAGGCTCCCTGCAGAGCTGTTCTTGGTCATGCTCAGCTCCATGGATGTGCCCAGCACACAGTAGGTATGTGATAAATGTTTATGGGATTAATGAACACATTCAGGTCTCATAGCCTCTAATTTACACTTCTGAAGCCATCTCCATTTGCAGAACATAGAGTGTGTTCATCATATAAATTTAAACTTTTATTATATTATTGAATGCATTTTCAACAGTGTAGACTTCCCCTCCCCCCAAGTCTTCTATGACCAGCATATTTATACTACATTGTTAGTTTTTGGTGTTAAAATGTGTTGTGTTAAATGGAAAGACTAAATATATCAGAATTTTTAAAGCATATGTTGTTATTTTTTATTTTTAATATATCATGAATCTCAGAAGTAAGAAGAAGGAGAAAGAGGAGGAAGAAGATATTAACGAGGAAGAAGAAAAAGGAGAAGAAGAGGAGCCAGAGTTGGACAAGGTTTCTCCCGTTATCTGAAAGCTCCTCACCACAGCAGTTCTCTCATTTGTATTCTGTTATGGTCTCTTGAATGTAATACTCAGAGGAAGAAGCAATGGGCTCTAGTAATTGTGTATAACTCATATGAACCCCTTCCTACCTGTGCTGAGGCCCACATTCTGGGCAAAGACAATGGCTCGACCTCGTCATTCATAAGTATTTTGGAAGCTCAAAGATTGATCCAGACAAACTCATTTTCTCTGTTGAACAACATTTCCTTCCCTCTGGCCCTCTCAGGCAGTTCCAGCATCCTGGAAGTCAAGGGGCATTTCCTTATTCATGTAACAGGCACACACATTAAATCACTCATCTCCTTAGTCAAGGGGAAGAAAGACACTCAATAAACTATGAATGTATGATTATAAATTTTGCTAAGCATAAAAATATATTATGGACAAAAAATGTTGACTAAAGCTAGACATGATGGTACACATCTGTAATCCTAGCTACTTAGGAGGCAAAGGTAGTACGATTGAGGTTTGAGGCTAGCCTGGGGAAAAAGTGGGAGAACCTAATCTGAAAAAGAAGTTAAGCAAAAGGACTGGGAGGTGTGGCTCAAGTGGTAGATTGCTTGCTAGGAGTCCTTGAGTTTAATCCTCAGAATCACCAAAAAAAAAAAAGACCGAAGCTGTGATCAGGATAGAAATTGATAGATGCTGTTGTATAATTATTCAGAAGCACATTCTAGGAAATTCTTGAAAGTTGCTATCAAGAGTCTAGAATTTTGTCCAAGCTGCTATCAAGAGTCTAGGATTTTGTTCTGAGGACAAAGGAGACCAATGAAAGAATTTAAGCAAGAGAGTGACATGATCCTGTACATATTCTTTCACATTTTTTCTATTAAACAACCAAGTCAACTTACCTGAGGTTTGCTAATCAGTTCCTGTGAAAGCAAAACAAAGAACAATGGTAACTGATGGCATTGGCCAGCTGAGTATTTTAGAAGAACGTGCTCTATAGTAACCTTTGTCTATTGTAGTAGGTACAGGCTGGGAAAGACTACAGCTAGCTGTTCTACCTTTCTTCTTTCCCTTTCCACTAGAAAATCTTATTGACTTAAATTATCTGGCCAATTTATATAGATGGTTACAATTACTGAGAGTTCAGTCACTATTCCTAAGCAAATTTTGTTTTAAAGAGAAATTTTTTATCCAAGTGATTTTTAATTTATTTAGGCTCTTCAATAAGTTGATGAAATTTATGTCTTTCAGTTGAGAAAAAGCTTAAACACTTAAAAAGTGTACTTTCCTCTCCACATGCTTTTGAAGACACAGCACAGCTAAAAGCATATGATATGGTTCAGCAGGATCCTGAAGTTTCTCTTTATAGTAACCCATTCCAATGCACAGATGAGGTGTGAGAACCCATTCCCTTCATTCACTCAACAAGTATATATTAAGTGTGCATGTGATGCATAAGGACCATTCCAAATTTTGTTGGAACAAAATCCTGAATGGGCCATATTATAGAAATGTATTCTGCTATTTCTTTGTCTGATCTATCTGGCCTATTTGTGGATCCCAAGTTTGGTTTTCATTGTTACTGTTTTTGAATACAAAACTGAATGTGAATTTTAATTTCCATCACCCTACAGCTGGTGTTTGTCTCACAAAAGGGAAGAATCTATCATTTTCTAAACAAGCTTTCCATCCATGGCAAATCCATTTGAATTTTGATGTCTTCCATTCTCCTTTGTACCCTTCTAATCTTTGGGGTACAACAGACTTGATATTTGAGGTCCTAGTAGCCAGATTTTTATATAATGAATTTAATATTTTGACAGCATTATATTTCAGTGATAAAACATAGTTGCTGTTTGCTAGCATTTTTCTGTAGGATGAAGTCTCATACAAAAAGAACATTTTAAAAAAATGTCAATGCAACTTTCAAAATGAAAACTTCATTTCTGTTACCCTTACAAATGTGTTAACTTCTAGTCCTATCAGAGCATTTTTCTACTTGAGAGTTACATGGAACTTAGGCATAAATGACAAATCTATCTTTTAAATATATTCCTCAATTCAGGGAATTGCCCAAAGTGAGTAGATAGCTGCTCACCGAATTCATTAATCTATTTAATGATTTTATCTTACGTCTTCACCAGGTAGTAATCTCTGTGCAGTATTTTGTATCGAACCATTCAGCAGCTCCTAAATAACCTGGGTCAGCAATGCTGGCTCCCTGGATCGCAGTGGTTAAGCGTGGTGTCTGGAGATAGTGAATTGTGGTTAGGCTTAGGGCTAGGATTGCAGTTAGATTTAGGTTGAGGCTTAGAGTCAAGTTTGGTTTGAGGTTGGGTTTTAGGATTTTGTTTCAAATTAGGGTTAGAGTTAGGATTGAGCTACAGGGTTAGGTTATATTGTGCCTGAATCTCCTCATTTATAAGAGAGGAGTGCTATGCTTAAATTATATATTTGTTTCAAAACTTAAATGCTTACTACATATGAAGGGCTTAAATAGTGCCTGGCATGATAAAAGGCCTCAATAAAATTAGTTTTTCTTCTGTCAAACTTGAATCTGACAACACACTAGGCTTAGTCGATATTTCTTTAAGACAAATGCTTACTTTGCAGTCTTGGTACTAACTGAGAAAGAAGAAAGGCTAATGTTGTGTGACACCCTGTCTCCTTGCTCTCAGTCCACCTTTGTGAGATTTCATCAGAGACATTAAAGTGCTGTGTCCCTACAGTTTCCCAGGCTTGGAAAGTAGCTCCAGCACTCAGAGCCATCTGACCCTTATGCTGTCACTTAAGCACTGTGAGATTCTGCTCAAGAGCGGGAGATTACAATTTAAAGCCCATCAAGGGCCATTAAAAAACTGATCAACTCAGGTAGCTTAGAAGTCAAAGTATTTTTTTTTTTTCTGAGATTCCTCACTCTGAGGTACACGGGTTTTTAACTACACCCCGTGTTCCAATTCAAGTCATTTCTTCTTTTCGGAAACCGTTAGCCAGGTTGGTATGTCTGGTAGGAAGGGGATTTGGAAATGCATCTTGGGTGTTACAGCTTCCTGAGCTCCAAAGAGATCTGTAGAGCTAAGTAGACATCATTTGGGTGTGGCTTAGCCCAAAGAAAGCTAAGCCACCCACCCCCACACAACACATACACACACACACATGCATGCATGGATGTTTTGGCCATAACCTTCCTCACTGGAGGCCTCTATCCTCACAGAGCCCTCTAAATCCCATAGCTGTCACTGGAATTGACCTCCTCAGGTTTTGACATTTTGCTCTCAGATTTTTTGTTCTCAGATTTTTTGCTCTTCAGATTGACTTTTTGCTATGGTTTGGATATGGTTTAGGTGCCCCTACCAAAGGTCCCTATGTTGGAAGCTTAGTCCCTGGTGACTTGTGAAATCTAAGGGTAGGACCTAGTAGGAGTTCATTGGGTCATTGGGGTGGGATTTCCACAGGGATTAAGATAGTCCTTATGTCACCCTTGGTAGTTCTCAGGAGTGGTTATTATAACAGGAGAAAGCCTGACCTCTCCTCTTCTCTTTACATCCTAGTTGGAGATGTGGTCCACCCTCCACGTGTGTTCTGCCATCTGCCATGGGCCATCACCATGGGCCATATGCTCTTTTGGCATTGAACCATCTAAACTGTCAACTAAATGAGCCTCTTTTATTATAAAGTTAGCCTGCCTCATGTATTTTGTTATAGTAATGACTGATGAATATACTTGCATTATTACTTACCTCTGTGGTTCTCAGGCTAAAAGCCAAAGCTCCTGAAATAAACTATCACTTCTAGGGAAAGAGACAAACAGAGATATCTGTCAAGATAAAAAGGGAGACTTAACGTTTGCCTTGCACAATTTATTCTAATAAACTGGCATAAGCAGGCTAGTTTGTTATTCACTGATTTCTTGGCTGCCCTTGATGTTACCTAATGCTAATGAACTACAGCACGCCAGGACAGGAACTGGGCCCAGATGTGCTGTCTTTCTTAGAGGGAACATTAACTTCAAGAGGGGATTTCCCTTTTGAATTGTAAGTACCTAGGCTCTCAGAGCAAAGTGACTATGTTACCCAAGAAAAAGTGTCTATCTGGAACTGTGACATGCTTCTCTGGAATCCAAGGTCATTCAGGTATCTTGCCAGAAGTCAGGGAGCAAGACACTTGCCTTTTGAAGGAGTTAAGCCTCATTTAGGCCAGTGGAATTCTGTTTTGATTAATGGAGCAATGAGCAACTTTCCAAAGAACATGGCAACAATTTTGAAGAAATCATTCACCTTCAAAAGGTGAATTGTAATTCCATTTTAGGAATTATCACCTTACTTTACAAATGGGGAAAAAGAGGCACCACTCTTCAATGGTTCTCTGTAGGAATTTGAGATTATACCTGTGTCTCTTACACAGAGCACTGACATGGCAAAGGGCAATGGTGTTGGCACATGTTGGATGCTGCTCTGAGTGTTTCATAGGGTTCATCTTCACAAAAATCCTAGGATACTACTACCTTCATCCTTATTTTATAACTTAAAAAAATAAAACAAAGCTGGGTGTGATGGTTCACTCCTGTAATCCCAGCTCTCAGAAGGAAGATTCAAAAGGATTACAAATTCGAGGCAGGTCTGCATTATGTTGCAAGACCATGTCTCCAAATAAGTAACACATGTGGTAAAGAGTGGGTTAGTGTGATGGAGCCAGGATTTGAAGTGAGAAAATCTCTCCAGGATGTCTGTGCTCCTTACTGCTTGCTCTTGTCCTGCACAGGAATAGAGTCAGAGAACGTCAGGACTGTCCTTCAGCGAGGGAGCAAGAAGGAAAGGAAAGAGCAGGGAAATAAAATGGGGGTCAAAGGAAAGTGAGGAAGAATGGTGTTTTCAAACCAAAGAAAATAAGGGTCCATGGGGAGCATTCTACAAGAGAGGCTGGAGGAGAAAAGGGACCATCCCCATAAGACAAGACAGCTGGCCACCTTTACAGGTTACAACCACCAAGGAATTTAAGACACTGATGAAAGAACTTGATAGCAGAACAATTATCTGATTTCTTGAACAGGAATAACTGGTTGTCCACACAAAAAAATGACCACAATTCAGAAGAAAGGAAATGCAAGCTAAAGTGAGGAAATCTGCGAAATTGTCACCACCTTTCTCAGCCTCTTTCTTCCTTCACAGCCTCTTTCGCCCAGAGGCCAATGAGGATGCTGCAGTGTGACATGTGTTTCAGCCACATGGCCTGACCCATGAGAATGAAATGGCTTTTCCTCCAGAAGGAAAGGGCAATGAGGTCACCCCTCTGTATCCATGGATGTGGAACCAATGGAATCAACCCATTGTGGAAAGAATTGACATTTGTATTGAACATATCCAGTCTTTTTCTTGCCGTATTCCCTTAGCAATGCAGCAGAGCAACTACTTACACAGCATTTGCATTGTGTTAGATATTTTATAGTCACCTAGAGATGGTGTGACATACACTGGAGGATGTGAGTGGGTTACATGCAAATACTCTACCATTTTATATAAGCAATTTGAACATCTTCTGATTTTGGTATCCCACAGATACCAAGAGACAACTGTAGTTGGCACAAAATAAACACACTATTAATTGATACACACCTAAACTGAGTCTTGTCCACCTCTCTGGTGTGAATAGCTTTTAGGCTCAGAGATCGCCTTTGACACCTCCAGCACCATCTCATTTTGATTTCTGCCAGATGACTTGGTGACACATAAAATTCTTGGTTCATGACTTGGAGCTTAAAATCTGACTAAGGATTCAAAACTGACATAAGTTACAACATTGTAATGAAAATTATCTGTGTTTGGAAAGTTGCCACTTTCTGTGTTTCTAGCAGGGTATCTGGTACCCATGAACCTCCATGAGTACAGAAGTATGTGAGCACACAATGACCACATACAATAAAGGTCACATTTTCCATAGGTTTTATGTGAAGGAAACACACATAGAGATAAAACAAAGAAAAGGACACTTTGAATAGAACAAGTACAGTCAATAATGAGCAAAAAGGGAAGTCTGGATCATTTTTAACAAAAAGCAACCTTTTCTTCACCAGATGGCCTTTCCAATGGCCTTGCTAGCAACTTTCTGCTGTTTGCCTTTCACTTGTATAAATGTAGGAAACCTAAGTGTTATTGAGCTGAGATTACCCAATTTCTGCAGGGAAGACCTGGGTTCTCTTCTCCTGTGTTTCCTGTGGAACCCTGCAGAAATTATCCTGTGTCTCTCAATCTCAGTTATCTTCTAGACAAGAAAGAGGTAGTGGCTGTGCCTGTCCACCAGTGCCATGGTGAGGAGGACAAGAGAATATGTACAGAAAGCAGTGACAAACCCTCCTGGGCACTGGGCATCTATGAATGTTTTCATTGCTGAGATTCAGGAGTAAAATATCATCTATGAGGAAGTCACGCCATGGCTCAAAGGGAAAAGAACAACTTGCTCTGGGGTTGATCTGGCATTGTGAAGATCTTTTTAAATAACTTTTCCCATGGCTCACCATTTACTTTTAAGAAATAATCAACCAACTGGGGAGCAGACAATTGAGGAAAGAATTTTAAATCTCTTTGGAGACCTAGAAACATAGTAGGGAATTTTGCAGAATTGACCATTCACTTTGTAGAATTGACCAATTAATAGAAGTTAATTGCTGACTGATGATTAATTCTACAGACCTAATAACAATTTCAGAGATGAGAAGTCCATGGTTGGAGTAGCAAGATAATTTTATTTGAGAAATTGAGAAGCTGGGTAGTAAGGGAAGTATCTCTGGCTTAAAAAAAATCCGTCTACTGTGAGTTTCAATGTATAGAATTCATATGTTTTTTAGAAAAAACATTTTACATGCACCAGAAATTAATTTCAGTCTTTGGCATGCATGTCAAAGATTATGGGATCATTCATATCTCTATCTCTATCTCTCTATAAACACACACATACATACATGCACATCCATATAGATCCATATGTATATATATATATATATTTGTCAACTTGTTTCCTATTTATTAGTCATCTATACTTCGAATATTCTTAAGAGGACAAAAAACATTGTCACTTATCCCAAAGCACTTGTTTTTGTGTTTTCCATTAATTAATTGACTGGCATAGATGTCAGGTTTAATATAATCACCACCACCTGGCTGCTCATAAACCTTGAAAACCAATTCACTGATGTGTCAAGTCTATGGATTTAATGAACTAATGGAGTCCCTTGGTGAATAGAATCTACCAGAATGTAGTGCCTGGGTGATGACATTATGATCTGATGAAAAAGAGCTTAAAAACATAAATTCATAGTTTTTCTTTTAAAGATGACAATTGGACTGAACCTCAATCATGACTAGGTATAGAAAATGGCACAGGGAGCAAGTTGTCCTGCACGGGTGCCCTGTGCTCCCACAGCATCAGGCAGGCTAGAGCCTCCTGCATGGATGGGGCAAAATGGCCTCCTTGTCTTTGCTGGTCCTGGACTTGTCCTTGTTGGCATGACCTTCTTCTGCCAAGTCTTTCTGGTAGCTCTGACTTACTTGTACTTTTAAAATCCAGTTCAGTCATCATTTCTTCCTGATATTTTTCCCTCCTCAGCCCTAACTTTCCCTGTAAACCCCACTGAGTTTTTTGTGTGCTTCCTGCACATCGTGTGAGTGCTCCATGTTTGAGCCCTGTACTCAGGTTGTAACTGGAAATGCACTGTCCACAAAAAGCAGATCATAACCACCTTACTATCTTTAGGAGGGCCAGGCCTTAGCCTAAGTGTAATGCAACAGTTATGGATTTAGAACCTGCAATTTTTCAGTTTTGAGTTAGCTTACTAGAAGATATTTATTCACACTGAAGATTGAGAATAATACCGAAGATAATACACTCTATCCTTAGGACAAGTCTGACTTCTTCATATTCTATTGGCAAGAATATGACTATATTCCCAGAACTTTTGCATGCTGGTGAGTGCTCAAAATGTGCATAAAAGCCAGTTGTGGTACTCATGCCTGGAACAGCAGATACTTTGGAGGAAGAGATGGGGAGGAGAGTGGTTTGAGATCAGTCCAGGCAAAAAGTCATGAAGGCCTCCATCTTAATCAACAAGCCGAGAGTGTTAGTACATATCTGTGATCTCAGCAGAGCAGAAGGTGCAGGTAGCAGGATCATTGTCTGAGTTTGACCCTGGGAAAATGAGACCCTACCTGAAAAATAACTAAAATACCAAAGGGCAAGGGCTCAGATGGTAGAGTGCCTGCTTAGCAAGCATGAAGTTCTAAGTTCAAACCATAGTACCACCTCCAGAAAAAGATGAGCATGAAATAAATGATTGTAAGCCAGTCAAAACAATACAGAAATCCACAAAACCCAAAACTGATTCTTTCAAATTTGACAAATCTTTAGTTAGACTGACCAAATTGTATGGATTGAATTGTGTCCTCCCAAAAGTCATATGTTGAAGCCTTGACCTCCAATGTGAATGTAATTTTGAACATCAGGCCTATGAAGAATTAACTGAAGTAAAATGAAGTCATAAGGCTGGAGCCTTGATTCAATAAAATTTGTGTCTTTATAAGAAGAATACCAGAAAGCTGTGTGCAATATCTGTCTGTGTATGCGCACACCAAAGGGAGACCAAAGGGCACGGCAAGAAAGTATCTATGAACCAGAAAGAGAGCCCTCATTAGGAACCAGATCTGCTGGAACCTTGATTTTGTACTTCCGAGACTCCAAAACCATGAGCAAAAAAATGTCTATTGTTCAAGTACCTAGTATGAGATATTTTGTAATGTCAGCAAGCAGAAAAGACAGCTATCTCAAATTAGTAAAATTAGGAAAAAGAGAAATGACAGAGAGGATTATAAGAAATTCCTAAGGACAGCTATATGTCAACAAATTCAATAACATTGATAAATCTGACAAACTCATAGAAAGACACAAACTACTAAACTGATTTAAGAAAAGATAGAAAGTCTGAACAGTAAGAGATTGATTCAACAACAAAGCAAACACCAAAATGAAGAAAATGACTTCAGTGATGAATTCTCCCACACTTAAATGTGGGAAATAAATAAATAAATAAATAAATAACTTAAATAACAATTAACACCCCCACTTCACAAAGTATTCCAAAAATGTTACAATACGTCCCTGTCTGAAGCCAATATGACTTTAACACACAAACCAGACAAAGACGCCACAACTAAAACCACCTAAAACTACAGACCAATTTCTCATGTAAATATAGACAAGAAATCCTCGCAAAATATCAGCAAGCCAAACCCTGCCATACTTAAAAAGAACAAGTAGGATTCATCACAGAAATGCAAATTTGGTTTAACATGTGGAAATCAACTAAGGTAAATGCACCATACCAACAGAATAAAAGACAAAATGCACACATGTGTGTGGCCTGAATGAATGTTTTTCCCCCAAAATGATCATCTGTCTGTCCTACTCTGTCTAGGGGGTATATGGAGTTGATGGAAAGTGCTTTTCTTGCTTTGTCTAACTCAGAACTCACTGAGAGAAGCAAAGGGTGGACATTCTTGAAAAATAAACAACTTCTGCTCCCTGGGGAGCAGTTGAGGGGAACAACGACATGTCAAAAGCTTGAGAAGAGATCTGGGAAAGTTTCCTTGGGAAAGAAGGCCATTGAAAAAAGTCCACTCCACTGGGAATGGGAACAGCCAGGGACTCATCACAGGCAGTACTCAGGCTCATAAATACACCTGAAACGTTCAGCTTGGGCTCATGTTTAGGCCCAGCTAAACCAGGAAGTGAAGGCCTGGAAACATTGAAGTAGTTCCAACAGACAGGCAGACAGACTCCTAATACTGGGAGAGCTTTCTTTCTCCTCTCTCCCACATTCTCATTCTCTCTCTCTCTCTCTCTCCCCCTCCCTCCTTTTCTCTCTCTCTCTCTCTCTAGCTCTCACTCTCACTCTTCCTCTCCCTCTCTCTCCCTCTCAGTTTCTGCTTCTCTCCATCTCTCTCTTCCTCTCCCTCTTTCCCCTTCTGTCTTTCTGACTCTCTCTCTCTCTCTCTCTCCTCCCTTCCACCTCCCTCCCCTCCTTGACAATCAATGGAGAATGAGTAAGTAAGTATGGTATGTCTATACTCATATACACACACAACCCGAATGGACTTTACTGAGCTATGCTCCATGGAAAGGCCTTGCTTCATCCCCTGCCTCTTTGTGATGTGGCTGAGTGACTTTTTGAAGTAGCTTCAGGGTCCTGCATCCTGGATGCACACACTGAGGGAAGCCAGACTAATAAGCTGCTTAATATGCAGCTTGTGACATTAATCAAATATTTGATTGGAAAGATGTCAAAGAACATATAGGATATGTATTTGAACGATTTTTCAAATAAAAAAATTTTAAAATAGTTATGTAATCTTATAGCCCAAAGGCAGATTTTGAATTGTATATAAAATTGAAATGCCTCTTGAATTCAGGCAAAATATACCTGCCTCACTCTCAGGTGAGAATCACTTTCCCAATTAAGAAATTTAAATGCATCAAAGAGCCTTTATTGAAAAATAGTAAATTGCTGAAAAAATTTTTTTCTTCAGCATTTTGTGCCAAAGAACTGAGACTGTCCTTCTCAATAATCTTTGCAAATCTCCACTAATATGTAACGAGCCCTCCCTATGCCTGCTCTCTCAAACTTTTTTTTCTTTTTGACGGTACTGGGGCTTGAACTCGGGGCCTTGTTGCTTGCTCAGCAGGTGCTCTACCACTTGAGCCACAGCCCCAACCATTTTCTGCTTTTAGTTATCTTTCAGGTAGCGTCTTGCATTTTTGTCTGGGGCTGGCCTGGACTCTGATTCTTCTATCTATGCTTCCTACCTATGTGCCAACACCACCCAGATTATTGGTTAAGATGGGGTCTCACTAACTTTTTGGACTGGCTGGCCTCCAACCAGATTCTTCTGATCGCCGCCTCCAGGTTAGTTAGGATTATGAGCGTGAGTCACCACGCCCTGCCATTTTGTTTCACTTTTTTTTTCTTTTATTATTCATATGTGCATACAAGGCTTAGTTCATTTCTCCCCCCTGCCACCACCCCCTCCCTTACCACCCACTCCTCCCCCTCGCTCTCTCCCCCCTCAATACCCAGCAGAAACTATTTTGCCCTTATTTCTAATTTTGTTGTAGAGAGAGTATAAGCAATAATAGGAAGGAACAAGGGTTTTTGCTGGTTGAGATAAGGATAGCTATACAGGGCATTGACTCACATTGATTTCCTGTGCATGGGTGTTACCTTCTAGGTTAATTCTTTCTGATCTCACCTTTTCTCTAGTACCTGTTCTCCTTTTCCTATTGGCCTCAGTTGCTTTTAAGGTATCTGCTTTAGTTTCTCTGCGTTAAGGGCAACAAATGCTAGCTAGTTTTTTAGGTGTCTTACCTATCCTCACTCCTCCCTTGTGTGCTCTCGCTTTTATCATGTGCTCAAAGTCCAATCCCCTTGTTGTGTTTGCCCTTGATCTAATGTCCACATATGAGGGAGAACATACGATTTTTGGTCTTTTGGGCCAGGCTAACCTCACTCAGAATGATGTTCTCCAATTCCATCCATTTACCAGCGAATGATAACATTTCGTTCTTCTTCATGGCTGCATAAAATTCCATTGTGTATAGATACCACATTTTCTTAATCCATTCGTCAGTGGTGGGGCATCTTGGCTGTTTCCATAACTTGGCTATTGTGAATAGTGCCGCAATAAACATGGGTGTGCAGGTGCCTCTGGAGTAACAGTCTTTTGGGTATATCCCCAAGAGTGATATTGCTGGATCAAATGGTAGATCGATGTCCAGCTTTTTAAGTAGCCTCCAAATTGTTTTCCAGAGTGGTTGTACTAGTCTACATTCCCACCAACAGTGTAAGAGGGTTCCTTTTTCCCTGCATCCTCGCCAACACCTGTTGTTGGTGGTGTTGCTGATGATGGCTATTCTAACAGGGGTGAGGTGGAATCTTAGCGTGGTTTTAATTTGCATTTCCTTTATTGCTAGAGATGGTGAGCATTTTTTCATGTGTTTTCTGGCCATTTGAATTTCTTCTTTTGAGAAAGTTCTGTTTAGTTCACGTGCCCATTTCTTTATTGGTTCATTAGTTTTGGGAGAATTTAGTTTTTTAAGTTCTCTGTATATTCTGGTTATCAGTCCTTTGTCTGATGTATAGTTGACAAATATTTTCTCCCACTCTGTGGGTGTTCTCTTCAGTTTAGAGACCATTTCTTTTGATGCACAGAAGCTTTTTAGTTTTATGAGGTCCCATTTATCTATGCTATCTCTTAGTTGCTGTGCTGCTGGGGTTTCATTGAGAAAGTTCTTACCCATACCTACTAACTCCAGAGTATTTCCTACTCTTTCTTGTATCAACTTAAGAGTTTGGGGTCTGATATTAAGATCCTTGATCCATTTTGAGTTAATCTTGGTGTAGGGTGATATACATGGATCTAGTTTCAGTTTTTTGCAGACTGCTAACCAGTTTTCCCAGCAGTTTTTGTTGAAGAGGCTGCTATTTCTCCATTGTATATTTTTAGCTCCTTTGTCAAAGATAAGTTGCTTATAGTTGTGTGGCTTCATATCTGGGTCCTCTATTCTGTTCCACTGGTCTTCATGTCTGTTTTTGTGCCAGTACCATGCTGTTTTTATTGTTATTGCTTTGTAATATAGTTTGAAGTCAGGTATTGTGATACCTCCTGCATTGTTCTTTTGACTGAGTACTGCCTTGGCTATTCGTGGCCTCTTGTGTTTCCATATAAATTTAACAGTAGATTTTTCAATCTCTTTAATGAATGTCATTGGAATTCTGATGGGAATTGCATTAAACATGTAGATTACTTTTGGGAGTATTGACATTTTTACTATCTTGATTCTGCCAATCCATGAGCATGGGAGATCTCTCCACTTTCTATAGTTTTCCTCAATCTCTTTCTTCAGAAGTGTATAGTTTCCCTTGTAGAGGTCTTTCACATCCTTGGTTAGGTTTACACCTAGGTATTTGATTTTTTTTTGAGGCTACTGTAAATGGAATTGTTTCCATACATTCTTTTTCAGTTTGCTCATTGTTAGTGTATAGAAATGCCAATGATTTTTCTATGTTGGATTTTATATCCTGCTACCTTGCTATAGCTATTGATGATGTCTAGAAGCTTCTGAGTAGATTTTTTTGGGTCTTTAAGGTATAGGATCATGTCATCTGCAAATAGGGATATTTTGACAGTTTCTTTACCTATTTGTATTCCTTTTATTCCTTCTTCTTGCCTAATTGCTTTGGCTAGGAATTCTAGTACTATGTTGAATAGGAGTGGAGATAGTGGGCATCCTTGTCTGGTTCCTGATTTTAGAGGGAATGGTTTTAATTTTTCTCCATTAAGTATAATGCTGGCTATAGGTTTCTCATATATAGCTTTTATAATGTTGAGGAACTTTCCTTCTATTCCTAGTTTTCTTAGAGCTTTTATCATGAAATGATGTTGGATCTTATCAAAGGCTTTTTCTGCATCTATTGAGATGATCAAGTGGTTTTTGTCTTTGCTTCTGTTAATGTGGTTTATTATGTTTATTGATTTTCATATGTTGAACCACCCCTGCATCCCTGGGATGAAGCCTACTTGGTCGTGGTGAATAATCTTTTTGATGTGTTGCTGAATTCGGTTTGCCATTATTTTGTTGAGGATTTTTGCATCAATGTTCATTAAGGAGATTGGCCTATAGTTCTCCTTTTTGGAGGTGTCTTTGCCTGGTTTTGGGATAAGTGTAATACTGGCTTCATAAAATGTGTTTGGCAGTTTTCCTCCCCTTTCTATTTCATGGAACAGTTTAAGGAGGGTTGGTATCAGTTCTTCTTTAAAGGTCTGATAGAATTCAGCAGAGAATCCATCAGGTCCTGGACTTTTCTTTTTGGGGAGACTCTTGATTGCTGCTTCAATTTCATTTTGTGTTATAGGTCTATTCAGGTGATTAATTTCCTCTTGGTTCAGTTTTGGATGATCATATGTATCTAGAAATCTGTCCATTTCTTTTAGATTTTCAAATTTATTTGAATATAGGTTCTCAAAGTAGTCTCTGATGATTTCCTGGACATCCATGGTGTTTGTTGTTATCTCCCCTTTTGCATTCCTAATTCTACTAATTTGGGTTTTTTCTCTCCTCATTTTAGTCAGGTTTGCCAGGGGTCTATTGATCTTGTTTATTTTTTCAAAGAACCAACTTTTTGTTTCATTAATGCTTTGTATGGTTTTTTTGGTTTCTATTTTGTTGATTTCAGCTCTTATTTTTATTATTTCTCTCCTTCTATTTGTTTTGGGATTTGCTTGTTCTTTTTTTTCTAGGAGTTTGAGATGTATCATTAGGTCATTGATTTGGGATCTTTTAATCTTTTTAATATATGCACTCATGGCTATAAACTTTCCTCTCAGGACTGTCTTAGCTGTGTCCCATAGGTTCCGGTAGGTTGTGTTTTCATTTTCATTGACTTCCAGGAACTTTTTAATTTCCTATTTTATTTCATCAATGACCCATTGTTCATTAAGCGATGAGTTATTTAGTTTCCAGCCGTTTGCATGTTTTTTGTCTTTACTTTTGTTGTTGAGTTCTACTTTTACTGCATTGTGATCAGATAGTATGCACGGTATTATTTCTATTTTCTTATATTTGCTGAGGCTTGCTTTGTGCCCTAGGATATGATCTATTTTGGAGAAGGTTCCATGGGCTGCTGAGAAGAATGTATATTGTGTAGAGGTTGGATGAAATGTTCTGTAGACATGTACTAGGTCCATTTGATCTATTGCATATTTTAGATCTTGGATTTCTTTATTGAGTTTTTGTTTGAATGACCTATCTATTGATGATAATGGGGTATTAAAGTCTCCCACAACCACTGTGTTGGCGTTTATATATGCTTTTAGGTCTTTCAGGGTATGTTTGATGAAATTGGGTGCGTTGACATTGGGTGCATACAGATTGATGATTATTTCCTTTTGGTCTATTTCCCCTTTTATTAGTATGGAATGTCCTTCTTTATCTCGTTTGATCAATGTAGGTTTGAAGTCTACTTTGTCAGAGATAAGTATTGCTACTCCTGCCTGTTTTCGGGGGCCATTGGCTTGGTAAATCTTCTTCCAGCCTTTCATCCTAAGCACATGCTTCTTTCTGTCAGTGAGATGACTCTCCTGTAAGCAACAAATTGTTGGATCTTCTTTTTTAATCCATTTTGTCAAACGGTGTCTTTTGATGAGTGAATTAAGTCCATTAACATTAAGCGTTAGTACTGATAGGTATGTGGTGATTCCTGCCATTTAGTTGTCTTAGTTGTTTGAAGGTTTGATTGTGTGTACCTAACTTGATGTTACTCTCTACTGTCTTGCTTTTTCTTATCCTGTGGTTTGGTGCTGCCTGCCTTTTCATGGTTAAGTTGGGTGTCACTTTCTGTGTGCAGGATCCCTTGCAGAATCTTTTGTAATGGTGGCTTTGTGGTCACATTTTGTTTTAGTTTCTGCTTATCATGGAAGACTTTTATTGCTCCATCTATTTTGAATGATAGCTTTGCTGGGTAGAGTATCCTGGGGTTGAAGTTATTTTCATTCAGTGTCTAGAAGATCTCACCCCACGCTCTTCTTGCTTTTAATGTTTCTGTTGAGAAGTCTGCTGTGATTTTGATGGGTTTACCTTTGTATGTTACTTGTTTTTTCTCTCTTACAGCCTTCAATATTCTTTCCTTAGTTTCTGAACTTGTTGTTTTAATGATGATATGTCGTGGAGTAGTTCTATTTTGATCTGGTCTGTTTGGTGTCCTGGAGGCCTCTTGCATCTGTATGGGAATATCTTTCTCTAGATTTGGGAAATTTTCCGTTATTATTTTGTTGAATATATTACGCATTCCCTTCGCTTGCACCTCTTCTCCTTCTTCGATGCCCATGATTCTCAAGTTTGGTCTTTTGATGGAGTCAGTGAGTTCTTGCATTTTCTTTTCACAGGTCTTGAGTTGTTTAATTAATAGTTCTTCGGTTTTTCCTTTAATTATCATTTCATCTTCAAATTCTGAGATTCTGTCTTCTTTGTTCTATTCTGCTGGATTGGCCTTCCGTTTTGTTTTGCAGTTCTGTTTCATTCTTTTTTCTGAGGTTTTCCATATCCTGGCAGTTTTCTTCTTTAATGTTGTCTATTTTTGTCCTGAGTTCATTTATCCATTTATTCATTGTGTTCTCTGTTTCACTTTGGTGTTTATACAGTACTTCTATGGTTTCCTTTATTTCTTCTTTTGCTTTTTCGAATTCTCTATGTCTCCTGTACATTTTGGTTGACCCTATCCAGTATCATCTCTATAAAATTCTCATTGAGTACTTGTAGTATGTCTTCTTTTAAATTATTCTTGTGGGCTTCATTGGATCCTTTGGCATAGTTTATCTTCATTTTGTTGGAGTCTGGATCTGAGTTTCTGTTCTCATCATTCCCCTGTTTCCTGTACTAATTTTTTGCTGTGGGGAAACTGGTTTCCCTGTTTTTTCTGTCTTCCCATCATTGTTGTTGGTGTTGTTACTGTCCCTGTACTGTGTGCAATTAAGTATTTTCTAGCTTGTAATATTAATAATGGTAATATTTAGAATGGAAGGGTGAGCTGAGATGGAAAGCAAGAAGTTAAAGAAAAGGGGAAAACAAATATACAGACAAGAGGGAGAAAGCAGAATAAGATATCAGACAAGAGAGTTTCAAAGGTATAAGCAGGGAGTGTTAGTGTACTAATCGACAGTAAGCTGAACAGACATTAGAGAGACAGAGAGAGGATTGAAAATCAAAGATAAAAAAATAAAAATAAGTAAATGAAAGAAATATCTATATATAAAAATGAATTAAAATAAAATGGAAAATAGAAAATTAAAAAAAAAAAGAAAAAAAAAAACCAAAACACTTCCAAGTTTATATGCAATGCAGTTTCAGTCTTAATAATTTGGGTGTCCGTCTCAATCTCCAGTCCTGGAGTTGGTGCCTCAGATGTTGTTCTGTAGTTGTCTCATCAAAGGGGATGCATAAAGTAGAACAAAACTACACACACACACACACACAAAGCCCCACCAAGTGTCCCAAGTTCAAATGTAATACAGTTTCAGTAAGTTTTTCGGCTTGCAGGTGTAATTCGGTTGTTCTCTCATCAAAGGTAGAGAGAAAAAGAAAAAAAAGCATCTGGAGACAGTTCTGAGAGTGGTATCTGCAACTGTGGCTTGCCTGCCTGCTGCTCTCAGCCTGTAGCTGGCGGCGTTATTTATGCAGATCTCTGGGGTGAGCTAGCACTCACCTGGTCCCACAGGCTTTGTTTGCTCAGAGTTCTCCTGTGCGGGAGCCTCTGCTACAGGCTTTCCCCTTTCCAAGCACTGGGAAAGGTGACACTGCCCCCGCGTTGTCAGGCCTGCGTGTTTATTTACAGTTCATGTGGGAGGTGGGTCTTCCCCCCTCTCCTCTGAAGTTCTCCTCCCACTGCCACTTCCAGAAACTTTCCTGCTCCTGCTTACTGGGCGGTGCTGCTGCTCTTGCTGGCCGCCATGTTTATTTACAGTTCACGTGGGAAGTGGGTCTTCCCTCCTCTCCTGTGGAGTTTTCCTCCCTCCTCCACTCTCACAAGCTCTCCCGCTCCTGGTTGCTGGGTGCGCGCCTCGCTCCCGCCAGAGCCTCTGAGGCCGCCCGGCTTGTTTATTTAGTCCCGGGAAGGATTCCCTTCCCCCAATCTTCAGCGCTCAGTGCGCCCCACCCTCTTTCCAGCATGTCTTAACTGTTCTTATTGCTTATTGCTCAGTTTCTCTTTTTTCCCCAGGTGGAGGTCAGTCTGTCCAGGGCGCTATGCTGCTGTGGCCCAGGCTTGTCTGTGGGAGTACCACGGTACCACGAAGCTCACCTGGTCCACGTCTTCCCAAGCCGTACGGGCGCCAGCCACTGTCGGCCCCGGGGGCCCTCCTCATTTCTCCATTTAACGTGAAGTGGAGATTCTCTGCACCAGCTGGAGATGTGGAGGGGTCAAAATTATGCCTTTTCTCAGTGATTATGCCTGCAACATGTGTCTCCAGCGTCTCTCCTAGATTTCACTATAGGAGGGTCACTTTCTGCTTCCTACTTCTAGCCGCCATCTTGGAATCCTCCTTGTTTCACTTTTTAAGATAGGGTCTTGCTATGTTTCTCAACTGGTCTTGAACTCCTGGGTTTAAGATTTCCTCCTGCCTCAGCCTTCTAAGTAGCTGGAACTATAGGTGCATGCCATTGCTAAATTTTCATGTTATGTGCAGTGCTGGGGATTGAACTCGAAGCCCAATGCATGCTAAGCATGCAGAAGCTACATCCCAAGACCACATACTAAATCTGGACCTCACTCGGATTGTGGCCTATGTTGGTTTTCTGTCATCAACTACTACCCAAGCTCATCAACCTTTAAAGAGAGAAGTTTGATTTTGACTCACAGTTTTGACAGCTCCAGCCCAAGATTAAGCAGATCCATTGCTTGTAAGCCTCTGGTAGGACAGGGAGCTACGCATCACAGTGGACTAGCAAAGCCTGTTTACCTCATGGCACAAAAGAGAGGAAGAGGAATGGACTCGGGTCCCAATATCCCCTTCAAAGGCTGAGTGCCAATGGCTCACTCCTGTAATCCTAGTTACTCAGGAGGCAAAAATCAGGAGGGTTGTGGTTTGAAGCCAACCTAGGGAAATAGTTCCTTGAGACCCTATCTAGAAAAACCCTTCACAAAATAGGACTGGTGGAGTGGCTCAAGGTGTAGGTCCTGAGTTCAAACCCCAGCACCACAAAAAAACAAAAAACAAAAAATAAAAAAACCCAATATCCCCTTCAAAGGCACACTCAAAAATTACTGGAAGAACTCCATCTAGTCCCCACCTCTTAAAGTCTCCACCATGGGCTGGGGACCAAGTCTTTAACATAGGCCTTTGGAGGACACTTATCCAAACCATAGCACAGCTCTTCCTCCATTGGCACCTAGAAATCATGGCTGTGAGATGGAAGAGACTGGTGATAGATAATATTTGGGAAATGTTTGCCAGTTTACACAGCATGCTTATATTTCTTGGCTCACATAATCCTTACAACAATCCTATAAAACAAGCATGTGAAGCTAATCCTTATTTGGAGATAAGGGAATGGGTGTTCTGCAAGATGAAGTGTCTTTCCCAAAGCTACTGAGTGCAGACCTCAAATCCAGCTCTGGGTGCTGAGGGCTGAGCTCCCTTCATAGTTGCCAGGTGAGCAGGAATTGTGGATTGTGTGACCAGAGTATTGTCACCATCTGTACTCTGTGACACCAAGTCACAGCACATAAGAAGCTAAAAAAAATCCTTAAGGATCTATTCAAATTATGACCCGAGGGTTGTGATAAAATGCCCACTATTTCAAATATGCATTTTTTTGTTGTTGTTGTTCTGAGCAGGGTTGAAAGAATAATGCAGGTGCTTCAAAGCGGCTAAGGTATCAGTTGCCTTTATGAGTTGCCTCTGGCAAGAACCCTATGGCTTTATTATTATTCTGTGCTTGTCCCTTTGCTCTTCATAACATCAGGTGCTCCCAGATGGGCATATTCTGTTTTGGAGGCATTGAAATGCCAGAGATGAAGCAACCCTGAACACATCCTCTGTATTAGAACATCACTGGAGGCACACAAAACCACTAGGATATGGTCTCTAGACAGGCTGCAAGTCAATATTGGGCCAGGACACAACCAGACTTCCTGACACCCTGTTTAGTGTTGCTGTCTTGGTGGACACTCTGATATTAACCCTCAGTGAAGGTGGTACTGGTGCACCTCACTGTGGCTCTGCGATGAAGCAAGACACATACGAGGTTGAGAATCAGGAAATGTGGTTGCAAAATGGCGGCATGGCTTCTGATGTTGGACAAATCCCCAGTGGTATCCAGCTGCAAACTCATCCTATGAAAATAAAGAGTAGGAAGACGTTCAGTTCCTACATACTTAAGCCTGGCTAGATAACCCAGAAGGAAACTATAATTACTCTTTGTTGGAGAAGTTTTCTGTGCTTTCCTCTGCTCAGGAAAATCACTCTAAAAACTTATTTAGTTAGGCTCAGTACAGAGATAGAAAAGTTAGGCTGGGTGAAAAATGTCCAGCAATTTAAGGACTGGGGTCTCTAACTCTCAGGTTGAAGTAGATTGCCACATTAGTCATGATCTGTTTTTCCTCTACATCCCGTATTATTACATCCAGGCTTTCTTTATTCTGGGGGTTTAGGATAAAGGAAGTCTGTGTATCTTCTGGAGCAAAGCTGTATACAGAGGGCAATAGTTGTGGGAGCCATTTTCCCAGCGTAGTTCCAGGAAATGACAGTGAGAAGAGCTCCACCCACTTCCTAAGTGCTGAAGTCAAGGCTACAGCTTGAGAAACTAGGAAGCAGTCAGGAGGCAAAGTGCTGACTTGCAAAACTATGAAAGATTTGGCTGATTGAGCATCAAGCACCTCTTGGGGTTTGGTATTCTGTGGTTCTATGCCTCCATCCAAAGAAAATTAAATTAAAAAGACAAAGTATAGTTGTGATACCAGTTTTGTGTTTATTTACATGTCTCCTTTCTTGAGTTTTCAACAAACACATTAAGATTATCTTATAGTTTTTAATGTCAGAAGATCAAGTCAGCAAATATATATTAAAAAAATTAAAGGCTGCTGGACAATATATTTTTGTAGAAAATAACAATATTAATGATGACACTCTAAAGACAACAGACTCTCATGTAAGTTAGATGAAGAGAAAAAAAAACTTGTGAGTGGGAAGGAAAAAAAGCCCATTATGTACCTAAATACATAATGCATGAATGTACCTTATTTATTATACGTCTTGTACAACTGGGCTACTTTAAATATTCCTGCAATCCCTTCAAGCCAAGCCTGTATGTCAGAATTCTGACTCTGAGTGTACCATTTCCAAGGGTTTTACACACAATTAGCTAATTGCTCCTGAGGGGTAGGCATAGGACCCGGTGACTGCGATTATCACTAAGCCCTTCAGCCCCTCCATGTTTGTCATGAGGAAACCTGACATACTTAACAGCTCAAGGGAGCTCTGATGCCAAATTAACATGCCAGCTGTGAAAACTTTCAGGGCTGAATTATTATTATGTCTCCAGTAGCTCTCTTCTTTGAATATAGCTTTGAATCATCATCATCTCTTGCTGAGGGTCCTGGGCCAGTTGTTAATTATGAAGTCCCTGCCTTTAATGTGTGCCTGCCTGCCTCTGAGGCCTACCAGCTTGTGCAATCTTTAAACTCACCTTCTCATTAACCAACTGGCCTGATGTGCAATTTTTCCAAAAGGATGAGGGAAAATTGACAGGTGGGTCCGCAGATTAATGTTTGCTGTTTGTTTTATCATCATCCTACCAGCTCAGCACTTAAGGGATGAAGAGGTTTTCCTTGCATCCTTATAAAGAAAAACAGTAATAAGATACACTAGATACAAGCTTGTAAACTTTCAAAAGGGATAGGATTTTTGTTTGTTTGTTTTTCCTTGCTCTTTTTCTTTATTGCTCAGATGGTCAGGATCTAATCTGTTAGTACTGCTGTACTTACGCAGCGATTTTGATGTGATCAGAGGATTATCTTCTGCATCTCAGACACTTGAACTATTTCTTTCATTTTCAGTGCATCAGCCAAAGTGGCAGAGATTTTTGTTCAAAGGCATTTCCAGAATCTAAGTCCATTATGTCTTTGGGATTATATGTCTGGAATGCATAACAGCCAATTTGGAATTAAGATAATAATCTCTTGCGTGCTCACAAAAGTAGAAATGGATCAAACTGGGACAATTTTGATGGTTGATTTCACTGGTAACCTCTTGTTCTCTTCATGGGAAATAATTTTACAATTCATGCATCTAAAAATTTTCATAAGAGGTATGTTTTTTATCAAATGTAAAATCTTTTTAAAAACTTTACACATGATAGAGAAGATGTTCCACATCCTATGAATTTATTTAAATTTATTTTTTCAACTGATACATAAAAGCGTAAAATTTGTATCTATTCATGGGGCACCGTGTAATGTTTCATTATTTCTTTATGACGAAAAACATTCAAAATCCTTTCTCCTAGCTTTTTGAAATATACAGCAAACTGTTATCTGTAATATGAAATATTAAAGGTGGAAACCTAGCAGCTACACCATTCTTTAAAAACAAGGACCTTGTGAGGTAGCACACATCATTAACACCATTGCAAATGTGTAAGTCAGTTCATGCTGAGTTTTACTTTGGAAAAGGACCAGTCACATTCCTGCCACTACAGAACAACATCCTAGGCCTGTGTATGATTCCTGTCCCCCAGGAATTTCAAACACAAGAAATCAGAGAACGCAAATATTTGATTTTCTGTTTCCTTGATGGCGATGGCAGATGTGTCTGTTCTTGGCACTGCCAATGTGCAGGTTAACTTTCTTCCTTATTGTCATCTCTGTGTGCTGTCCTACACACCTGTGCCATCTGGAAAAAGCCTTCTGGGACCAGTGCTAGAGCACAGAGACCCTCATGACAGCAAACCATGAAGGTCATCCCATGGCTCTAGTGTTGATAGGAACATCACTAGTCTGTATAGTGTCTATTTCTTTGGAGCACAAACACAAAAATATTCTTGCATACATGGCCATCTATTCTGTCTTTGCTCCATGAATTATAAGTGTAAACAAAACCTCTGCTTTCAAGTAGCTTTAATCAGTGTTCAGAAAGAACCTGGAAAGGAAATGCTGGGCCTGGGACACTGGCTCTTGGTTTTAATACTATCTGGAATGAGCTAGAACACTGCATTTTAATAAAAATGAAACGTGAGCTTTGTAAGTCATTTTATTTTTTTTCTAGTAGGTGGAGGAAATAGGCAAAAATAATTCTAACAATACATTTTATTTATTACAATATTCTGAAATGTTCTCATTCAACTTTTAATCAACATGATTAAAATACTGATTTACTATACTAAGTGCTTGAAATCTGTGGTGAATTTTATACTTAGAGCACATCTCAGTTTGGACCAGCCGTGTTTCAAGTGTTAAATAGTCAGATGTGACTAGTAGCTGTCACAGTCAGCTCTCTATATCCAGGGATTCTCCATCTGTAGATTCAACCAACCACAGATGGAAATTTTTTTTTAAAAACTTGTGTTATTACAAACGTGTACAGATTTTTCCCTTGACATTATTCTCTAAATAATAGAGTATAAAAAGATCTACATTGCATTTACACTATGCTAGATATAAGTAATCTGTAGATGATTTAAAATGTATGACACTTTATATAAGGGACTTGGGCATCTGTACATTTTGGTGTGGACTGGGAGTCCTCGGACCAGTCCCCAGCAGACACCAAGGAATGACTGTGTATCATACAGTGCAGAAATAGATTGCAAAACCTAAATTTTGGACATCTATTAAAACAGGTGATATAATGTAGTTGAGACATTCTTTATCCAATGTTATTATTTCTCATTTTTACTAAAATTCCAAAAATTTTGCTTCCTCATAATTTATGTCCTCAGTTACAGTAGAATTAAATAGTGGCTTTGCAATTAGGGACAAATGCTAATTGAAATGGCATATGAGTTCCCCTAAGGACACTCTAATATGCTATTTGCTTGAAGTCATACTAAAGAAATCAAAAGATTAATTGAGAATTAGGTATGTAGTTCAATCACAAATCTCTGAAACTGTAAAAATCCTACAGAATACTGCAAATCTTGCCTTGATTTTCTGTGGATTTCTTTTGTCATCTGGAGTCTGCCTTCTCTTGCAGCCTCTTTGCTCCCCATTCCTCTAAATCTTTTCCAGGACCTAGTCATATTGAATTGTCTAAAGTTCCCCTAAGATGATCATACTCAAGCCTGGAAGATAGGTATTTTTCCCGGTATATCACATATAAAACATTGTTCCATAGAGTTAATTTTCTTGCCAAGACTCACAAATATGCTGAGTGGTAAAAGCTAAGAAACAGCCTCTAGAAACCTGCACTGGGCTCATCTCACATCACATCAGGCAAGTAGACTTAATCTGTGTGGGCCTTTTGGGAAAGATGTTAGTGTCTTAAATGGTGGTTCATGTAGTCAGACCAACAGACTTGGTGACTGTTTTCCTTTAAAGGAGATTGCTGCTTTGAATATGACAACAAAATGCTTTGTTGCATGCATTTGACTTGAGTTTTGCAGTAGAAGGATACCAGACATGTTCACCAGATACAAAGAACCAAGGAATTATGGTGTTGTTTCCATGAAGCATACAAAGTATTTAACTTCTGTTATTTCAAAGGCAGATCAATCTGAGATCTTGACAAGGTAATTTGAGGGAACATTACAATTGATGCCTTTGAAACTACTATTGTGACTTTGGGGTTTTCTCCTGTTGTTTCCAAAAACCTAGTGTTTTATGTGGGTGAATGAAAAGTTGTTTTCATTTAGGAAATTGCAGAGTAAAAAGAACCAGTCTGTTGGCTGACAAATATTTTTAAAGGAACACCAAGCATATCAACACCACTTCTTCACTTCAAAAATGACTGACTTGATGATTGGCCAATCTGTCTGCCACATGCTTCTCCCTGATTCTTCCCACAGCATTATCTCAAGCAACATGTCACTAGTAAAGAGATAACACTGATAAATTGGAATGTAGAATATTAAAACATGTAGATTTTATTGAAATAAGTCTTCCTTATTGTACTTTATTGTCATTATTATTTGAAATAATGCAGACATTTGTTGAAGTACATATTCAAGAACAGGTAATCGACCACACATTTCAGAGTATAACCTAAGTGGGATGTGTACCCACTTAATTGATTTTAAAATTGTAAAGCTCTAGAATAGAGACTACAAAAAATAGCCAACTGCTTGGGTATCATGTCTGTGAATGAGTCCCAGATAATAAACAGCGCTGGCTAGGAACGATTGCTTTGCCTGAAATAGGGCAAGTCAGATGAAGAAAAAAATAATATATTATTTTGAACATTCAGATGCATGGAGAGATCAGAAATGCAAACAATAAGAAGCATGAAAAAGCAGTTACAAGGAGCAACTGATATCCCTAATGTTGGAAGGAAGTTGCCAAGCAAGAAGTTCTGAGATTTATCAAGTGACCTGGGTAAGAGATGGTCAATGGAGACCCAGTCATTAATGCAATGCCCAATGAGGGAACATTTTCTGACTAGAAGGCCATCAGCTGGACAGTTTTAGAAGAGAAGCAATACCTATACCTCCCTAAGGTTCTCACAGAAAAATAAGCAAATAGCAAGGGCATGTAGATAATTATTAAAGCAAATCAGCTTCAAGAAATATGTAAATATTTATAATTATTTAATGTATCAGCAAAAAAGTAGTTGCAAAATATAGTTGGATTCTATTCTCTTCATACTAGGCAATAATGAATATGAGGTGCTTAGAATTCAAATAATGTGGAAACTCCAAACTATTACAATATAAACAAAAATCTGTTGACTAGATGAATAGGTACACCATGTTTTTCCACCATACAAGTCAGTATTCTGAAATTTCATTTGGTGTCAAAGTTAATTTAAAATTTTAATTTAATTCTAACCCAAATCCAGAGATGGCTCTTTTGAGACTGGGGTGGTAACCAGACCCTCACCTCACCCAATTGTGACCAACCACGGGCTGAGTAAGCTATTAAAGTGTTCTTTCTTGAAGATTCGAGCAGACGATTCAGAGGTAAGTGAGATAATGATGCAGCTGGGAAGGGAAAAAGGAAATTTAATAAGGAGTCAGAACCTTGACTAAAGCCCCTTAGTAAGCAGCAGTGCCACAATAGATTCTCTTAGGGATAATCTAGACTGTTTTGCATTTGTTCCTAGTTTTGAGACTTTTTTGTGGCATTGCTTGTTGTTTTCTTTCAATAAAAGTCCTTTTTACTTGAGCTAGTTTGACAAGTTTCTGTCAGTTGACCACAATGATCCTTTAACTATGTAGCTATTTCTGGATGGTGGTTTTACAGTTTTTTTCTTCTTTCTTTATGCTTTTACCATTTTCCTATTTGTCTCCAACATTACTTTTATCACCAGGACTTAAAAAGGGTCATCCAGAATCATCATCCTGAAAGAACGAGGTACTGGGCAGTCAGGTAGGACTCAGCAGGTGGTTGGTACTGTACTATTCTGGGAGCCACTTTTACACTGCAGTCACCACTGCTTCGCAAATTTATATTACAGCTTCTGGCAGGTGGAAGTAAAGTACCTGGAAGAAAGGACACATTTTTCTAATTCTCACAAGGATGCTGTGTGGACCAGCGACAACCTTTAAAGCAGTTCAGGACGGAGGAAGTGGGCACAGGGCACCAGACAAAACTCAGTGCTCACAGTGGTAAACAAATTGGAGATTTTGTAAAAATGAGGATGAGAGAAACTGTTTGCTGAGGTCAGAGATGGGTCAAGGCATTTCAGGTGCTATCAGGAAGGTTGAGCTCAGAAATATGGATGATGGAAGAACAAGCAATGACCGGCCTCAGGCAAAGAGAAGGTATGTGAAGTTACTGTCTAAGAGAAAAGATGTCATTATTTGTGAGCAAAAAAAAAAATACATGTATGTTGGTCTGTATTGTCACTTGGTCATTTTCATCTGTCAGCTTTACCTGGCACTGGAGGATCATCAGACACTAGTAGTTAAACTTCTCTAGCATGACAAGTGCAGGCTGTAGTGTGTCCTAGCCTCCAAGAAGGTGATACATGCATTTTCTTCCTGTTTTGTGGGTTGCTCCAATGAAGTATTTAGTTACCAATTATCAGCAAAATTAAAGGACTAAACTTGAGGAGATCATAAAGTTAGGCAAAGTAATTTCTGATCCTGTTTTTTTCCCTTAAGTATTAAAAAAAATGGTTGTACTGGGGTTAAAGCAGCCCAAACTTTTGCCCCTACTGTAAGAACTCATTGAAGAGGTTCCATCAAGAACTTCTCTTGATGATCCTGATAAAACTCTCCTTGCAAGGCTTTATCAAATATCATCAAATAATTTTTTTCCTAACTGTACCCAGCTCCTATTCTGTTGAGAAACATATAGACACATGTATACACATAGAGACACACATATACATACATATAATCTGTATATGTATATTTATATGTTTATGTATGTATTTTTAGATAGCCTATGTCAGTCAGGGTATGAGCAAGAAATACATGGCAGAAATGTTGTTAGGTAACTAATGGGAGTTTTGCAGGGAGAGGAAATTCTTAAAGCTAGTTTGGCACCATGGGACTAGGAACAAGACAGGTACTTCCTCCCTACCTTGATCACCCTTGACCTGAACATGTGAGGACAAACAGCTGAAAGGAGTGCACCATGTACACATTTTCAGTTAATACAGACATGTAAATATAATCCAGGCCTCTGCCTTCTCTTCAGTTAATAGGGAGCCCAAGAGGCTGTGGAATTGTGGTGAGGGAAAGAAGACAAAGATATAGCCTGGTAAGGGGGGAGAAATGACCCAAACATTGTATGCACATATGAATAAAATAAAAAATAAAAAAAGACATAGCCTGGCAGTCTGAGTTACGTGTCAGTACTATTTATTTGTGCCACTCTATAATAAAAATGTTTCAACACATCCACTTCTATGAACGGGTAAATTGTATATAATGCAGAGTTCATGATAGGCAGCCTCTTGATATCTCAGGTCAGGCATGCATTCTTTAACAGAGACAGAAACTATCTTCAAAAATACTTTTCAAAAACTTAATAGTTATCAGTAGAAAAGAATGATCTTAATCTAAAGCCCACAGGATTTGTGCTATGATTCCCTTCTGGAGCTTCCAACAGGCCCTCTGATATCGTTGATTATAAAGCAGCATAAGATCCCTGAGGCAGGAAAGCTGGACCTACAGATGAGCCCTTTGTTGTTGGTTGGTTGGTTTGTTGTTGGTTATTTTTGTTCTGAGCACCACTTAAGATTATCAGTCTTATTGGTCACGAGGTAAACAGGTCAAAGGAGCATGGCCAAATATGGACTATATTGCCTCAAAAATCAAAAGAAGTCCACTAATCATTTTACTTCTTCATGGGAAATGCAAGATGCAGGAACTCATCTCTCATTGTAGAAAAGATATGGCAACATGTCAACTCCTAGAACCCTAGAATCTCCATTGGTGCAGAGTTTCATGAGTCATTCACTCCGTACAAATAAAATTTAGTATTTGGTTAAGTTTTATTTATGGATCTAGTTATTTTAATGTCATCAGTTTAATGGACCTCTTTGTAATTCTGTTGGCTATCAATACAATCTAATTTCTCTGCACCAGAGTCCACAAATAGATATAGAATGTGAGCAGGAAAGGCAAGCCACACTTGCCAATGTCAATTTTATAATACCATATAGAATTTCAGGGATAGTGAGATGCAGTCCAAAGTAACAGCTGAAATTAATTTAATCATATATTTTACTAATCCCAGCACATTCAAAATATCATTTAAACATATTATCAATATAAAAATATTAGTGACTTTTTTTCACACTAAGTCTTAGAAATGAAAATATTTTAATCTCACAGCACATTCTTATTCATTCTACTGATATCACTAGTGGTTCATAGCTACTGAGTTGACCAGGATAGCCTCAGACTATGTGATGAGAAAGCAGAGAAGTTGACAAAAACTTTACTTTTTTTTTTTTAATTCATAACAACCAACAGTTTCTGATTATCTATGCTGGTAACAGTGGGGGAAACAGAGCCCTTGATAGTAAATAGGCCTCAGGGGCTGTGTTTATTTCTGCAATAAAGATACAACATCTGGAACAACAGCTGGGATTGCATCATTACCTAAAAAGTTTTGTGGGAAAAATAGCCTCTTTCTCCATAATCCATCTGGCTTCACCTGGTCTAAGAAGACGAATTAAATGAGGATGTAGTAGGAATAACTACCTTACCACCTTTCAGTTTCTTGGTGCAAAAAGTTGTGGTTTCCTTGTGAATGTAATTTTGCCTTTGGTTTGCCATCTTGGAAATAGAGACAACTTCAGATCAGGTCCTGGAGCCAACTTGAGCATGCTGACGGTTATGAAACTGTCTATTCTTCCATATGTTTTCAGAGATTGAGGAAATAACACAGGATGGGCTCACAGTTTCTCCAGACAGTCTCTGTGTTGAACTCAAGCCAGCACCTCATCTATCACTGTACTTCCAGAAGCTCCTACTCTGAATAGTCTCCTTCAGGGATATTTCTTATCTCTGGATATTAGCAGCAATTTAAATCCAATGATAATAAGCCCTAGAAAAATCTAAGTACTTCTCTTTTCCTAGGGTAGTCAGTCTGATAAATAACAAAGCTCCCTCTGGTGATGGCTTGGGAAAGGAATTAACATACACATAGTCTTATCTCAGGCTTCCAATCAAAAGTCTTCATATTGGGAATTAACTTACCCATATGATAGATAAAAGGTCGTAAGTCCCCACAACCACTTCATTATGATCCACAGGGAAGAAGCATGGCTAATAGGGTTGTCAGCCTATTAGTTGTGACAGGAAAAATCACTACATTAAATATGTATTACCTAATTGAGTAAGGTAAAATCATTATATTTATATCATCTACTCCATTTCTCTCTTACATTAAATTTCTTCTCCTCCCTCCCATCTCTTCTTACAGCTGCCTATTTGTAGAAACCATCAGGAAGAGATTTCACACCAGGAAGAAGGCCAGAGCTCTCACTGATGTTGCTACTATAAGTCAGCCTCCCAAAACAGACATTACAGAGAAGGGAAGACTGTGGATCCAGAGGAGTAGATGGAAAGTCTCCAGCACAGATTCAAAAAATTCAACACAAATTATTTTTACCTTGATGATTTACTTAATGTGCCTCTCAGGGACCACTCTAGTTTTTTGGTTTTCTTGTTTTTGTGTGCGGCTATGGGAATTAAACCCAGAACCTTAAACATTCTAGGTCAGAGGTTATTCTGAATAGGTAAATAGCAGATGTTTCATGCTTTAACTACTATTTATAATTCTACCAAGTAGCAATAATAATTCATTTTAGTGGTCCCCTGATGATAGGTTTATAACTGGTCCCAAGCTTTTGCCATTATAAATAATGGTTCCATTAATATCTATATAAATATGTCATTTTACATATGTACAAGTACATATATGAAATAAATATTTAGGGTATTCTACTTTATAGCTATCATAAATGTTGACAAAGAGTACCTCCTACCTAATTCTCTTTTTCTTTCTCTTTGAAGAGAGCTCCTCAATGGACATTTCACATTATTTGGTAGTTTACAGATTGTCATGGTTCATAGTGTTGTCAGCTGAAGGTGGAGTCTGTGATCAGTAGACTTCCACATTCTTTGTGTGCCATGGGAAGACTCCATCACAGGACACATGGATGTAAATGGAGTTCATTAAAATTTAGGAAAGGAAATACAAAGGGGAGCATGGTGGGGTCCAGGTGGAATCTGGAGGCTGAGAGAATGTGTTTCTCCTTTCCCAGTGCTTTTAAAACTTACATGAACCTATGAGAAGGGAAGACTCAGATGATTCCCATCCAATAATCAATGAGTGGGGAGGGGAAGGGGTGGCTCCTGGCCAGGTGAGGGCAGTCCTTTAGCCAAAGCATGGTTAATCCGAGATGTAATATTTTTTATGAGTTCTGACCTTTCCCTAATTCTAATCTTCCTCCACAGGGCAGTAGGTAGGACTCATACACGTGGTGCATTTGGTCTGTATTCTTTTCTATGTGACCTGTGACAGGAAAAATCACTACATTAAATATGTATTACCTAATATGAGTAAAGGTGAAATCATTATATTTATATCATCTACTCCATTTCTCTCTTACATTATCCAAATTTTATTGATTCTATTATTTTTCTTTGTACTCTTTTAAATGATGTGGCAGGTTGGCCCTCCCCACTCTCCTTTTATCTGCTGTTCTATACTTCATTGAATGAAAAGCTAAAGGCTCTCATCTCCAGAACCTTTATAGCCAGGGCTTGTTATTGTTAGGATATGAAGTTCCCCACCCACATACAAAATGTCTCATGTGCTGGGGGCTTGGTCTCCAGTTGGTGGTGCTATTTTGGGAGGTTTGGAAACTACAAGGCAGACCTAACTGGAAGAAGTAGGTCACTGGGAGTGGGTCCTTGGGAATATCTTGTCCTTGGCCCCTTTCTGTACCTTGCTCTGCTGCCTTTCCGCCATGGGTTGAAGAAGCTTTCTCTGCCATGTGCTCACTCTACCACAATGTCCTGCCCCACCACGAGCCCAAATCGACCAAGCCAAGGACTATAATTTAAACCTCTGAAACTGTGAGCCAAAACAAATAATATTTCCACTTAAGCTGGTTTTCTCAGCTATGTGGTCACAGTGATACAAAAGTAACTAACACAGAAAATTGTTACCAGAGATGTGGGGTCATTTGTGTGACTGCTTTAACCTTTTGGAACTAGTTTGTAAGATATTGGAGGAGCAAGTTAGAAGAACCTAGAATGCTATAAACAGAGAATAATGAGTGATTCTGGTGGGATCTCAGAAGACCAGAGTGCTGATGGAAATGCAGACAGTAAAGTCTGTGCCCATAGGAGAGAGGACTCTGCTGGGAACTGGACTAAAGGTCATTCATATTACATTCTGACAAAGATTTTGTCAACATTTTGTCTGTGTCCTGAGACTTTGAATGAGGCTGAATTAGAAAGTAATGGACTAACTAGGGTTTATGTTAGGTATTTTGTCACAGCTATGAGAAAAGTTACTAACACAGGAGGGCTTCAGAAACCATCCAAATCTAAAGAACAAAATGCACTGTCCTGGATTCTGGGGAAAGAGGTGACATAGAAGCCTTGTTCTTTATATCTGTGATGGCAAGTGCTATAATTCTGTGTGGAGATTGTGTAGCAGCCCAATGTCCAGAGACCAGCACCACGGGGGTCAGAAGGGACATGGGAGACCATAGCAGGCCTAAATTGCTCCTCAGGGGGCCACCTTAACCAAGGGTAGCAGCGTGGTTAAGGAGACATAGCTTCCTGACCACAAATGAGGAGGCAATTTTCTTCTTCTAGAAAAGATTGCATATTCTATAATAAAGTATTTATTTCAATCCCATTTTATACCAGATTTGCTTCACCAATTTTTTCCATTCAAGAAAATATATTTGGGAAAGCTTTTCACTGCTCTTATCCAACATTTTTCAGAGTGATCGTCACTTTTGATTTGTTTTTTTCCTATTCCTTTTCTGGCTTTCTTTATAAAAATATCGTTTGGTGTATTCTACTCAGAATACAAGAATTTTAAAGAAGAAAGTCCTGAAACAATATTGGTGGGAAGCTCAGATAAAGAAAGGGAGGTAGCTTTTTTCCAAGGCTCTCAGGAATTCTTGACATGCAATGAAGTTTCTTGTGATAGACTAATGTTTGTGAAAGAGGTATCTAGGTAAATGCTGTCTAACCAGGCCAAAAAGGTGAGTAGTAGCATTGCTACTGTCCACACAGCCTTTCTCCTGTTCCCTGCCTCAGCAACACACCAATTCTTACAAATATGGCATGTCTACCTCATTTGGGACCTGGATCAATCACACAACTAATTGGTGCAACCAGTACTTACTGACTTGAAAAAAGAATCTATCTATCATCTATCTATCTATCTATCTATCTATCTATCTATCTATCTATCATCTATCTCTTTATCTATCATCTATCATCTGTCTATCTATCTGTCTGTCTGTCTGTCTATCATCTATCATCTGTCTATCTACTATTTGGAAGAAGAGAAAAAATTTCCTGCTTTGGAAAATGGGATGAAGAACTGAATTTGGGGCATTTTGTCTGAGATCTTCAGTTACAGATAAGCATACTCTCTAACTCTGCTGGTATCTCTTTCTAGTTCCTGTCACCCTTCCTATTGTGGTTTGGGTTTATAGATCTCTCATACTTTAATTGAAGATTAGAGTTTTCTTTCTGATTTTCATTTTTTGTTACAGGTAACTTATGAGGCTCACAAGAGGCAGCAGTGTCTGTATATGCCCATTTTGATGTTGAAATGCTAAATTGGGCACTGCTAACTATGCTGTGCCCAATGGTGAGGGGTGAGGATATATTGAAGTTCCTGGAAATGCAAACTAGTGGAGATAAGGACCAGAAGGGTCAAGTTCTGGAGAAGGCAAGGAAAAGGGGTGTCTAGGACCAATCTAGGCAATGCTTTGTCACATCTTTTCCACATAGAGAAGTTAGATTTTGCACAGTATATTGGCATGAGTATCTAATGTTGCTCATACCAAAAAGCACAAGCCTACAGATGTTGGCCCCATGCTGCTTGAAAGCCAAGAGGGTCAGGATCTCAATACCCCGGAACCATTTTCATATAGCAGCTTTCTACCAGTGAGGGGGCACTTGAAGGGAATAGAAGGTTTAGTTAGGTAACAAATATAATGTAGGTTACTCTTCCTTGGTACATAGAGTAGTAGAGGTAACCAAACATGGATTTTAAGGTAGAGAAGAGATGTGGAATGTTTACTAACCATTACAAGACTAGTTGCATCTGACTTATCAGGTCCCTGAAAAATTGTATCATAATTCTTACATAGTCATTGCAAGATGACACAGAGACTCAGTTTCTTAATTTTGGGCTTATTCTGCCATGGTCATATTGACACAATTCAAAATTCTTAAAGAAAATTTAAGTCATCAACTAGACTGGTATTTTTCCAGATAAAATTGGAAATCTTAATTATAGTGTTTTCAGGGTGGTTTATTCAGGTAGGTGGGCTCATGGGTGAGTATGTAAGGATGACATAAAAGAGACCAGGGCAAAGGGAAGAGCAGGAGAGTCAACACTGGATTGTCAACCAGTGTGTTATTGAGGGAATGGCAAAGACCAGAAGAACCTTGAAGGATTCGGTGTGAAGTCCAGCTCTGCTTGTCCACCCTGATCTGGCTGAAGCCTCAGAGCACACAGGGAGGAGTACAGTGTGGGAAAGGCAAATTTAACCATGAATGATTCCTGTCTGTGTGATGTGAGCTTCTTCAACTGAATCCCTAAGAGGGAGACAGTGGGTAGAATAGTATTAAGTAACTTCAGTTCTCCCTTTAAGCTATTTCTTCTTTAAACAAGATTTTTTTTCCTGCTGATCTAGGTGAGCCTTCACTTAGGATATCTCATCTATGTGAATTCTATTCAATTTCTGTACATCTTCATCCAAATGGGAACCTCTCATTAGCCTCAGACTTTGATAAAGTAATTTCTAATCTTTAGACATCAGTGGACACAATCAGCCTTTGTTTTTAGTTAATTCTCAACATATTTTTCATTACGTAATTATTATTTTTAAAACATTATGCATCATGTTTACTGTCTTGGTTTTAAATTTTTTCTCCATGTGAAAGGATTGACTTCTATGATATTGTTGATAACATAAGATTTTCAAATTAGAATTGTTGCAAAATGGTCAAATTAATTAAAATGAAACATTTTCAAGTCAGTATTGGAATTCATAATCATAGTAATCCCAGCAACTAGGTAAAAGTGAAAAAAGAATCAATTATATTAAATTCTCAGTAAGAAATATGAAAGTGCAGTTTCCGAAATGAAACACTGAGAATGAGTCTATGACAAAAATCATTCTTTCAGTTGGACATTATTTTGAGTGCTATGAGGTTTGGGTCACAATTCTCAAGAGAAGTAGCTATTGAAACTCCAAAATGTATAGAGTACTCTATTTCTTAAAGGATTCTTACAGCTTTATATTTAGAGGAACTTAACATGTTTATAGCAGAAACCATGCTTGGAGTTTACTTAAAAAGCTGCATTTTATTTTATTTTTATTTTTGTGGTACAGGAAGTTGATAGGCTAACACTCAACCATTTGAGCTCATTTTTGTTTGTTTGTTTTTGCTTTTAAGATAAGGTTGCAATAACTTTGTCCCAACTGGCCTCAAACTCTTCATCCTCCTGCCTCAACTTCCCAAGTACCTGGGATCACAGGTCTAAGCCATCACTCAGATGTATTTGCTACAACACTCAGAAATAGGTTATAATATCCTCATTTTTATAGTTAAAACACTGAGACTCAGAAAATTTAAAAGTAGTTGTCCAAGGTTAAAGAACAAGGGTTTGAGTCTAGTTTTGTTCCACTATGAAGTTATGTTTCTCTTTTATCTTTATTTTAATAATTGATGTGGCAGCCAGAAAAATGTGCTGATTACCCTGAGGGACTTAATATATTTACCTCATGGCCTCTTTGCTGGACTTCCAGAATTTATCCCCATGTTTACTCAGGTCTCATCCAAGGAGCTATTCTGGGAATCATGAACTCTCTCTGAGACTGGACGAAACTTTCCACAACCAAAACAAACAAAAATGGAGAATGCTGAGAGCAGTTGTCCCAATCCCATGTTCAGTTCTCAGACCCAAGTGATCTTTCAGATTTAGAATTTTCTAACTGAAGAAGTAGCCAGATTCCCAGGAAGAAGAATCAAATGACACCACCACAAGTATAGACTCTAGTGATATCCTTAACCTATCTAAAAGGAACATGTGATCAGATATGTGGGTTATGAATACTGAGGAAAGGTGAATCCTTAATATTTGGAGTACAACCTAACAAAGGGTCTCAACTGATACAATGACCCCTGTGTATCATTATGGTCCCCTTTAAGTTTATTTTTTGGTGGGGAGAGCAGTTATGAAGTGAAATCTCAGTTAAAGTTCTCAATAAATTTCAAACCACATATACCCAACAGTTATTTCCCAAGTTCCTAAATGTATAATTAGAATTTACAGAATTGACAGTGGGAGTCATCCTCAAATTGGGTCATTGGCTGGTGGAGTCAGAGCTATTAAGCACCCTTCCCAGATGCTGGCCAAAACAACAAATCATATGCAACATTTACTCTAGAGGGAGTGACAGAGGTAAGTGCTTTCCTTCAACTTCTCAAGGAAGCAGAACCAGTGGACACATGGGTTAAATGGTGCCCCTTCCCTAAAGGCATGTCTGTTCTCAAGTCCCTGGGCTCAGCAACTGTGACCTTATTTAGAAAAAGGGTCTTTGCAGATATTATTAAGGATCTTGAGATGAGGTTCATCCTAAATTACTCAGTGGACCCTAATGTGATGACAAAAGTCCTTACAGGAGACAGAAGAGGAGACCCAGGGTAAAGGAGACAATGATATACAGATGCAGCACAGACATGGGACCACACACCTTACACGGAAGCCCGTGACCTCCAGAAGGTGGAAAAGACAAAGACAGGACTCTTCACTAGATAACGACACATTGATTTTTGGACTTCAAGCATCGAGACATGTAAGACAATAAACTTGTGTTGCTTTAAGTTCCAAAATTAGTGGTAATTTCCTAAGGCAAACTAATGTAGGCAGCCCATCATATCTTCATTTGATTTGCCAATCTGGTCCCTGCAGAGAATGAATTTTGACTATCATAAGCTCAACAAATAACAGCACTGATTACAGTGGCTGTGCTGGACGTAGTCATTGCATTGCTAGATCAAGTGAACAAGGCCTTAGATGAGTGTTATGCCACCTTGGTTTGGAAGATGCATTCTTTTCCATCCTAATTAGTTAAGAGGATCAGAAATTGATCACACTCACGTGGATTGAGCAAAAACATTCATTGACAATATGGTTCAGAGTTTTATTAGCTCTCTTTTACTCTATTATATTATACCCTAATTTGCTAATGGTCTCAGTAAAACATGTGTACTCCAGAAAGTAGAAGATAAGCCCTATAAAGATAAAGGGACCCACCAATTTAGTAAAGTTTTAAGCATTTAGGGGTCAGAATGGGAAGTAATATCCTGTCAAAGTAAAAGACAAATTGCTATATCCTGCACCTCCTACAACAAAGAAGAAAGCCCAATACCTGGTTGGCCTTTGAAAATTCTGAGCATATCACATTCCATACCAGAGAATACTCCTCCATCCAATATACAGGTGACACAAAATACTGCCAGATTTCAGTGGGGCCTAGAACAGCAAAGAACTTCATATTAAGCCCAGGCTGAGGTCAAAGCATTCTCATCCTGCATCTGATTTTATCCAGGTTAGTGTATATAATACAGGTGCAATGGGCAGCCCCAGTGCAAGAATCATGATGCAAGCATCTGGGATTATGGAGAAAGGCAATGCCATAAGCAGCAGACAACTGCATATGTTTTGAGAAACTGCAGCATTACTGGATCCTGCTAGAGATGGAATATTTGGCCCCTAGGTATCAAATAGCTATCATAAATAACGACCCACTCTGAGTAGATTCTGTGAGATTCACTGTGTCATCAAGCCAATACACGCAGCAGCATGTGGGTGCAGGCTTAAGATAATGGTCACTTCATTACTATCACATAGAAAAGTAACTTTGAAAGATAGCAAAGAGAAAGAATTCTTTGGAACTAATAGGGCCTTGAGGAGAACGCCTCAGTAGAAGGAGAAAACGTATCAGATGACTGGATAGTGGCCAATGGCCTAGCCTGCAAGGGAAAGGAAAGGAATTAGAGATAAAGAGGACCAGGTAGAAGCAAATGAGAAGAGGTAGGAGAGAGGGCACTCAGAGTGAACATGTTCATAATTTCTGATCCAACAGAGGAGTCACTGAACAACCAAGACGATGCAATGATGAAGTCATTTGTCTGAAGCCAACCTTTGTCACTGGCACCTTATAACTAGTGAAGGAGCACAATGAGCACATAAACATGGTAGCCATAGTGGCAGATATGGAAGCTATAGGAACTGTCCATTACCAAGGATGACTTTTGACTAAGTGTCAGCAACACAGACCCATGCTGAGCACATGATAACAAATAACTCATGGAAAACAGCCATCCACTTGAGCAAGTCAGCTACATGGGGCCCTTCTTATCCTGGAAGGGCAACAATTCATTGTCATACAGATAGAGTATGATGTGGCCTTTCTGCCTACAGATTCTCAGCTAATACCACTATCTGGGGCTTAGATGAGGCTTGAGTGATAGACATGGAATCCCATACTTCAGAGCATTTATCTAGGAACTCACATCACAACACAAGAGTTAAGCATACTCCCATGAACACAAGATCCACTGGTTCTATCACATACAGCACCAACCAGAAACAGTTAGCTTCAAAGAGTCTTCTAAAAATTCTAAAATAACTCTTCCTTTAAACAGTCTCCTAAAATACAATTGAGTTGCTATATCAAGAGTAATACTTTGAAAGGATGGGGGACATCCTTTTAAATGTGGTATATGTATTAAATCAGAAACTTATTATTTATGTTTGCTTTCCAACAGGAAGAACAAATGAGTCTGGGCTGATGGAGTGGCTCAAGTGGTATGGTAGAACACTTGTCTAGTAAGCACAAGGCACTGAGTTCAAACCCCAGTACCACCACCACCAAAAAAAAGGACAAATGAGTCTACTCATCATCACTGTCAATGACCTACTTGGGAACTTTGTGCTTCTCATTCCCACAACTCTAGGACATAGGTCCTGACCTCCAAAGGGATCATATTCTTTCCAGATAACATCTCAATAGTTATGGTTGTTACCAGGAAACTTTATACTCCTTGTGCCCAGGATCTAATAGGCAATAAAGGGAGTTATCAGAGGTCCAACCCTGATCTTCAGGAGGAGGTAATGATGCTTTGATACATGGGGGTAGGGAAGAATACAAGTGAAACTTAGGTGATCCATTTGTGTGCCTTTGTATACTTCCTTCCTTTGTGTGCATGAATAGTAACTTCAGCCTGAGAAAGGTATAATATCCAAAGGTCCAGACACTGGAAGAATAGAGATTTTGGTCATATCCCCAGATAAGCCATTAAGACCTTCCAACCAGAGGATGAAGAAAATGTAGAATAATTAAAGCAGGATGGTAAGGATGAGAACTTGTCCCTGCACTAACTGCAGTAGCAAGGACTATAGTTCCTCCCACTAAGTTTTCTCTTCTAAATTTCCCCTCAAGGGAAAGGACCCACTGGAAGAGCTGCATTCAAACATTCAAGAAGAGCCTAACCTGTGCACTTCAAGGGTGGACTGTAATGAGCATGAAAGGGCAACACTCAGGACTCTTGCTGAAGGGGCACAGGCACCTGATAGTCCAATTTGCTGCCCTTTGGATCCACCACTCTGGCTGCTCTCAGTGATGATGGTACAATGGGGAGCTAAGGCCACACATTCTGCTTTAGTGTAGGACTACTTGAAAGATCAACTTTGGCTTGAGGATATTCTATTGGCAAGCCTCTTTCTCCTCAATCCTTTCTTCCCTGCATTACAGCATGAGTTCCTTCCTTGTCTTCTTCTGCTGCTTTCCTTAAAAATTCTCTTGCACTTATGATTCAATCTTGGAATATGAGCTTAAGCAATAGAATTAAAATATTATCTCTCCTAATTTTTTTTCTGCCTATATGCTAATGTCATACTATAAAAAAACAATGCCCATAAGAAAAGCACATCTCAAATGTAACAAAAGTGATAAACAAAAGTGATAGTGTAGATGGGAAGATGTTGACATATTTATTGACATGTTAAAATTTGTTTGGTTGATCAGAGCTATAGAGAGAGTAGATTTTCAACATATTTGGGGGAAGGATGTTCAAAAATTGTCTTTCTTTGGCCAGGATTTGATGTTGTTTTTATCATTTAATTATAGGTTTCAATTGTTTTAATTTAATTGATCTATTATGACATTTATTTAAAATCCATCAATGAAAGCAATCTCAACTTTCAACAATTTTTTGAGAATTTGTTTGCATTTTTCACTTTTTTATTAACATAATACTTGTACTTATTTATTAGGAACAATGAGATGTTTTGATTCAGGTATATCTAGGATAATCTATGCTCTTCTAATAATTAGTCTTAAGCTATGTATAGTATGCAATTCAAAAGCTTTACCTTACTGTTGAAGCAGATCTATAAATAATTCCTAAAATATTGCTGCACTCAGATACTAATTGTTATCTCTAACTTCTTTTCTCATGAAAAATAGGAACTGAGAGATAGATGTTACCAATTAAATAGTCTAAAAGGAAAGAAAAGTTATAGAAGCTATTCTTTTAGGCTGGCAGCAAATCAATCTAAGAAGTTGTAGGATAAATGTGATAGTGTTACTTTCGCATTAGCTGAGAATTATTTCTTAGATTTTCTTCCTAATATTAACAGTTATTTTCATAGCAGGTTTTCAATTTTTCTTATTCATGACTTTTGAAGAATTTCCAGTTTGACTTTGGTATCAGCAGACTTTGTTTTGACTGTTTTTCCCATTGTCGGTTTGCTTTGCTTTGTTACTATAGCTATACTTATATTCTATGTCATTTTAAGCTTTTAGTTTAATTTTTCATAGAGAAATTATCATGTTATCACCAGTACTACACTCATTTTGTAATTTTTCAATATCTTATAACTCAGTGGAATGATATTCACTTTACTGGTTTGTTGCATCAGTCCAAATACCAATATCTAGGAGCCATCTACAAGGCAATCCAGTGTGAATACCTGTGGGATAGGGGAAGGTAAACAGAGAGGGTAAAGATGGGAGAATATGGTGGATGTATTTTGTATTCTTGTATGAAAACAGAACAATGAAACTTACTGAAATTGTTTTAAGAAGGGGGAAGGAGGGATGAGGAAGAATAATGAAGGGGTGGATCTAATTAAGATACATTGTAAGCACATATGTAAATGTCACAATGTATCCTCTATTATAACTATTAAACACAAATAAAAGCTCACCAATTTCTAAAATCTTCAATTAAAATATTATCTAAATATTTAAAAATAGACTCATTGTAAATTACTTAAAATACACTTACAAGTAAATTATTTTAATTGCCTTTTTATAAGAAACAAATGCGAACTAGACTGGGAATAGTTCACACTCACAACAACTGTCTTCATGATTCTACCAACTTTTCCTTTTCCAAAACTTGCCCTTATGCTAGAAAACTTTTATCTCAGAAGAATGGTTTTGTTCCTCAAATAGCTTATGAAGATGTCTTTATCTATTCCAGAAACAGATTGCACCTCTATGGACAATGGCCAAGTAAACTGATGTGTTAGAAAAGAAATCAGTAGAAAAAACATAAGGAGAAATAACCTTAAGATCATTGCTAGTGCAAATACTCAGAAGGAAGCCCCATTAGCAGATATTTGTTATATCCTGGATCCATAATTAGTGTTAGGAAACAGTTTGTCTATGCTATTTTTCCTTAAAATATGATAATGAGCACAGTCATCTTTATTTCCCCCCAAAGCCTCTATACATATGCTAGAACATTTATTAAGAGGACTTCTACAGTGAGTTGCCCTACTAAGTGTTCTTTTATGACTTTATACACTCATTTTTCAGATACTTTCCAAGACCCCAAATTTATATTAATATTCTACTTCGGGGGTTAGAGGTGTGACTCAATTTGTAGAGTGCCTACCTAGGAAGTGTGACCCTGAATTCAAATCCCAGTACCATCAAAAAGTATTCTACTTCAAGTTTCTGCGTAAAGCATGAAACTCCTTTTGATTTGGTTACTTATTTTAAGTACTTATTCTAAAACTTTACACATGAAAAGAGGAAACTCGTCCATGAAGACTTTCTACTTTCTTCCAAGTTAGAGTCATTTAGTATAGACGGTTAAGTAGGTAATCACTTTCACTCACCGTCAGTGTGGTTGGGAAAGGGACTCCATCCTTCTGACCATGATGCATTAACATTTTTCACACAGGACAGTACTATCAGTCAGCAATATAGTTGCTAAATGACAATATATAGTTAGAGAATATGTATTGCTTAGACAGCATGTTAGAAATATTTTGTAAAGGGTCACAAAAATTCTGTAGAATTAAATGCCACACAACCCTAGCTGTGCGATTTCACCCATGTCCTGTTTCTGAAGCATGGTGGCAACCAGCTCTGTGTAATATTAGTGATTGATATTCTCCCATGTAGACAGACAAAAACATAGTTTCCACAGGCCTTAAAGACTCCTTCTTTTTGTTCATAGTGCACAAACTAATATGTACATACATTAGTCTCCTTGGAAGTATTGCAAGTTACGGTTGTCAAAATTCCATGTCTTTTAAACATGTCTCCTTTTTTTTATGATGTTGAAGTTCAAAAATGAAAATTATTGTTAGCTAATAGACACTTGAGAAAAAAACTTGTAGGTTTTTTAAAGTAAGTTTAATACAAAATGTTATTTGTCTAAAATAGTGAATGGAAAATAAAATAAAATTAAAACCCCCAATCCCTTAAATAGCGATATAGTACAGTTTGTTTAAAATCAAAGTGTCCTATGAAGAGCCCTCAGCCATTGGCTCTTCTCCTGATGAGAGGCATGCTATATGAGACTGAACCAGAAGACAGTAGAAGTGAAAAGACCCCAGCACAGAAAGAGAATTACCACATATTCTCACTCATAGATAGAAACTGAAAGAGTTGATTTCATAGAAGATAGTATGGTTTGTAGAGGCCAGGAAGACTAAGGGAATAGAGGGACAAGAGGAGGCTGGAAAACAAGTACCAAAATCCATTTACAAAGGAGGAATTAGGGAGAGGAGAGCAAGATGGCGGCTAGAGGTAGGAAGCAGAAAGCGACCCTCCTATAGTGAAATATTGGAGAGACGCTGGAGACACACTTTGCAGGCATAATCACTGAGAAAAGGCATAACTTTGACCCCTCCACATCTCCAGCAGGTGCAGAGAATCTCCACATTAAATGGAGAAATGAGGAGTGCCCCCGGGGCCGCCAGTGGCCGGCGCCCATACGGCTTGGGAAGACGCGGACCAGGTGACCTTCGTGGTACCGCGGTACCCCCACAGACAAGCCTGGGCCAGAGCAGCATAGCCCCCTGGACAGACTGATGTCCACCCAGGGAAAAAAGAGAAACTGAGTAATAAGCAATAAGAACAGTTAAGACACGCTGGAAAGAGGGTGGGGCGCACTGAGCGCTGAAGATTGGGGGAAGGGAATCCTTCCCGGGACTGTAAATAAACAAGCCGGGCGGGCCGGAGAGGCTCTGGCGGGAGCGGGGCGTGCACCCAGCAAACAGGAGCGGGAAGGCTTGTGAGAGGAGGGAAGACCCACTTCCCACGTGAACTGTAAATAAACATGGCGGCCGGCAAGAGCAGCAGCACCACCCAGTAAGCAGGAGCAGGAAAGCTTCTGAAAGTGGCAGTGGGAGGAAAACTTCAGAGGAGAGGGGGGAAGACCCACCTCCCACATGAACTGTAAATAAACATGCAGGCCTGACAACACGGGGGCAGTGTCACCTTTCCCAGTGCTTGGAAAGGGGAAAGCCTGTAGCAGAGGCTCCCGCACAGGAGAACTCTGAGCAAACAAAGCCTGTGAGACCAGGTGAGTGGTAGCTCACCTGAGATCTGCATAAATAACGCCGCCAGCTACAGGCTGAGAGCAGCAGGCAGGCAAGCCACAGTTGCAGATACCACCCTCAGAACTGTCTCCAGACGCTTTTTTTTCTTTTTCTCCCTACCTTTGATGAGAGAACAACCGAATTACACCTGCAAGCCAAAAAACTTACTGAAACTGTATTGCATTTGAACTTGGGACACCTGGTGGGGCTTTTTGTGTGTGTGTGTGTGTGTGTGTGTGTGTGTGTGTGTGTGTGTGTGTGTAGTTTTGTTATACTTTATGCATCCCCTTTGATGAGACAACTACAGAACAACATCTGAGGCACCAACTCCAGGACTGGAGATTGAGACGGACACCCAAATTATTAAGACTGAAACTGCATTGCATATAAACTTGGAAGTTTTTTGGTTTTTTTTTTTAATTTTCTATTTTCCATTTTATTTTAATTCATTTTTATATAGAGATATTACTTTCATTTACTTATTTTGTATTTTTTTATCTTTGATTTTCAATCCTCTCTCTGTCTCTCTAATGTCTGTTCAGCTTACTGTCGATTAGTACACTAACACTCCCTGTTTATACCTTTGAAACTCTCTTGTCTGATATCTTATTCTGCTTTCTCCCTCTTGTCTGTATATTTGTTTTCCCCTTTTCTTTAACTTCTTGCTTTCCATCTCAGCTCACCTTTCCATTCTAAATATTACCATTATTAATATTACAAGCTAGAAAATACTTAATTGCACACAGTACAGGGACAGTAACAACACCAACAACAATGATGGGAAGACAGAAAAAACAGGGAAACCAGTTTCCCCACAGCAAAAAATTAGTACAGGAAACAGGGGAATGATGAGAACAGAAACTCAGATCCAGACTCCAACAAAATGAAGATAAACTATGCCAAAGGACCCAATAAAGCCCACAAGAATAATTTAAAAGAAGACATACTACAAGTACTCAATGAGGATTTTATAGAGATGATACTGGATAGGGTCAACCAAAATGTACAGGAGACACTCAAGAAATTCCAAGACAATAAAAATAGAGAATTTGAAAAAGCAAGAGAAGAAATAAAGGAAACCATAGAAGTACTGTATAAACACCAAAGTGAAAGAGAGAACACAATGAATAAACGGATAAATGAACTCAGGACAAAAATAGACAACATTAAAGAAGAAAACTGCCAGGATATGGAAAACCTCAGAAAAAAAATGAAACAGAACTGCAAAACAAAACGGAAGGCCAATCCAGCAGAATAGAACAAACAAGACAGAATCTCAGAACTTGAAGATGAAATGATAATTAAAGGAAAAACCGAAGAACTATTAATTAAACAACTCAAGACCTGTGAAAAGAAAATGCAAGAACTCACTGACTCCATCAATAGACCAAACTTGAGAATCATGGGCATCGAAGAAGGAGAAGAGGTGCAAGTGAAAGGAATGCGTAATATATTCAACAAAATAATAACGGAAAATTTCCCAAATCTAGAGAAAGATATTCCCATACAGATGCAAGAGGCCTCCAGGACACCAAACAGACCAGATCAAAATAGAACTACTCCACGACATATCATCATTAAAACAACAAGTTCAGAAACTAAGGAAAGAATATTGAAGGCTGTAAGAGAGAAAAAACAAGTAACATACAAAGGTAAACCCATCAAAATCACAGCAGACTTCTCAACAGAAACATTAAAAGCAAGAAGAGCGTGGGGTGAGATCTTCTGGACACTGAATGAAAATAACTTCAACCCCAGGATACTCTACCCAGCAAAGCTATCATTCAAAATAGATGGAGCAATAAAAGTCTTCCATGATAAGCAGAAACTAAAACAATATGTGACCACAAAGCCACCATTACAAAAGATTCTGCAAGGGATCCTGCACACAGAAAGTGACACCCAACTTAACCATGAAAAGGCAGGCAGCACCAAACCACAGGATAAGAAAAAGCAAGACAGTAGAGAGTAACATCAAGTTAGGTACACACAATCAAACCTTCAAACAACTAAGACAACTAAATGGCAGGAATCACCACATACCTATCAGTACTAACGCTTAATGTTAATGGACTTAATTCACCCATCAAAAGACACCGTTTGACAAAATGGATTAAAAAAGAAGATCCAACAATTTGTTGCTTACAGGAGACTCATCTCACCGACAGAAATATGCATATGCTTAGGATGAAAGGCTGGAAGAAGATTTACCAAGCCAATGGCCCCCGAAAACAAGCAGGAGTAGCAATACTTATCTCTGACAAAGTAGACTTCAAACCTACATTGATCAAATGAGATAAAGAAGAACATTCCATACTAATAAAATGGGAAATAGACCAAAAGGAAATAATAATCATCAAACTGTATGCACCCAATGTCAACGCACCCAATTTCATCAAACATACCGTGAAAGACCTAAAAGCATATATAAACGCCAACACAGTGGTTGTGGGAGACTTTAACACCAAATTATCATCAATAGATAGGTCATCCAAACAAAAACTCAATAAAGAAATCCAAGATCTAAAATATGCAATAGATCAAGTGGACCTAGTAGATGTCTACAGAACATTTCATCCAACCTCTACACAATATACATTCTTCTCAGCAGCCCATGGAACCTTCTCCAAAATGGATCATATCCTAGGGCACAAAGCAAGTCTCAGCAAATATAAGAAAATAGAAATAATACCATGCATACTATCTGATCACAATGCAGTAAAAGTAGAACTCAACAACAAAAGTAAAGACAAAACACATGCAAACAGCTGGAAACTAAATAACTCATTACTTAATGAAGAATGGATCATTGATGCAATAAAAGAGGAAATTAAAAAGTTCCTGGAAGGCAATGAAAATGAAAACACAACCTACCGGAATCTATGGGACACAGCTAAGGCAGTCTTGAGAGGAAAGTTTATAGCCATGAGTGCATATATTAAAAAGATTGAAAGATCCCAAATCAATGACCTAATGATACATCTCAAACTCCTAGAAAAACAAGAACAAGCAAATCCCAAAACAAATAGAAGGAGAGAAATAATAAAAATAAGAGCTGAAATCAACGAAATAGAAACCAAAAAAACCATACAAAGCATTAATGAAACAAAAAGTTGGTTTTTTGAAAAAATAAACAAGATCGATAGACCCCTGGCAAACCTGACTAAAATGAGGAGAGAAAAAAACCCAAATTAGTAGAATTAGGAATGCAAAAGGGGAGATAACAACAAACACCATGGAAGTCCAGGAAATCATCAGAGACTACTTTGAGAACCTATATTCAAATAAATTTGAAAATCTAAAAGAAATGGACAGATTTCTAGATACATATGATCATCCAAAACTGAACCAAGAGGAAATTAATCATCTGAATAGATCTATAACACAAAATGAAATTGAAGCATCAATCAAGAGTCTCCCCAAAAAGAAAAGTCCAGGACCTGATGGATTCTCTGCTGAATTCTATCAGACCTTTAAAGAAGAACTGATACCAACCCTCCTTAAACTGTTCCATGAAATAGAAAGGGGAGGAAAACTGCCAAACACATTTTATGAAGCCAGTATTACACTTATCCCAAAACCAGGCAAAGACACCTCCAAAAAGGAGAACTATAGGCCAATCTCCTTAATGAACATTGATGCAAAAATCCTCAACAAAATAATGGCAAACCGAATTCAGCAACACATCAAAAAGATTATTCAACACGACCAAGTAGGCTTCATCCCAGGGATGCAGGGGTGGTTCAACATACAAAAATCAATAAACGTAATAAACTGCATTAACAGAAGCAAAGACAAAAACCACTTGATCATCTCAATAGATGCAGAAAAAGCCTTTGATAAGATCCAACATCATTTCATGATAAAAGCTCTAAGAAAACTAGGAATAGAAGGAAAGTTCCTCAACATTATAAAAGCTATATATGACAAACCTACAGCCAGCATTATACTTAATGGAGAAAAACTAAAACCATTCCCTCTAAATTCAGGAACCAGACAAGGATGCCCACTATCTCCACTCCTATTCAACATAGTACTGGAATTCCTAGCCAGAGCAATTAGGCAAGAAGAAGGAATAAAAGGAATACAAATAGATAAAGAAACTGTCAAAATATCCCTATTTGCAGACGACATGATCCTATACCTTAAAGACCCAAAAAACTCTACTCAGAAACTTCTAGACATCATCAATAGCTATAGCAAGGTAGCAGGATATAAAATCACCATAGAAAAATCATTAGCATTCCTATACACTAACAATGAGCAAACTGAAAAAGAATGTATGAAAACAATTCCATTTACAATAGCCTCAAAAAAAATCAAATACCTAGGTGTAAACCTAACAAAAGATGTGAAAGACCTCTACAAGGAAAACTATACACTTCTGAAGAAAGAGATTGAGGAAGACTATAGAAAGTGGAGAGATCTCCCATGCTCATGGATTGGTAGAATCAACATAGTAAAAATGTCAATACTCCCAAAAGTAATCTACATGTTTAATGCAATTCCCATCAAAATTCCAATGACATTCATTAAAGAGATTAAAAATCTACTGTTAAATTTATATGGAAACACAAGAGGCCACGAATAGCCAAAGCAATACTCAGTCAAAAGAACAATGCAGGAGGTATCACAATACCTGACTTCAAACTATATTACAAAGCAATAACAATAAAAACAGCATGGTATTGGCACAAAAACAGACATGAAGACCAGTGGAACAGAATAGAGGACCCAGATATGAAGCCATACAACTATAACCAACTTATCTTTGACAAAGGAGCTAAAAATATACAATGGAGAAATAGCAGCCTCTTCAACAAAAACTGCTGGGAAAACTGGTTAGCAGTCTGCAAAAAACTGAAACTAGATCCATGTATATCACCCTACACCAAGATTAACTCAAAATGGATCAAGGATCTTAATATCAGACCCCAAACTCTTAAGTTGATACAAGAAAGAGTAGGAAATACTCTGGAGTTAGTAGGTATAGGTAAGAACTTTGTCAATGAAACCCCAGCAGCACAGCAACTAAGAGATAGCATAGATAAATGGGACCTCATACAAATAAAAAGCTTCTGTGCATCAAAAGAAATGGTCTCTAAACTGAAGAGAACACCCACAGAGTGGGAGAAAATATTTGCCAACTATACATCAGACAAAGGACTGATAACCAGAATATACAGGGAAGGTAAAAAACTAAATTCTCCCAAAACTAATGAACCAATAAAGAAATGGGCACGTGAACTAAACAGAACTTTCTCAAAAGAAGAAATTCAAATGGCCAGAAAACACATGAAAAAATGCTCACCATCTCTAGCAATAAAGGAAATGCAAATTAAAACCACGCTAAGATTCCACCTCACCCCTGTTAGAATAGCCATCATCAGCAACACCACCAACAACAGGTGTTGGCAAGGATGCGGGGAAAAAGGAACCCTCTTACATGGTTGGTGGGAATGTAGACTAGTACAACCAATCTGGAAAAAAATTTGGAGGCTACTTAAAAAGCTGGACATCGATCTACCATTTGATCCAGCAATACCACTCTTGGGGATATACCCAAAAGACTTTTACTCCAGAAGCACCTGCACATCCATGTTTATTGCGGCACTATTCACAATAGCCAAGTTATGGAAACAGCCAAGATGCCCCAGCACTGACGAATGGATTAAGAAAATGTGGTATCTATACACAATGGAATTTTATGCAGCCATGAAGAAGAATGAAATGTTATCATTCGCTGGTAAATGGATGGAATTGGAGAACATCATTCTGAGTGAGGTTAGCCTGGCCCAAAAGACCAAAAATCGTATGTTCTCCCTCATATGTTGACATTAGATCAAGGGCAAACACAACAAGGGGATTGGACTATGAGCACATGATAAAAGCAAGTGCACAAAAGGAAGGGGTTAGGTTAGGTATGACACCTAAAAAACTAGCTAGCATTTGTTGCCCTTAACGCAGAGAAACTAAAGCAGATACCTTAAAGCAACTGAGGCCAATAGGAAAAGGGGAACAGGTACTAGAGAAAAGGTTAGATCAAAAAGAATAAACCTAGAAGGTAACACCCACGCACAGGAAATCAATGTGAGTCAATGCCCTGTATAGCTATCCTTATCTCAACCAGCAAAAACCCTTGTTCCTTCCTATTATTGCCTATACTCTCTCTACAACAGAATTAGAGATAAGGGCAAAATAGTTTCTGCTGGGTATTGACGGGGGGGAGAGGGAGGGGGAGGAGTGGGTGGTAAGGGAGGGGGTGGGGGCAGGGGGGAGAAATGAACCAAGCCTTTTATGCACATATGAATAATAAAAGAAAAATGAAAAAAAAAACAAAGGAGGAATTAGTTCAAGTGTTCTATAGCACAGGGGTGGCTGTAGTTCACAGAAATTTATTATATATTTTATAAACATTTAGAAGAAAAGCGTTCAAAGCTTCCCACACAAAGACATGATTAATGTTCAAGAAGATGGAAATGCTAATCACCCTAATTTTTTTTTGCAACTTTTTTTTATTGTGCTGGAGGTACATTGTAGCATTTACAAAAGTTCTTACAACATATCAAATATATCATACTTGAATTCACCCTCTCCATCATTCTGCTTTATCCATCATACCCCCCCCCTCCAGTGCCTGGAATAGTTTCAACAGTTCTCATTTTTTCTATTTACATACATATATACATAGTATTTGTACCATTTTCACCCTCATACACCCTTCCCCCACATCCTCCCTGCTTCCCACTGGTACTATCCCCCAGACAGGACTTGTTCTGCCCTCCTGTTCTCTGATTTTGTAAAAGAAAAAAATGACATTTTTGTTTAATTAAAATAGCTATATAGAGAGTTTCCTTGTGGCATTTCCATGTGTATATGTATTATAATCTGAATTGGCCCATCTCCTCTATTTTTCTTCTTTCTACCTTAGTTCCCTTCTTTCTTATGGTGATTTCAACATGTTAAAACATTCTATATTCCTTCTTGCATAGGAAGTACATCATCCATATTCACTTCCTTAACTTCTTTCTTTTACCTTCCCTCTCTCAAATGTGACCTCCTCATAGTTTAACCTGTTTCTCATAATGTCGCTTTTATTTGTATTAGGTCTATATTCCACGTAGAGAGAAAACATGCAACCTTTGACCTTCAGAACCTGGCTAACTTCACTTAAGATGATGTTCTCCAGTTCCATCCATTTACCTGCAAGTGAAAAAAACTCACTCTTCTTTGTGGCTGAATAAAATTTCCTTGTATATAAATAGCACATTTTCTTAATCCATTCATCAGTTGTGGGGCTTCTTGGCTTTTTCCATAGCTTGGCTATTATGAGTAATGTATTTTGTAAAAAATTTTAAGTAAAAATAACTTTACTTTCATTTAGATTTAGATAATTTTTTTATTTTATTATTCATATGTGCATACAAGACTTGGTTCATTTCTCTCCCCTACCCCCACCCCCTCCTTTACCACCCACTCTGCCCCCTCCCTCTCCTCCCCACCCCCTCAATACCCAGCTTAAACTATTTTGCCCTTATCTCTAATTTTGTTGTAGAGGGAGTATAAGCAATAATAGGAAGGAACAAGGGTTTTTGCTGGTTGAGATAAGGATAGCTATTCAGGGAGTTTACTTGCATTAATTTCCTGTGCATGTGTGTTACCTTCTAGGTTAATTCTTTTTGATCTACCCTTTTCTCTAGTTCCTGGTCCCCTTTTCCTATTGGCCTCAGCTGCTTTTAAGGTATCTGCTTTAGTTTCTCTGCGTTAAGGGCAAGAAACGCTAGCTAGTTTTTTAGGTGTCTTACCTATCCTCACCCCTCCCTTGTGTGCTCTCGCTTTTATCATGTGCTCATAGTCCAATCCCCTTGTTGTAATCACCCTAATTTGATCAATAACAATGTGTACCTGTATGGAATCATCACACTGTACCCCACAAATACATATAATTAAAATTAATTGATTCACTAATTAATTAATTGACTGGAAGAAAGGACTAAGAAGAGTTCAGGGATTAATGCAGCCCTGGGGGGCACAGCCCTCCTTGGATATCTCTTCTGAACCCCGACACAGTGTGTACACCTGGAAAAGTTCTCTCCATATCAGTGCTTGTGAGCCATTGCTACACACAAAAAAGTTATCCCAGCATAGACACTAACTCAGTTTTAGTAAAACAAAACCAGTCTTAGAAGACTTTTTTTCTGTTATTTTTGATGATTAGAAAGGCTTTGCCCCTTATCAACTCTAGATTGTCCATGCTTACAAGGTTGGCTGGCTTCTTGTGTAAACACTGCTTGCTTTCAGGCTGCCCCTCTCTGTCATCAGTCAATGCATTCAAAGTCATTTTATAATCATAGCCAATTTGTTGCATCTCAAAATTCAAACACCTTAAAATGATATTTTGTGCAAATTATATTTTTTCTCTCTCAAAGATTTTGGTATCTGTCTAGACAGTATAAGTTAACTAAAATTTCTTTCTTTCCTCATCTCTGTAATCTAACAACTTCCTTGCTTTAAGGCATTTTAAATTAATATATATGTAAACAGATTTAACTTTTAAGTGCAAGGATGACTTTGCATTTTGTGAAGGCCAATGGTAACAATGAAATTAACCTTAATGTAAATGCATCAACCAAGTTAGAATCTATAATAGTAAAAATGTTCTAAAAATATACTTTTTCATATTTTATTCTGAAAAAAATCTCAAATAATACAGAAAATTCTGCCTACTAGAAATACCAGTCCACACCTTTTATGCAGTTCACATTTGTGGTATTTGCTTTATCTCTCTATCCATACAGTAGTATACATTTCACACCCAAGATATTCAACATTGGTATCATATTACCTCATATGCAGTGTATGCTTAAAACTTCCCAGTTATCCCCAAATATCCTTTATATCTCTTTGTTTTTGTAAATCCAGAGTGCATGCAAAGACCACATGCTGCATTGGGCTGCCATGTTGCTTTCCTCTTTTATCTGGAACAATCCCCTCCACCATTTTCATGATATTGACATTTTGCAGTCCAGACCAGTTGTTTTCTAGACTGTTCCTCAATCTGGGTTTGTCTAATGATTTCTCCCTCATGATGAGATTCAGTTGGAATTTTTAGCAACAGTCACACAAAGCTGCTTTTCACTGTCTCTCATCAGGAGGCATATATTATGTGTCCTGTGATTGGTGACATCAAGTTTGGTCACTTGGTTAAGATGGAGTCCACAGATCTCTCTGCTGTAAAGCAGTATAATTAGTAAGTCAGTTGTGGGATGATGCTTTTAAAAAGCATGAGATTTCTGTTTTACAATGTCTCTTCACCCAACAAAGGTGCTACTTCCATGCCAAAGCTTTTAAGAAGCCAGTATTGCTCTCTTTCTGTTTTATGATTTAAAACCATAGTGGGTGGTAGAACCATGGGATTGAAGAGGCCTAATGCTGTGGTTTGAATATGGTTTGTCCCCCAAAGGTTCCTGTGCTAGAAGCTTTGGTCCCAGTGTACTGATGTAGTGAGGCAGGCTAGTAAATAGGGGGGAAAAGTTTTGGGACTTTCAGGCACCATGAGACATGGCTTTTCCCAGAGCATTTCATGTTAAGCCACTTATCTTAGCCCAATGCCATCCTTTGCAGTTATAAATATCTTTTCAGTAGTAAATCCTTTGCAATTGCAAATTGATAAGATTGTAATACAGGAAGTCTTGAGGAAATTCTGCACTACCCTTTTACCTCTCAGGAAAAATGCTTTGTTTAAAAGACCTCACACATGTAATTAAAATACCTGAGAGCTAGCTTAAGTGCATGGACAAAGTGAATGAAATCTGCCAATCACCCTAGCCCATCCCATCTCTTGCTCTTTGAGTTAGTAAATGGTCTTGAACAAAGACCAGAGCTGGAACTTTATTCCAGCTGGAGCAGGGCCATCACTGCTTTCTTTGTGTAACTTCCCTTCACTTTTAATACATGGGATGTAAGTACTTAGGAGTCTTCTGACCAGAGTTTTCCAGAAGCCACCCATCTGGTAACAGTGGGACCCTTTAGACATGGGGTTCAGTGCACTTTAGTGGGGATGTTGCACTTAGTCTTACAAAGTGAATTATTGCAAGAGTGTGTTGTTATAAAAAGAGTAAGGTTGGTCTCTTTTACCTCTCTGGGTTCTTGTCTAACAATGTGACCTCTTCCAGGTTCACTGCCACCATTGTGAGACCTTCATCAGAGCTGGCAGAAAGAAGCCAGTGCCATGCTCAGAAACCTTCAGGACCTTGAACTAAATAAACCTCTTTCCGTTATTCATCACCTGCCCTCAGGTATTTTGTTATAACTGAAAAAGCCCTAATACTCCTACATTTCTTAAATCATAGCATGGAGGAAGATTATCTATTCATTCAGAACACCTATGCTGGGACAGTGTAGGAGAAATAAACCTCTCTGTCAGCAAGACCCCAATGTTTTTGGTGTATTTGTAAATTCAGTTCACATTATTCTAAATAATAGCTTGACACTTTTCAACATATTTGTGTTTTATCAGTTTGATGTATTATTTTTTTATTTGTATTTATTGTATCCTGTGTTCAGTGTCAATCATACCTCAGGAAGAAACTTCATCAAACATAGGTAATATGGAAGAGAAGAAGGACATTGTTTTACTAACTGGATTTTAAGACTGATTTTTCAGTGCCACTTATCTCTGGCAAAAGCTTTTTTGTTGTTATTGAGATTCAGCTAGTAATTATGTCAATCAGTTATTCTTGAAAGCTAACAGAAAAGGTGTTAAAATTTATATTGCTAACAAATACATCAAAATCCATGGAAACTCTTTATTTGAAGTTTTTATAGAGGTTACAAATCTGTTTCCAAATTTTCTTAAGTCTACGATCACACATATTTTAATATGTAGCATTTATATTATTTTCAGCAAGCAATATTATAAAGGAGGAAACATTTCCAGATATCCATTTGCAGAATTCTCTTTTCATGGTGTAGGTTTCTTTTGAAAGGTATATTCATTTTATGCTTTTAAAAAACACCTCAAGGACTGGAGGTGTGGCTCAAGTGATAGAGTACATGCTTTGCAAGCATGAAGCCCTAGTCTAAAACACAGCACACCAAAAAAAAATCAATTATTAACAAGTACCTCAATTTTGAAGAAGTAGTTAAATGCACTTAATTTTTTAAAAATTTGTGTGCAAGGAGATTCCAAGATGGCAACAAGAGGGAGGAAGCAGAAAGCATGCTTCCTAAAGTAAAATCTTGGAGAGACACTGGAGATACACCTGGCAGGAAAAACCATCAAAGGAGACAAAAATCCGACACTTCCACACACCCAGCCTGTGCATAGCATCCCCAATCCACGTGAAATGGAGAAACCAGGAGGGCTCCTGCACCACCAGACACCAGTTCCTAATCTGCTTGGCAGACCCTCAGGAGCCAGAGGGAAATGAAGAAAACAGATACCCAGATCCAGATTCCAAAAAACGAAGATAAACTATGCCAAAGAACCTAATGAAGCCCACAAAAACATTCTGAAAGAAGAAATCCTGCAAGTAATCAATGAAAATTTTATAGAGATGAAACTGGATAGGGTCAACCAAAATGCACAAGAGACATTCAAGAAATTCCAAGACAACAAAAATAGAGAATTTTAGAAGACACAAGAACAAATAAAAGAAATTATAAGAGCACTGTATAAACACCAAAGTGAAACAAAGAACAAGCTAAATAAAGAGACAAAAGAACTCAGGACAAAAATAGACAATGTTAAATAGGAAGCAAATCTTAAGAGAAAGTGAATATTAAGAGGAAAAACTGAAGAATTATTAGTTAAACAACTCAAGACCTGTGAAAAGAAAATGCAAGAACTTACTGACTCCATCAAAAGACCAAACTTGAGAATCAGGGGCATTGAAGAAAGAGAAGAGGTGCAAGCAAAAGGAATGCATAATATATTTCAACAAAATAATAACAGATAATTTCCCAAATCTAGAGAAAACTATGCCCATACAGATACAGGAAGCCTCCAGAACACCAAACAGACCTGACTAAAATAGAACTACCCTATGGCATATTATCATTAAAACAACAAGTACAGAGATTAGAGAAAGAATACTGAAGGCTGTAAGAGAGAAAAAAACAAATAACATACAAAGTTAAACCCATCAAATCACAGCAGACTTCTCAAGAGAAACATTAAAAGCAAGAAGGGCTTGGGGTAAGGTCTTCCAGGCACTGAATGAAACAACTTCAACCCTAGGATACTCTACCAGCAAAACTATCATTCAAAATAGATGGAGCAATAAAAGTCTTCCATGATAAGCAGAAAATAAAACAATATGTGACCACAAAGCCACCACTACAAAGGACTCTTCAAGGGATTCTGCACACAGAAAGTGAAGCCCAACATTACCATGAAAGGGCAGGCAGTACCAAACTACAGGAGAAGAAGAGGCAAGAAAGTAGAGAATAACATCAATTTAGCTACACACAACCAAATGTTCAAACAACTAAGACAACTAAATGACAAGAATCACCACATACCTATCAATACTAACACTTAATGTTAACAGACTTAATTTCCCCATCAAAAGGCACCGTTTGACAAACTGGGTTAAAAAAGAAGATCCAACAATCTGTTGTTTACAAAAGACCCGTCTAATTGATAGAAATAAGTATAGGCTTAGGATGAAAGGCTGGAAGAAGATCTACCAAGCCAATGGCCCCTGAAAACAAGCAGGAGTAGCAATATTTATCTCTGACAAAGTAGACTTCAAACCTACACTGATCAAATGAGATAAAGAAGGACATTCCATACTAATAAAAGGGGAAATAGACCAAAAGGAAATAATAATTATCAACCTGTATGCACCCAGTGTCAATGCACCCAATTTCATCAAACATACCATGAAAGACCTAAAAGCACATATTAACTCCAACACAGTGGTTGTGGGAGACTTTAACACCCCATTATCATCAATAGCTAGGTCATCCAAACAAAAAATCAATGAAGAACTCCTAGATCTAAAACATACCATAGATCAAGTGGACCTAGTTGATGTCTACAGAACATTTCATCCAACTTCTACACAATATACATTTTTCTCAGCAGCCCACGGAACCTTCTCCAAAATAGATCACTTCCTACAGCACAAAGCAAGCCTCAGCAAATATGAGAAAATAGAAATTATACCATGCATTCTATCAGATCACAATGCAATAAAACTAGAACTCAACAACAAAAATAAAGACAAAAAACATGCAAACAGCTGGAAACTGAATAACTCATTGTTTAATGAACAATGGGTCATTGATGAAATAAAAGACGAAATTAAAAAGTGCCTGGAAGTCAATGAAAATGAAAACACAACCTACCAGAAACTATGGGACACAGCAAAGGCAGTCCTGAGAGGAAAGTTTATAGCCACGACTGCATATATTAAAAAGACTGAAAGATCTCAAATCAATGACCTAATGATATATTTCAAACTCCTAGAAAAACAAGAACAAGCAAATCCCAAAACAATTAGAAGGAGAGAAATACTAAAAATAAGAGCTGAAATCAATGAAATAGAAACCAAAAAGATCATACAAAGAATTAATGAAACAAAAAGTTAGATAAGATCCAACACCATTTCATGATAAAAGCTCTAAAAAAACTAGGAATAGAAGGAAAGTACGTCAACATTATAAAAGCTATATATGACAAACCTACAGCCAGCATTATACTTAATGGAGAAAAACTGAACCCATTCCCTCTAAAATCAGAAAGGACACAAGGATATCCACTATCCCCACTCCTATTCAACATAGTACTGGAATTACTAGCCAGAGCAATTAGGCAAGAAGAAGGAATAAAAGGAATACAAATAGGTAAAGAAACTGTCAAAATATCCTTATTTGCAGATGATATGATCCTGTACCTTAAGGACCCAAAAAACTCTGTGCAAAAGCTCCTAGAAACCATGAACAGCTATAGCAAGGTAGCAGGATATAAAATAACAAAGAGGGGATTCCAAGATGGCAGCTAGAAGGAAGAAGCAGAAAGCATGCCTCCAACAGTGAAATCTTGGAGAGACGCTAGAGACACACCTTGCAGGCAAGGCCACGGAGAAGAGGCATAACTTTGACCCCTCCACACCTCCAGCTTGCACAGAGAATCTCCACTTCACATTAAACAGAGAAACCAGGAGGGCCCCCAGGCCGCCAGTTGCCCGCACCCAGACAGCTTGGGAAGACGCGGACAAGGTGAGCTAAGTGGTACACGGTACTTCCACAGACAACCCTGGGCCAAATCAGCATAGCCCCCTAGACAGACTGACCTCCACTGGGGGAAAAAGGAGAAACTGAATAATAAGCAGTAAGGACAATAAAGACACATAGCAAAGAGGGTGGGGCGCCCTGACTCTGAAGAGGGGGGAGGGGAATCCTTCCCTGAACTGTAAATAAACAAGCCGGGCCAGCCCAGAGAGGCTCTGGCAGCGCACCCAGCAACCAGGAGCAGGAAAGCTTGTGAGAGTGGCGGTGGGAGGGAAACTCCACAGGAGAGGGGGGAAGACCCACCTTCCACATGAGCTGTAAACAAACACGCAGGCCTGAGAAAGCGGGTGCAGTGTCACCTCCCACTGTGTGCTTGGAAAGGGGAAAGCTTGTAGCAGTGGCTCACACACAGGAGAACTCTGAGTAAACAAAGCCTGCGGGGCCAGGGGAGTGTTAAGCTCACTCCTGAGATCTGCATAAACAACGCCTCCAGCAACAGCAGGCTGACAGCAGTGGGCAGGCAAGACACAGCCACAGATAGACATGCACAGACCTGTCTCCAGACTGTTTTTGTTTTTCTCTCTCCCTACCTTTGATGAGACAACAACCGAATTACACCTGCATGCTGTAAAACTTACTGAAACTGTATTGCATTTGAACTTGGGACACTTGGTGGGCTTTTTTTTGTTTTTGTGTGTGTGCAGTTTTGTTCTACTTTATGTCTCCCCTTTGATGAGACAACTACAGAACAACATCTGACGTACCATCTCCAGAACTGCAGGCTGAGGGACGAACACCAAAATTATTAAGACTGAAATTACAGTGCATTTGAACTTGGAAGTTTTTATTTTTTATTTTTTATTTTGTTTTATTTTATTTTATATATTTTTTTCTTTCATTTACTTATTTTTTTATTTTTATTCTTATCTTTACTCTTTTTATTTTTTTTTTTTCAATCCTCTCTCTGTCTCTCTAATGCCTTTTCAGCTTATGGTTGGTTAGTACACTGTCTCTCCCTGTTTATATCTTTGAAACCTTTTTTGTTTGTTTCTTTGTTTTGTTTTTTTTCTACCTGATTATTTGTTTTTCCCTTTTCCTTTAACTTCTTTGCTTTCCATCCACTCTCACCCTTCCATTCTAAATATCACTAGTGCTATTATTATAAGCCAGAAAATACTTTATTGTACACAGTACAGGCACAATAAAAATATTAAGGGCAATGATGGGAAGACAGGAAAAACAGGAAAACCAGTTTCCCCATAGCAAAAAATTAGTACAGGACCACAGGGGAATGAAGAAAACATACTCAGATCCAAACTCCAACAAAATGAAGATAAACTATGCCAAAGAACCCAATGAAGCGCACAAGAATAATTTAAAACAAGACATACTACAGGTACTCAATGAGAATTTTATAGAGATGATACTGGATATGGTCAACCAAAATGTAAAGGAGACACTCAAGAAATTCCAAGACAACAAAAATAGAGAATTTGAAAAAGCAAAAGAAGAAATAAAGGAAACCATAGAAGCACTACATAAACACCAAAGTGAAAAAGAGAACATGACTAATAAAGAGATAAATGAACTCAGGACAAAAATAGACAACATTAAAGAGGAAACAAGCCAGGATATGGAAAACCTCAGAAAAAAGAACGAAACAGAATTGCAAAACAAAACAGAAGACCAATCAGCAGAATAGAACAAACAGAAGACAGAATATCAGAACTCGAAGATGAAATGGTAATTAAAGGATAAGCCAAGAACTATTAATTAAACAACTCAAGACCTGTGAGAAGAAAATGCAAGAACTCACTGACTCCATCAATAGACCAAACCTGAGAATCATGGGCATCAAAGAAGGAGAAGAGGTGCAAGCGAAGGGAATGCGTAATATATTCAAAAAATAATAATGGAAAATTTCCCAAATCTAGAGAAAGATATTCCCATACAGATGCAAGAGGCCTCCAGGACACCAAACAGACCAGATCAAAATGGAACTACCCCACGACATATTATTAAAACAACAAGTTCAGAAAATAGTGAAAGAATATTGAAGGCTGTAAAAAAGGAAAAACAAATAACGTACAAAGGTAAACCCATCAAAATCACAGCAGACTTCTCAACAGAAACATTAAAAGCAAGAAGAGCATGGGGTGAGACCTTCCAGGCACTGAATGAAAATAACTTCAACCCCAGGATACTCTACCCAGCAAACTATCATTCAAAATAGATGGAGCAATAAAAGTCTTCCATGATAAGCAGAAACTAAAACAATATGTGACCACAAAGCCACCACTACAAAAGATTCTGCAAGGGATTCTGCACACAGAAAGGGAAGCCCAACATAACCATGAAAGGACAGGCAGCACCAAACCACAGGAAAAGAAAAAGCAATAAAATAGAGAGTAACCTCAACTTAGGTATACACAATCAAACCTTCAAACAACTAAGACAACTAAATGACAGGAATCACCACATACCTATCAATACTAACACTTAATGTTAAAGGACTTAATTCACGCATCAAAAGCACCGTTGATGAAATAGATTAGAAAGGAAGATCCAACAATTTGTTGCTTACAGGAGACCCATCTCACTGACAGAAATAAGCATAGGCTTAGGATGAAAGGCTGGAAGAAGATTTACCAACCAATGGCCCCTGAAAACAGGCAGATTTAGCAGTACTTATTTCTGACAAAGTAGACTTCAAACCTACATTGATCAAACAAGATAAAGAAGGACATTCCATACTAATAAAAGGGGAAATAGACCAAAAGGAAATAATAATTATCAACCTGTATGTATCCAGTGTCAATGCACCCAATTTCATCAAACATACCCTGAAAGACCTAAAAGCACATATTAACTCTAACATAGTGGTGTGGGAGACTTTAACACCCCATTATCATTAATAGATAGGTCATCCAAACAAAAAATCAATAAAGAAATCCAAGATCTAAAATACACAATAGATCAAATGGGCCTACTTGATGTCCATGGAACATTTCATCCAACTTCTACACAGTACACATTCTTCTCAGCAGCCCATGGAACCTTCTCCAAAATAGATCATACCTTAGTGCGCCAAGCAAGCCTCAGCAAATATAAAAAAAATAGAAATTATACCATGATACTATATGATCACAGTGCAATAAAGCTAGAACTCAACAACAAAAGTAATGACAAAAAACGTGCAAACAGTTGGAAACTAAATAACTCATTACTTAATGAACAATGGGTCATTGATGAAATAAAAGAGGAAATTAAAAAGTTCCTGGAAGTCAATGAAAATGAAAACACAACCTACCAGAAGCTATGGGACACAGCAAAGGCAGACCTGAGAAGAAATTTTATAGGCATGAGTGCATATATTAAAAAGACTGAAAGATCCCAAATCAATGACCTAATGATATATCTCAAACTCCTAGAAAAACAAGAACAATCAAATCCCAAAACAAATAGAAGGAGAGAAATAATAAAAATAAAAGCTGAAATCAATGAAATAGAAACCAAAAAAATCCATACAAAGAATTAATGAAACAAAAAGTTGGTTCTTTGAAAAAATAAACAAGATCAACAGACCCCTGGCAAACCTGACTAAAATGAGGAGAGAAAAAACCCAAATTAGTAGAATCAGGAATGCTAAAGGGGAGATAACAACAAACACCATGGAAGTCCAGGAAATCATCAGAGACTACTTTGAGAACCTATATTCAAATAAATTTGAAAATCTTAAAGAAATGGACAGATTTCTAGATACATATGATCATCCAAAACTGAACCAAGAGGAAATTAATCATCTGAATAGATCTATAACACAAAATGAAATTGAAGCAGCAATCAAGAGTCTCCCCAAAAAGAAAAGTCCAGGACCTGATGGATTCTCTGCTGAATTCTATCACACCTTTAAAGAAGAACTGATACCAACCCTTGTTAAACTGTCTACGAAATAGAAAGGGAAGGAAAACTGCCAAACACATTTTATGAAGCCAGTATTACACTTATCCCAAAACCAGGCAAAGACACCTCCAAAAAGGGGAACTATAGGCCAATCTCCTTAATGAACATTGATGCAAAAATTCTCAACAAAATAATGGCAAACCAAATTCAGCAACACATCAAAAAGATTATTCACCACGACCAAGTAGGCTTTATCCCGGGGATGCATGGGTGGTTCAACATACGAAAATCAATAAACGTAATAACCACATTAACAGAAGCAAAGACAAAAACCACTTGATCATCTCAATAGAAGCAGAAAAAGCCTTTGATAAGATTCAACATCATTTCATGATAAAACCTCTAAGAAAACTAGGAATAGAAGGAAAGTACTTCAGCATTATAAAAGTATGTATGAGAAACCTACAGCCAGCATTATACTTAATGGAGAAAAACTGAAACCATTCCCTCTAAAATCAGGAACTAGACAAGGATGCCCACTATCTCCACTCCTATTCAACATAGTACTGGAATTCCTAGCCAGAGCAATTAGGCAAGAAGAAGGAATAAAAGGAATACAAATAGGTAAAGAAACTGTCAAAATATCCCTATTTGTAAATGACATGATCCTATATCTTAAAGACCCAAAAAACTCTACTCAGAAGCTTCTAGACATTATCAATAGCTACAACAAAGTAGCAGGATATAAAATCAACATAGAAAAATCATTAGCATTTCTATACACTAACAATGAGCAAACTGAAAAAGAATATATGAAGACAATTCCATTTACAATAGCCTCAAAAAAAATCAAATACCTAGGTGTAAACCTAACAAAAGATGTGAAAGACCTCTACAAGGAAAACTATAAACTTCTGAAGAAAGAGATTGAGGAAGACTATAGAAAGTGGAGAGATCTCCCATGCTCATGGATTGGTAGAATCAACATAGTAAAAATGTCTATACTCCCAAAAGTAATCTACATGCTTAATGCAATTTCCATCAAAATGCCAATGACATTCATTAAGAGATTGAGAAATCTACTGTTAAATTTATACGGAAACACATGAGGCCCCAAATAGCCAAGGCAATACTCAGTCAAAAGAATAATGCTGGAGGTATCACAGTACCTGACTTCAAACTATATTACAAAGCAATAATGATAAAAACAGCATGGTACTGGCACAAAAACAGACATGAAGAGCAATGGAACAGAATAGAGGACCCAGAGATGAAGGACACAACTATAACCAATTTGTCTTTGACAAAGGCGCTAAAAATATATGATGGAGAAAAAGCAGCCTCTTCAACAAAAACTACTTGGAAAACTGGTTAGCAGTCTGCCAAAAACTGAAACTAGATCCATGTATATCACCCTATACCAAAATTAACTCAAAATGGATCAAGGATCTTAATATCAGACCACAAACTCTAAAGTTGATGCAGGAAAGAGTAGGAAATACTCTGGAGTTAGTAGGTATAGGTAAGAACTTTCTCAATGGAACCCCAGCAGCACAGCCACTAAGAGATAGCATAGATAAATGGGACCTCATAAAACTAAAAAGCTTCTGTTCATCAAAAGAAATGGTCTCTAAACTGAAGAGAACACCCACAGAGTGGGAGAAAATATTTGCCAGCTACACATCAGACAAAGGACTGATAACCAGAATATATAGGGAACTTAAAAAACTAAATTCTCCCAAAACTAATGAACCAATAAAGAAATGGGCAAGTGATCTAAACAGAACTTTCTCAAAAGAAGACATTCAAATGGCCAAAAAACACATGAAAAAATGCTCACCACCTCTAACAATAAAGGAAATGCAAATTAAAACCACACTAAGATTCCACCTCACCCCTGTTAGAATAGACATCATTAGCAACACTACAAACAACAGGTGTTGGCGAGGATGCCGGGGAAAAGGAACGCTTTACACTGTTGGTGGGAATGTAAACTAGTACAACCACTCTGGAAAAAATTTGGAGGCTACTTAAAAAGCTAAACATTGATCTACCATTTGATCCAGCAATACTACTCCTGGGGATATACCCAAAATACTGTGACACAGGTTACTCCAGAGGCACCTGCACACCAATATTTATTGCAGCACTATTCATAATAGCCAAGTTATGGAAACAGCCAAGATGCCCCACTACTGACGAATGGATTAAGAAAATGTGGTATTTATACATGATGGAATTTTATGCAGCCATGAAGAAGAATGAAATCTTATCATTCACAAGTAAATGGATGGAACTAGAGAACACCATTCTGAGAGAGGTTAGCCAGGCTCAGAAGACCAAAAATCATGTTTTCCCTCATATGCAGACATTAGATCAAAGGCAAACACAACAAGGGGACTGGAATTTGATCACATGATAAAGCGAAAGCACACAAACGAGGTATGAGGATAGGTATGACACCTAAAAAACAAGATAGCATTTGTTGCCCTCGATGCAAAGAAACTAAGGCAGAAACTTTAACACAACTGAGGCCAATAGGAGAAGGGGACCAGGAGCTAGAGAAAAGGTTATTTTGAGAAGAATTAATTCAGAATGTAACACATATGTACAGGAAAGCAATGCGAGTAAACTCTCTGTATAGCTATCTTTATCTCAACTTGCAAAAACTCTTGGTCCTTCCTATTATTGCTTATACTCTCTCTTCAGCAAAATTTGACTTGGACCACATGACAAGGGGAGAGCACATTTGGGTGATATAGAAATAAGTAGAAAACCCAAACATGAAAGCATTTGATGTCCCCACTCCAGAGGAGCTAATGCAGAAACCTTAAACAACAGAGGTTATCATGAGAAGGGGATCAGTAACAAGTGTAAAGATCAGTTAGAGATGAATTAACATGGGTCATAACACGTGTACACGAAAGCAATGCTAGGAATATTTTTGTATAGCTATCCTCAACTCAACTAGCAAAAACACTTTGTCTTCTTTATTAGGCTTGTCTCTTTTCTTCAACAAACTAGTGATAAAGGCAGAACAGGACCTGCTTGGAACTAAGGGGAGAAGGGGAGAGAGGGTGGGAGAGGGTGGGAAGGGGGAGAAATGACCCAAACAATGTATGCACATGTGAATAAATGAACAAAAAAAATTAGAGATAAGGGCAAAATAGTTTCTGCCTGGTAGCGAAGGGGTAGGGGGGCAGAGGGAGGGGGTGGAGGGAAAGGGAGAGTTCGGAGGAGGGGGAAGGGGAAGAAATGACCCAAAAATTGTATGCACATATGAATAAAATAAATTAAAAGAAAGAAAGAAAGAAAGAAAAATAAAAATTTGTGCTCGCATAATACTCATCAGTCACTTTTAGAAAATATCTTAAAATTTGGGATTCCATTTTGTGTTTTAGTGAATACAAAAAGCAACACCTTCAAGTTTAGTAATGCTTTAAAGTATTTGCCATAAAACAATACATGAGTCCTGTGCCATAGATATTTTAATAATTATTTCTCATTTCATTACAAAGCTTTGTTACTATTGTATCGTGTTTTGAAGCCTGTATTTTACATTTTAGCTCTGCAGAGGCGGATGTCCTGTAAGAACTTGTGTACTCCTGACTTCAGCTTCTTTGCTGCAATAACCTGCTCATGAATAATTCAGTGAATAAATATTGCGAGAGGTGCTGGCTCTGTGACCTTGTCCTGTTATTCCATTTTTATTCAGGTCAAAGTAACATTAGTGATTATACTTATACATCTTTCCTATATAACATCATTTTTATTAAAAAGATCATTCACTTCTTTTCTGGTACCTTTTTCCTGTAGTGGCCTATAAAAAGAAATGGTTTATGCTTTGAACTTCATAATTTCTTCTTTGGCTATTAAATACCACAGCTGTTACACATTAGAAGCATTTGAATACTCCATGTATCATAGTTAGCACTTGTCTGGAATTGTGTAATTTATTTTGATCCGTGTTCTTTCCTATGTGGTATTTCCTATGAGCATTTGATCACAGAAGAATACATTTAGTTTGCCTTCACGTCATTACCCATTTTTTGCTTTAGCCACTTTCATCACTCTAATAGGAAGAATAAATATTTCTCTAACAGTGTGTGGCTTCATGTCTTCTACTACTAGTTTAAAAAATCTATTTTTAAATATGTTCCATAATGCTTGGTGAAGTTTTATAAAATATAAATTGTGTATTGTATGTTTGAAACTTGGTAAAAGATGTAGATATTTATTTTTATAATCTGTATACTCATGCTTAAACGCCTTGCACATTTTGATAGCATAGTGCCATAATACCTTTTACAAATATTAGGAGTTGCCATACATATTTTAAATTTATTTATTGCTTAGGGTAGGGTATAAATTTGTTTTCTGGGCAGTGTTCTTCATAATTTCAGTTTTTGTTTTGTTTTGTTTATTGCATGACTTCATTTCAGATTTCCATTTTCTTTCACCTAGTAGTGTGTACCATAAACACACTGGTTTGATGATGGTAAAGTTATTATTTCTTATAGAACCTGATGTTACTATTCTGCCTTTAAGTCTTGGTTTCTTTGTAAGACTCCCTTTTAGCAACCTGTCCATCTTGTGATGGTCCATTTAGTTGAAAGCAGATAATAAAATACCTAATTTCTCTTAACCTTGCATATTTCATAAAACACAGGTTAAAATACAGATAGTGAGAGAGCTAGTGCTCAGCCTCATATATTTATCGAACTTGATTACTTTATTATTTTCTATACTACAAATAGGGAAAGAAAAATTTCTAATATTTTCTTCCCAGAACCCATTGGCTCATGTCACAATCCCTTGATTATGTATATTCTTCTTTGGCGATATTAGCATTTCTGACAAATACAATGTTAAGGACTTTCAAGCATTTTGCATTTGCTGTTTTTCAAGTATGTTCAACTTAAATTAATCAATATACGTTAGCAATAGATTTTGGGGTGGTAATTCCTGAATTGCTTCAGTGGCTAGCTTTGCCTAATGAGTGACTCCAGAATGATTACTAAGAACAAGTTGATTCAAGGAATGTAAATGCAATAGAAGTTTGTAAATTAATTTATATTTCAGGATTTTTTCCAGTAACTTGAAATATGTTGTATTAGATAACAGTAGTCTAATAATATTTAGTAATAGATATTTGTGAAATACCTGAGTCATTTTTAATTAGGTTAAAATACTGAAATTTGTTCATTTGCTCCTTAACCATTCTGAGTATGCTGTGTGCTGGGGGAGAACAACACACAGAAATTTGATGAATGTGATTCTGATGAATGGGAGTCTTCCTGATTACTTTTAATGAGTGAGGTGGGCCACTAGGATCTGTTATGAAGAAAAACCAGCTATTTTCTGCTTTCATTGAGAAAATGTGTCCTGCATGTAGGACTAATTGGAAAACACTAAGTAATGAGATTCATGTTAGCAGCTATCTAACAATCTATATGTAACACATAAAATGGGAAACAAGGTCAGATATAGCTCCTTCCTTCATCAAACATCATAGAAGAAACAGACACATGCATACATACAGAATAACTAAGAAAATAGAAGACATTAGTAACCTTGCTAAGTGCTTTGAAGAAAGCCAGTATTTCCCCTTCACTATTCCCTGTTAGTACCTGCAAACAGATGAATAGTTAGCTGAACTTCTCATGTCAGCTATTTTTGTTGCCATTATTTAATAAACACAGTGCTGGTCTCACAGTTTAATATTTGATACCTGAATACATTATGCTAATGGGAAAGCATATTTCTGTACAGGATGGAAAATGTACACATGAGTACCATATGAAAAGGATTGCCTTATGAGGAAACACATGGTTTTAAAAAACTATGAAATGGTACTCATCTGTAAATTATTGATATGAAATAGTTCGAAATTATTTCCTTTCTAGGTTGCCACTTAATTTTTTTTTTAGTTCTAGTATATATACTTAAAACTAAAAATAATATTCACCCTTTCTGCAAGGAGAATAAAATATTTTGGTGGGTGAAGCTGTAGGATATGGAAGACATGTTTTTAAAGGGCAAAAGAGTATTTTTTGGCCTGAAGTAGAATCACTAGTTGTTCCAAAAAAAAGAAAACGAAAAGAATAGGAAAGAAACCTATGTGGATGAGAAGGTTGCACATGGCTCGTGGAAAATGAGTCTTGTGCAAGCAAGTTTACATGTGAGTAAGCTGAGTAAAACCAAAAGGGAATTGTTTTGTGTCATTCTAAATATTTGGCATTCTAATATCAAAAGTACAAGGGTTTTAAAAATTAGAAATTGGTTCTCTATTGTAGAACAGCAAGGTTTTCTTCAAAAATTGCCCTGCTCCTACATCTTTTACTTCCACAGAAAACTGATGTGTCTATTGAAGAGTTGGTGATTTTTCTATGGCTACATGGCTTTCTGTATCTATCTTTGAGGTCTTTTCATTATTCTTTGGACAACTATTGTTATGGGTGACCTGAGATTTTTACTTTAATCAAGAGTTTTGAATCTTTGCTATATTTGACAGTCTTCCTAATATCAAGTTCCTAATTAATCCTGCTGACTTTGGAACATTCCAGAAAGCCTTCTGGAACATGTGAAAGGGACAGATTAAACTAATTAGGCTTATATGAGATGTTAAATTTCATTGAGAGCATGGTCAAGCAGAGTGGTATTTGTATGACTGTGTTAATCTGTGTTCCCCAAATTGTATGAAACTCATAGGAATCTCCTAGCTCTGGTATAATACTAACATGTTTCTAGGTTTTTTAAGATGTTGTAATTGGCAGAAATAACCAAACTTCCTTGTCAGTTGAATCTTTAGTGTAATGGACGCCTAAAACATTAAGTCTTCAAAGAAATTCATAAGTACAGGTTTCTGGTAACTTTGGGATCAAACAATTGGACCAGGTAAGAAATCCTAACACTTTAATAAAGAAATTAATGGTTAATGTGAGTGCTAATCCAACATCAGACAGAACAAGAACGGATTAAATACAAGGGAAGTATTGCTGCAGATTTTCATACTGCAATGCTATGTTCAATTCAGATGTGCAATTTAAATGAATTTCATGGAATTGATCTGGATCAAATTGCTTATGGTACCTTGTTTAATGGACAGTACAATTTATTTGAATTGGAGAAATAAGACTAGTATTTGAAAGGAAGTAAATATACTATTAAGCATGAACTCAAAGAGGGCCTAACAGCTGATTGGTCTTTCCTGAATCTATAAAGCTTCTATTGGTGAAAGTTTTATACTGCTTAACTTATCATGATGCAATTATGGAAATTGTGAAAATGGTGTATGATGAGTATTTCATTTGTCAAGCCCATATTCCTAGGAAGACAATCAAAACGTCAGGTGACACATTTCAGCTATGTGATGAACCATTTGAACAGTTACAAAGAGATGTCATTCAATTGCCACCTTCAGTAGGGCTATTTGTTCTTGAGATAGTTTATATTCTCTGATTATATAGATGCTTCCCATACTAGAAGATTGCTGTGATAAGCAGCAGTTAAAAGGCTATTATCAAATGTGTTTCCCTTATTGGGCACTTCTGCAGAGATCTCCAGTGACAGATAGACCTGTTTTGTTGAGCAGCTTATGAAACAGTTAAGTGGGGTGTTACACAGAGCGCATTGCCATTGTCTCTATCAGTCTCAGTCTTATGGAAAGGTTGAAAGAATAAATGGACATTTTTAATTGAAATTGGCAAAATCGATTGGATTGCCTAGGCCAAAGGTACTACCACTGCTCTTAATGATGAAATAGTTACTGGAAGCCCTATGTCCCAAATAATATAATCTTGAGTATCTTCAATTCCTCTAAAGTCTGGTATGAATAAATACTGTAGGGCTTTAACATACCATGCCAAGGAATATTTTTACCGGTAAAGAGAGCTGTTGTGATTCATTAATGGATGAAAGCCAGACCCAGACTGGGTCTCCTAGAAATGAAATCAAAGTGATGAAATAAAAGACTGAAATCAAAGTCCTTGAACCCCAGTGGAAGAGGGGTTACCAAGTTTCTCACCACCCACAGCAGGAAGGCTTTGGGCCTTAAACCTTGTCTCACCACTCAAGGAATTCCTTCTGAGCTCCTGGAGGTATACATATAGAGACTAAGATGAAACCAACCAGGGAAACTTCCCTAGAAATAGAGACATCTTCAATGTGGACAACTTTTTGAAGATGTTGGAATGACTCTCCATCATAATGAGACTCTGACCCCTCTTGAGTTTTTGTTGCTCCTGCCTATCCTTTGCACTTGAAAGGATAATGCTGTAACAAGACTTCTCACTTCTTCTTACTCCCTGATTTAATTTAACCTAGTTATGAGATGCTAGATTACCTGCCAGCTGAGCAGGGAGAAATCTATACAATTACAAATACTTATTGTTGTGTATGGGTAATGCATTTGGAGTATTGTGGAGACCCAGTTATAAGAAAATTAATGAGCAAGTTATTTGGTTAAACTAGATAGACTCCACATCTGGCTCATTCTTTGATCATCTGATTTCAATTGATTTGGTTCAAAGTGACCCCAGCTGAAGAACATGCTCTAAGTTTTTGGTATTATCCTCCTGATAATCACGATAGTCATCTCCGTGGTGCACTTACTCTCTCCAGAAGTCCTAAGTGTCAATGAGCAGCCATGTGCTGAATGTGAAATGGTCTCTCTGTCTGGAATAAGGACTTAATGTGATCATGAGGTTACTGTAATCTATGGACTGGAAATCCAGGATGACAGTGACTGAGGGAAGCACTGATGCCCTCAGGTTTGGTCACACTCTCATGTGAGTTTGACATAAAATTTTTTAGGAGGCAATTGACTTAGAAGATGCTCCTGCACTGGGCCCAACAGGCCAAACCAATACTGAGTTTAATCACGTTGGCTTAGTGTTAATTATAGAAGACTGTTCTAATTAAGCTATAACAATTAAGTTCTTTCTTCCCTACTCTGCTTTCTATAAATGCTGTTGGATCATATTTTTCTGAAGAGTCCTCTGAACTTGGTCTGGTTCTGGGATTTGCCTAATTTGTGAACAATTTTTCTTTTGCTTTGTTTTGTCTTTGCATAGATAAACCCTACTAAACTTAATTGGACTAAGGACTTTTCCTATAACATCTTTGTGGAAATTTGAAAGATCCCAAGGGTTTTAGTACCTTTTAAAATGCAGCCTTTCTTCCTAAATGCTTTCAACAATCCATTGCCCCAATTAATATGTTATATTAACCTGAACTGTCAACAATATTACAAATGTACGCATAGCTTATTAGTATTTTTTACAATTAGCAGACTTACAAAAATTTTTCACTATAAAATCCTGAAATTTTTATCTTGCAGGAGATGAGAGAGAGTGTCTGAGCAGTGATTGATTTGCACAGTTTCTTATGACATGAGACTAACAGACTAACCTACTAGTTTGCCTCACACTGTGGGATTTCTTCAACCCTGATATGGTGTGGACTGCCAGAGGGAAATTATTCCTTCTACTCTTAGAAAAGTCCTTCTTTTTCTAGAATTGTTAAGGTTACTCAAAATTTCCTGTCTTGCCATCTCTATTATTTATTTTATAAGCAGATATATATTGATAGAAAAATAAACTCTCAACCATGTCAATACTCAACTAAAGTTCATTAAGATAAACATATCGTATTATATTTTCCTTCAGTTGTACTAAAACCACATCTTACATACTTCAACTTTCCTGTCTTTGAATATCATCATCATGAAGCTATGGATTTTAATGCACACAGCCTCAACATGTTAAAGTGGGTAACTTTTTATAAATGATGCTCCAATATGTGAATCTTGGCTGGAAGGAGCAGCTTTCAGCTGGCTCTCTCTCCTTTCCACACTACCCTAGACATTGTTTAAAGCTCTTTTGCCTACTTGCAACATAAAGTAATTCAGGGTATTTGGGGTTCTTAATCCAGAAATAATCCTAGACATGAATCCTGTTTGTAGTGGTTTCACACTAGTATCAATGTTGGGTAAAGGATGAGGCCACTGTAGTGAAGGCCAGAAAAGGAGTTTTTTTTTCAGTTCTCAAATTCACACGACATTTCCAAATTACCTCTAAAATTGCTGAGTTATTTTTAATGATTTTGTTTCATTAAATATATTAATTAGCTAATTAATTTTGTCTCATAATAAAATTATCTTTTCTATATTACTTAGATTTTTAATCTCTAGCCTATGAAATTGTATTTCAGATACATAAAAATCTTCTGTTACAATTGGCAGAAATTATCTTCTTTTAATTGTCAGTAAAAGACAAGAATGCAATACATAATAGTCCCCAAAGACTTTGATCAGTTAGTGATATGCCTCATGTATCCATATATAATAGTGGGCAGTGTCTTGTGTAGCCTAATTCTTCTCTTCTAACATGGATAGTAGAAAAGGAAGAAAGGAAGGAAGGAAAGAAGGGGAGGAGATAAATCTCACAAAGATGGGAAAAAACTATTTGCTGAAAACTACTAAAGAAGTAAATTACAATTACTCAAAGAAGTAAAAAATTACTAAAAGAAATAAATTACTAAATTTACAAATACTAAAAGAAGTAAAAAAATTAAATTAAGAGATATACCAGCTTCATGGGTTGGAAGACTCAATATTGTTACCATGAAGTTCTCCCTAGAGACATAGCAGGCACTTCTTAAAAAAAAAAAGATAATAGAAAAGAAATTTCTAACATCTTCTAACATGATAGAAAAGAAATTTCGATTTATAGCACTGTACCTCAACATGCAACTATTCGGTAGTGCAAAACGAAAGGCATTATGAACAAGAATCATTCCATAGTCAAATTCAAAGCATGTTTGGTTGTTGGCATTTTTCTAAAAAAGGATGGTATCTGAGCAGTTTTGCTTCCTTTCAACACTCCCACATGTAGCATCACAGAACTCAGTCTTTGGAAAATGATTTCCAGCAGCTAGACTGAATTATCAAGGAGTGTGCCAAGATCCTCTGGCATTTGGGATTTGGCAGAATGTTACAAAATAAGTTTGCTTAGACAATTCTGGTTTTCTACAAACCCAAATGTCTGAGATTTAATTCCAAATGTTCCTGACCACAGGTTACACTCCACATCTCTTGGTTATGTTACTTATCTGCCTGGGTTAAGGCAAATCACAGCATCTTGGGAAGACATCTAAAACACTGTGCTTTCTTATTCTGTTTCTTATGCTCTTTCAAATTCTCTAAAAACTAGCAAATGATTTAAATCAGTATTTTTAAACTAACCCTTCCAAATGTAGGTCATTTTTCAGATCTTGAGTTTTCTCTACAGATCTTCCTCTTGTTCTAACACAGTCATGTAACTGTGGGGATCACCACTTGGCTTAGGGATGTAGAGATGCACTTGCCCCTTCCTCATTTGTCACAGCAGGACACCTGTTTTGTTCTAAATTTCTAAATAATAATTGCATGCTTGTGTAATATTATAATACTACAATATTATTTGTTATAGGTTATACAGAATGAATTCCTTATGTAAAAGGCATTCCCCCCACCCCATCCTGTCTCATATATTTGCTGGGCCAAAGCACATTATAACTCACAGCAAGCATTTAAGGTCCAAAATATACAGTAAAAACTTTTTGTGTTCATGGTGTTTGAGGAAGGGCAAAATGAGCGTGTGTAAGAGGTCATGGGGGGTGTTGGAAGAGTGGGGTTTGCAGGTTCCCAGAGAGGTGAATGAGTTCTGGAAATGCAGGAGACTGGACCTGGAAGAGACGGGAAGGAACAACAATGAGCACAACATAATAAGAAGGAATCTGGAAGCCAGTCAGGGTTGTGATGGAGGACTGTGTGGGAAAGAGAGTGGGGTGGGTCCTCCCTCGCATACTATGGAGGGAAGGCAAGAGTAAGCTGGGTGAAGAAAGGAGCTAAGGGCCTTAGAGCCCTTTATTTTCTTTTCATTCTTTCTTTCTTTCTTTCCCTCTTCCCTCCCTCCCTCTCTACTTTCCTTCTTCCCTTCCTTCATTTCTTCTTGGAGTACTGGGGCTTGAACTCAGGGCCTAGCTCTTACTAGGTAAGTGCTCTACCACTTGAGCCAAGTCTCCAGCCTCCAGTCCATTCGCTTTTAGTTTGTTTCTCAGAGATCCTCCTACCTCCCCTTCCCACATAGCTGGGATTGCAGGCACAAACCACACCCAGCCCCACATTGAGTATTTTCTAATGCCACTCTCTCTGCTGGGCATTCTAGATCTCAGGTTCCCTTTACCCCACCCTATGGAGGCAGGATAGACAGGGAAACTGAAGCAGAGAATGAACAGTTTGCTTGGCATCCTCCAGTTCAGTTTTCACTCTCCTTTTCCCTAAAACAGTTCTATCTCACATATTTATCTCATTGTTTTTTGTCTTTTTGTTTGTTTGTTCATTTTGTAGTGCTAGGGATCAAACCCAGGGCCTCCTGCATGCTAGGCAAGTGCTCTACCACTGAGCTAAGTCCCCAGCCTATCTCATACATTTTTAAATCAATGTTGAAATTTGTTTTTCATTTTGATTGTAAATGTGTGCATGTTTATTAGGAGGTAGAAAGAAAACATTTCATAAAATGAAGTTTTATATAATAAAAATGTATATGTCATGACAGAATTTGACAAAATAATTTTAAACTAACATGTAGTTAGGAAGCTTATGATGTGAAAAAGAGTCAAAAATTTTATTTATATAAAAGCTTTTGGTAGTCCCGGACAATTAGTAAATTTAAGCTATGGTTGGATATGGCTTTTGCAAGAGAAGCTATCATTTTTGTTTTAGCTAAGTCAAAGATATATTGAGATACAAACAATAAAACTGATAGTACTTCAGTGAGAGAAGATAGAGATTTGTTTTTCTTTTGTAATAGTCTCACCAGGATCCAATCATCCAGTTGAAATACAAATAAAGGCCATGCTTACTTCCTGGAAAGATTATGACACTTATTTTACAAAAAATACACCTTCAATATTCTAATAGAACTAACATGTCAAATAAGTTGTAAAGGGTATCAAAACAAGTGCAATGTAAACTCTTCAATAAACTCAAGCAGTTTAATTTGGTGAAATCATCAGTAATTTTGGTCTAAATACCCAAAGAACAATCTTCAGTGTCACATTTAAAAGAATTGCTTTGACATCACAGGCACATAACAAAAGTGTGAGTCTCACTATTGCTTATTGGAATGTGCCAGGGGTCCAGAACAGGATAGACAGCAGGATGGAGCTGGACTGTTTTCCCATTTGACACTTAGCTTTCTATCAACAGGGAAGAATTATATAGATACACTCTATCATCACTCTCTGTTTGCTTAGGTCTTCTTTATTCCAAGAGATAAAAGACATATGAAACTTCATCCAAAACTATACTTTATTGACTGCTAATTCTAAATCTATATAGCATTTCTGGATGCCTCAGAAACTGCTAGTTGCCTACCAACTATGATTTCCCTATATATTTCTGATTTTGCTTAGGGTGTCAATATGCCAAACTAAATGTTCCCTGTCCTCCTTTGTAACTTGGGGATTGTCTCAGCTAAGGACACAATCACAAGGCACTGGGGTGACTATAGGGATGTTGCTACTATTGAGCTCTGTGACAGGAGAGAAGAACTGGCATGAGCCACTTTCTCCACCCTCTCCCCCTTTTCTCTCTCTTCTTCCTGCATGAAACTGATGATGGTGGAGCACCAGAATCTTTCCTCAGAGCAAGGGGTTGTGTTTCTCACCCTGAAGGTGGAACGAAGATCTAGAGAGGAGCTTGAGGATCCAATGGCAACATGGAGCCAGCCTTGGGCTGACCCACTTGAGACTTACACTTTATGGGAGAAAAATAATCCCCTTCTTTGGTTAAGCCAACTTCAATTCTGAACAGCTGCACTGGACTCATTTGCTACATCTCACAACTTAAAAATAGGAAAATTAAACACTAAAAGCATGACTCTAAAGTCTTTCCATTTTAAATGTAAAATGGTTTTATAACACAAATATGTACATTATGACAAATTTGAAAGAAACCATACAAAAGAAACACAATTTATAAAAATGAAAGTAAGGGAGAAACAGATTTTATGTAGGTTTATTAAGAATTTGCTGTGGTTACAGAAAGTCAAATGATAGTCAATGGCTACTGCCACTGTGCCCATTTGATTAAAATCCCAAGAGGGAGAGTGATTCTTTACATTAGATGGTAAATAATAAGACTTTGATTTTCAAATATACATGTCCAGAAAAGGGAACTATCTCTTCTCTGGCTAGAAAATGACGTTATCTGCCAAAATCCTGAAGATGATTGCCAAGAACTAGATGAGTCAAAAAATTTGCTGGCAAAAATAAATGCTCAAGTTTTGAAATTAATCACATTCTTTGAAAAAATACTTATGATATCCCGTTACTGTCTGTGATCCCTAGGAATATGACTGTGTTATTAAAGCCAAGACACACATAAAGCACTTGAAATACAACACTGGGTTCTGGAAATGGTGAGGCATGTTCACCTTAGTGTTTCAGCCCCAATAAATAGTGATTCATTTTGCTCACATGAGAGCTCCCTCCCTGGGGTAACCAAAGTATACAAACAGGCTTACTGTTTTTTGTTTAATTGTCAAGAAAACACACCCCCAGGAGGCAGAAACTGTCTGAAATGCTCTGATGTGAATAAGCGATTTAAGAGGTGCACTTGGGTGTAGCATTGCTTGTTGGTCTCTGCAATGCATTTTCTTCTACCATATTCCTGGACAGGTGCATTAATATGATAATGTCTCATAGTTTGTTTAAACTCCTTCTTGCACCAATATCCAATATGTCAATCAGAATTAAAGTGGAGGAACAGAATGGAGGATACAACCAGAGAAAAGGAGGGAAGAATTTCACAGGTTCCATTCACCGAAACTCTGAGCTAGTGTTTTCTTTAGCTTTTACAGGTGAGAAATTGAAAGGCAATTCTCAGGGAAAATGAGATTCTGTTGCCCCTTTATTCCTCACCTTTGGGTGCATATTAATATGTATAATGAAATAGCAGGTAAAGATTTACTCATGCAATTAATTTCCTCAGTGTCAGGTAGAACTAAGGCACTGGGAGGGATACGGTATGTTTCTTACCTTACTGGTAGCATGTTCCAATCATTGTTGGACTTTTTTTTTTTTTTTTGCTTAAAGATGTTGGATTTTCCCCTAAGTAATATCAAGTAGAGTCAATGAGTACTTTGTTTTATGTTTTATAATAAAATGTATGATTTCCATCTTGAATCATCATATGTTTCGAGGCAGGACGAGGCAAAGTACGCACCTTGACATCACAATAGCATGTCTTCCTGCAATAGCTTATATTGAGATGACAAGCCAGTCTACATCTGGACTCCAATCATAGCAATCTAAGGCACTTTGAATTGTAAATAAAAACAAATGCATAGACATAATGTTTTCTTTGGGACTTTATTACTTCATATATCAAAATTTAAAACACAGGCAGACTCAAGTACAAGATTCTGGAAAGTATAACAAACAGTTTGAAAATCACAGTCATTTTCACCATATTTCTCCCTTCCTGGCTTGCCATTCAAAAATGAACCCAAGGAATGCCCCTTATTCTCTCTTTAGTGAACACTGATACTTTCCCATCAGGAATTCCCATATTTGGGAATATATCACCAAGGATCTAAGAGTATAACCCCAAACCTCCAAACTTATAAGAATCCCTGAAATCTATGCAGGCTGCTTGGACATTGGCCCTCTCCCTACTACTTGCTTTGAGAAACAGAGATTAATTGTAAAACACCTAAATAATACTTCATAAAAACCTACTAGCTAACTAGCATTTTTTACTTTCTCAAAAGGAGAGCAGAGATTTCTTAAAATAGTAACAATGATGAAAAACAGATAAATCAGAAATGAATGCAGTTCTGTCACAATGCATTGCTTTAATTTCATTATTTTAGAGAGGGTATAATTAAATTCTGCTTTTCATTATATAGGAACTGTGTTAGTCAGTTTTGCTTTACTGTAACTAATACCCTGATAAGCCAACATAAGGAGAAAAGGCTTATTTTGTCTCATTGTTTCAGAAGTTTCAGTTCATAGTCACTTGGCCCTGTTGAACTGTTGACGTAGTACATTATAGTGGGAGGCCTGTTTGCTTCCTGAATGGCCAAGAAGCAAAAAGAGGGACAATAAGGGACTGAGTCCTAATATCTGCTTCAAGGGCATACCCCCAATTACCTAAGTTCCTTCCACTAAGCCACACCTCCTAAAGGTTCTATTACCGCTCAAGGCTGGAAACCAAGTCTTTAGGGTACAGGCTTTTGGGGGACATTCATGGTCCTAACTATAACAAGAACCATATGGAGTTTGTCTAGAATTATACAGAAAGTTAAAGTAGTACTCCTTATTAAATGTTCTTAACAATAGTCATGAGCATCAACAACAGGAATTCTGAGAATTGTGTCATTCAAAGGCAATTTTGTTCTTATGCTAACACCATGGAGAGCACTTATATAAACTACTTTTTTTTTGGCAGTACTGGGATTTGAACTCAGTGATAGGCAGGGACTCTACCACTTGAGTCACTTCACCAGCCCTACATACACTAAGATGGCTATGGTGTCACAAATATGACAATGTAATCTTATGGGGCTATTACTGTGTATGCTGCTTGTCACTGACCCACACACTGTTGACCGAAACATCAGGGGGCATGAGACTATATTTAGCATATCACACAGTAGTGTGGTCAGTCTACAGATAATTATCTTACATTTCAAACCACTGTACCTTTAAAAAAAAACTTTAGTATGTCACATGAACTATCAAGAGTCACTGCTCCTACTCTGAAAGCATCCACCTGTAGTTAAAGAACAAGCAAATTGGGAACAGTGAATGGATGATATAACATTTAGTGTACTGATTGATTTACAATATGCTATTCTATCCCCTTTTTTTGACAACCTGTGAATATTTTTGCATGCATTAAACTTGCATTGATTTCCCTTAACTTTAAAAAATACAGCTTCAACACAGTTCCGACAATCCTGCAGTTTTTAAAGTCTTTAGAAACGTTTTGCAGATGCTGAAACCTTTTACAGATAAAGTGCAGGGAGCCTGAGTGAGTTGGCCTGAGGAACAGAACTAGTAGGAAGCCAGGCAGGATGAAAATTCAGGTATCCTGAGTCTTAGTTGTGTGCTCTCTCAACTGCACTGCTATGGGAGACACTTAGAAATTTTAAGCAGCATCACTGTCAGTGATATACAAAGAGCTTTCATGCTCTGTTTAAAGTTCTACTAAGCATATCATTGCTTGTCAACTGTTGGGACATACATAACTAAATAAGATGACACATGATAGCTCATGGAGAAAGACACGCAGCGTATCTTTGAGAAGAACCAGAAGCCCCATCAATTATTACAGCCTCTAAATACTCAACATTTTGCCTGCATAAGTTTATAGGGCCATGGAGAATGGTTTAGAATTGATTTTAAGTCTCAACAGCTAAGAACAAGCATGCAAAGAGCACAGAGGAAACCAAAACTTGAGAACCGCTTAATCAAACCATGAGTAGGATATGTAAGAAGAGAAGAAAAGTAGTTTTCCTGAAGGTATTTTTCTTCAGATAGAAGAAATTTTTTTAAAAGTTAAATCAATTAGTAATCAAGCAGTTTATAGAAAATGTATGAAGACTCACCAATCTTAGGGTGAGAGCTGCTGAATTACTTCTAATATTCTTTTAATCTCAATAAAGCAGCTGATAGTTTTACATGTTTTTCCATTCTCACGGTAGATAGAATACAGTTGGGTGCCACAAAGAATGTTTCTGCCAACAATGAACTGTGTATATCACAGTGGTCCTGAAAGATTATGCTACCTAGAGATATTTCAGCCGTCTTAGCTTGTGTAGGTATGCTCTATTTGTTTAAAATGACAAAATCACCTAATGATGCTGTTCTCACCCATGGCCCCATCAGTAACTGATTCATGACTATAATTATTAGTGTCAACTGTTAGGAAAATGTTGCACATCGCACACAAAGGAGGCTCACAAGAGGTATCTCATGTCATGTCCAAAAGTTTAATAAGCAGGCTGGCTGGCTGAGAAAAAATGGAGCAGCAGCTTCTCTCGGGGGGGGGGGGTCTGGCCTTAAGTAGCATTTGGGAGAAAGCAAGGGCTAGGGACAGGCAAAGGGAGGTGGTGGGAGATAAGGGACAGTGGGCTTTGTTCTGCAAGGGATGAGACCAGCTGCTGCTCAGGCTGCAGAATGGTGGCAAGGGGCAGTTTTTATCATTCCCTCATTTTTTGTTTCTTAAAGAGAGAGGGAGAAGAAAAGGGTTGGGTATTGAGGCGCAGTTTGATCCTCTGGCTGCTTCCGGCTGGTGGGGGGGGGAGCATGTTCTCAGGTGTGGTCACCATTTTTACAATAGTCTCTACTTTGGTCATATTGAAAGCAGACAAAGGGGTTGTAAGTGGGGGATATAGACTGCAGGTCAACAGAAATAGTGATTGTAGAGGAACATCCCTATATAGGGCAATCAGCAGTTCCTGCAACGTGAGAGACTGAGGCCTGGTTGTGTGTGTAGGTTTCTCAGACCTTGAATCTCCCGAGATAAGAATGAGGAGAGTATAGGGAGTAAGACGCATAGGGTAAGATACCCGAGGCAGAGAGCTGTGCGATGGGGCCATCTCCATTCAGGGGGAGAAGTTGCCCACAAGCCAACACTCAGGAGAATGGGGACGAGGACAAGAATTACCCACAGGAAGGGATGGGGTGAAAGCATAGGTGGAGTGATTTACAGTAAAGCAAAGAGTATGTTGGAAAATGAGTAGATTTCTTCAGAGATGAAGTCTGAGAGTGTACCCTGGAGATGGAGATCAGATATCCAATTTATAAAATTAGGGTAGAGAAGGTATGAGAAGGGAGGAAGACTAATCATATTAGGAGGTGGGAAATCTAAAGTATCAGAGTAAAGGGTATACAGGAAGGAGTAAAAGTGTGGGCAGGCACTGACAGGAAAGAATGGGAGAGTAGAAATATAGAGAGTAAGTAGGCAGGATGTTAGATCCCTGGGCATAGGGTTTTATTTTATTTTCCAGGAGTCTCACTGGGTGTGTCTCCGTCTTCTGAGACCTTAGGGAGGAAGGAGATCTTCACTTTTTTGGTCCTGTAAGGAGAGATTGGTAGGTCTTTTGTGGGGCTGCCAACTTTAGATTTTGAATGTGTACCCAAGAAGGGAATCCAGCTAACTTAGCAGCCATGGGTGTGGTGAGGATGACCTTAAATGGGCCTCTCCACTTTTCCTGCAGGTGGCCAGGTGTGGTTGTACTTTTTAAATAAACCAGATCTCCCATTTGGAGGAAGGGAGTTATTTTGGTGGTGTCAGAGGGCTGTGGCAACTGATCATAAGCATGAGACCAAAGGAGAGAGCGAAGAAAGGTAAGGAGAGGATTGAGGAGAGTGGGGGAAATGTTGGGGGAATTTGGCTGAACCATGATAGGGAAGAGTGGGTGGCCATAGAGGAGCCCAAAGGGGCTGAGCATGAGTGGTGTTTTTGGAAGGGCCTGGAGGCAGAGAAGTGCTAAGGGCAAGAGTTTTGTCCAATCTAGATGGAGTTCAAGAGAGTTTGGTGAGTGTATTTTTTAATGAGCGATTGGCACACTCAACTTTACCTGAAGATTGGAGGTGGTAGGGGGTGTGGAATTTCCAGCAGATGTTTAAGGCTTGTGCCAATTTTTGGGAAATAGAGGAAACAAACTCAGACCCGTTGTATGACTGGATGGAGGCCAGGAGACCAAACTGTGGGATGATTTCTGTGACCAATATTGTTGTTACTGTGGAGCACTTTTTATTGGTCATAGGGAAGTCTTCCACCCATCCTGCGAAGGTGTCTACCAATACAAGGAGGTACTTAATCTTCTTTACTGGAGGCATATGTGTGACGTCCACGTGCCAGTCCATGGCAGGGAGGCATCCCCTGGCTTGGTGGGTAGGAAAGGGAGGGGGTCTAATATTGGAGTTGGGGTTTGTGCACTGGCAAATTGAGCAGGATTGGGTAACCTGTTTAAGGTACTGTGTGTCTCCTGGAGATAGGGAAAGGGATTTCCAGAGAGAGGTGTAAAGAGCATGAAGGTTAGGATGGGAAAGCGTATGTAAATAGGAGAGAAGAGTTTTAACTTCAGAAGGGGGGGAGAGAGCTTAGTGAGGGGGGAGGAAGCTGGGGTAAGGGGGTACATGGCCAATTGGGGTGCAGTTTGGAGGGCTGCTCGCTTGGCCTCTGTATCCACTCAGTTATTTCCTCTGGTAATTATGGAGGAGTCAGTCTGGTGGGCTTTGCAATGAGTAATGCCCACGCGGGAAGGGAGGCATGAAGCCTCTAAGACCTGGGCTATTAAGGCAGCATTGGTAATGGGAGTTCCTCTTGTAGTTAGGAATCCCCTTTCCTTCCAGATAGCAGAGTGGGACAGTAAAGTGTGAAATGCATACTTAGAGTCAGGGTAAATGTTGACAGTTTTGTCTTTTGCTAGGGTTAGAGCTCTGGCCAGGGCAGTCAATTCTGCCTTCTGGAAAGTAGTACCCAAAGGGAGAGGGCGTGCCTCAATGATGGTGGAATCAGACATGATAGCATATCCAGCTCTTTGCTGTCCATTGTGAATGAAGGAGCTGTCATCAATGAACCAAGTGCAGTCAGCCTGAGAAAGGGTGCCCTCCTGAATGTGGTCTGGACAGGGGAGGAGCTCCTCAAGGATCTTGGGGCAGGAGTGAAGTAGGGGAGTTGAAGAGAGAGGAAAAAGAGTGGCTGGATTAAGTGGGGGACACGAGACAAAAGTTAGGGTGGGACCCTTGACCAAGGCCACCTGGAGGGATAAGATATGGGAGGGGGTCATAAAGACCCTTATATGTGAGGAGTTCCGAGAGGCTATGAGAGGAGTAAGCAGTAAGGGGGGACACAAAGGTGAGCTTTTAATTTCTTGAATTAGGAGAGAGGCAGCCGCCAGGGCACTAAGGCATGGGGCACACCCCCTGGTTGTGGGGTCTAACTGTTTAGAGAGGTATGCTACTGGAGCAAAGGAGGGTCCTATGTTGTGTCCTGAAACTCCTAGGGCAAACCCCTGCCTCTCAGAGATATAAAGAAAAAAAGGACGAGTGAGGTCCGGCAGGTGAAGTGCTGGGGCTTGTAACAGGGCTTATAAGAGAGATTTGAAATTGCCTGAAACAGTCTGAGAGAGGTCCAGGGGCTCTTGGATGGTGCCCTTGGATGCCTCATATAGAGGTTGGCCATTAGACTGAAGTTGGGTACCCAGGCTCTGAGGTAGCCTGCCAGACCGAGAAAGGAGAGAATTTTAGCCTTGGTGGTGGGGGCAGGGAGAAAGGCTAACAAGGCCTTAGATAGCCTTATGAGTAGGGGAGATAGATAGGCCCAGGCAAATTACCTGGATGAGAGACAGTTGAGCCTTGTTAGGGGACACCTGGTATCCCTTTTTTCCCAGAAAATTAAGCAGGAGGGCAGTGTGTTGTTGGCTATCCTCAAATGAGGGGCTGCAGAGCAGGAGATCATCTACATATTGGAGGAGTTTACTTGGGGAGACATGGAGGGTAAGGAGATCCCTAGCCAGAGCTTGGCCAAAAAGGTGGGGACTGTCCCAGAACCCCAGAGGCAGAACAATCCAGATCAATTGTTGGGAAGTATGAGAATCTGGATCAGTCCAGGTGAAGGCAAAGAGGTTTTGGGACCTTGGGTGGACTGGGATAGTGAAGAAAGCATCCTTTAGGTCTAGGACTGTGAAATGGGTGGTGGTACGGGGAATGAGAGAAAGGAGAGTGTAGGGGTTGGGTACCACCAGGTGTATAGGAGTCACTGCTGTATTGATCAAGCAGAGATCCTGTACCAACTGGTAAGACCCATTAGGCTTTTTTACAGGCAGAATAGGAGTGTTGTAGGGAGAGTGAGTTGGGAGAAGCAGGCCCTTAGCGAGAAGCTCTGAGATAATAGGCTTTAGACCCTGTAGGTGGGTTAGAGAGATGTGATATTGAGATTGGTTTGGGAAAGTAGAAGGATCTTGGAGAGTGATGACAACTGGCTCATGATGTGAAGCAATGGAGGGGGTTTTGAGATCCCATACAATGGGGTCCATCAATGTTGCCAGTAAGGGCAAGGAGTTGGGAGAAGCTTGTGGAAGCAAGGCACCTATGATGGTGAGGAGGGACTGTGAGGATGGAGACTAGGGGTTGATGGGTTGTGGCTTTTGTGGGGATGGATGTAAGGTGAGGGTGGCCTGAAGCTTTGTTAAAATGTCCCTACCTAAGAGTGGGGTGGGGCAATTGGGTAGCACTAGGAAGGAATGGGTAAAGAGGATATCTCCCAGTATGCAAGTTAAGGGAAAGGTCATTAAAGGCTGGGTAGGAGTTCCCTCCACCCTGACTATGGAGGTTGAAGAAGACTTGGTAGGTCCCCAGAACTCTGACAAGGCAGAAAAAGTGGCATTGGTGTCTATGAGGAGAGAGATAGGTCAATGATGGCCTTTACCCTGGGCTCCCATGAAGTTATGGTCATCGGGCATGGGAGTCTTGGGCTCCATCAGTCTTCTGCCATGGTTGTTAGTCCTAGAAAATCAGTTAGGGAGAAGGAACGTTGAGAGGGTTTAGACCCCCACCCCCTTGAGAGGTGGAGGGGCAGTCCCTCGCCCAGTGGCCCTCCTGTTTGTACTTACGACATGGTCCTGGTGGACAGCATATCTTAGGACAGGCACAGGCCCAGTGTCCCTCAAGGACACACCAAAAGCATAGGCCAGGAAGTGTTCAGGATTTTCCCTGGCCTTGTGAGTTGGGAGCTGAGGGGTTTTGTCCAAGGGCTTGGGCCAACATCTGGAATTTGGTCTTATCTCTTTTTTCCTTATTAACCCTTTGTTGTTCCTTACGGTAATTATAAACCTTAAAAGCCACATTTAGAATTCTAGCCTGTGGGGTCTGAGGACCACTTTTTAGCCGTTTTAACTTTTTTTTATATATTTGGGGCTGACTAGGAGATAAAATGACTTATAAGAATAATTGTCCCATCTTGTGTTTTAGGATCAACTTTGGTATGGCGTTGTAGCAACTCTGTGAGTCAGGACAAGAAATTGGCTGGATTTTTCTTTCCTCTTGTTGAATTTTTTTGAGTTTATCAAAATTAGCAACCTTTTGGGCAGCCCTCTTTAACCCTGCCATTAGGCAGGTGACCATCTGGTCTCTGGAAGTTGTGTCATTAGTGTGATAGTCCCAATGGGGTTCTTTCTCTGGAACCACCAACATTCCCATGGGATGGGCAGGGGTGGTGCAGTGAATCTCATTTGCATGTATCTTAGCTGTGTCCCAGACCCTTTGTCTCTCCTCCAGGAGGATGGTTGAGGAGAGGATGGTATAAATGTTATGCCAAGTGAGGCTATAAGATTGGGCCAAATATTGAAATTTTTTAATATAAGAGTCAGGGTTAGTGGTGAAGGAACTGAGGTGTTTTTTTAATTTGAGACAGGTCTGTGAGAGAAAAGGGAACATGAACTCACATGATACCCTCAGTGCCAGCCACCTCTCAGAGGGGGTGGAGGGAAACCATCTGGTTGGGGGGTCTGTGAGAGTGAGTGTGTGGGAGACTCAGGGGATTTGGTGGTTCTGAGTTGGTAGGAGGGCAGGAGGAAGGGGAAGTGGAGGGAGGAGTGGAGGAAGGGGTGGGAGGAGGGGTTGGGAAGCAACAGAAGGAGCGACAGAAGGAGAAGCAGAAGGAGCAGTGGAAGGAGGGGTGCGGGCCAATGGTTGAACAATGGCAGCCCATGTCTGATAGGGCAGAGGCTCATCAGCAGGATGGAAGGAAGGGAAAGCATTGGAGTCAGGAAGAGTAGTTGGGGTCTTTGTAGCCAGAAGGACCTAGGCAGGGGAGCAAGGGGTACAGAGAGAAGGTTTAGAGTGGAGGTAAGAGAAGGCCTGGACATAGGGAATCTCTTTTAGTGCGTTTGCAGAAGTTATAGAGATCCCTGAGAATGTTAGGGTTGAGCATGCTGTTAAGTGGCCATTTTGAGTCATTGTCCAATTGGTATTGTGGCCAAGCCTGATTGGAAAGAAAAATGAGTTTTTGGGCTTTGAAATCAGGTGAGAGCCGTAAGGGCTCAAGGTTGGCAAATAGGCAGCCCAGAGGAGTGTCTGAGGGAATTTTGGAAGGTCCAGTCACCATGGTGAGACCCAGTCCAAGGAAGAATATGGTGGGCATCCCAAGATATTGCTTTCCTGGACAAAACAGAGGAGTGGAGGACCTCAAGGGAACATCTTCACCTAGAGGATTATTCATGCTCCAGGAATCCGGTTCCTGGGGGGAGTGAGCCAGGACCTAGTACTAGGATTTTGACCAACCAAGAGAGAGAGAGAACCATGACTCACAGCACAAGGGAACTCACCAAGGGAGGACTGAGGAAATCAACTGCTGGTGGATGAGTAATGGGAGTGCACTGGCCTTGAGTAGGTTCCTTGTGAGAGAGAGTGGTGATGGCAGCACTAGTCTGGGGTCAGAGGTCCCGGCAAAACAACTCAAATCCCAGTAAGTTTATCCAGGCTTAAGGAAGGCAGCTCCCACCTATGTGGCTTTGGCAGGCCTGTATAACCCCCCAGCCAGCACCCCTATATAGGGGATATCTGCCTTGTGGCCAAAGTAGGCTTGGGAGCACAGCGTATATCAGGAGGGCCTGAATTTACTGATTGGGAGAGCAAGATTGATACTGGAAGCTCACCTGGTCCCAGGTTTTGGCACCAAAATGATAGGAAAATGCTGCACATCACACACAAAGGAGGCTCACGAGAGGTATTTCATGTCCAAAAGTTTAATAAGCAGTCTGGCTGGCCAAGAAAAAAATGGCACAGCAGCTTCTCTTGGCAGGTCTGGCCTTAAGTAGCATTTGGGAGAAAGCAAGGGCTAGGGACAGGCAAAGGGATGTGGCAGGAGATAAGGGACAGTGGGCTTTGTCTGCAAGGGATGAGACCAGCTGTGGCTCAGTCCGCAGAATGGTGGCAAGGGGCCGTTCTTATCATCAACTCAATTGCCTACTTTTTTTTTCTTTTATTCATATGTGCATACAATGTTTGGGTCATTTCTCCCCCCTTGCCCCCACCCCCTCCTTTACTCCTACCCCCTCCCCCTCCCCCCCACACCCTTGCTACCAGGTTCAATTTCCTACTTTTAACAACTTAAAATTCAATACACAAGGAAAAATTCACTTGCAAGTTTTGATCTGACAAAAAACAAAGATTTTACATTCTTATTTTTCCATTACTAGTTAATAATGAGAAGCAAACTGGTTTGCATCAAATAAGATGGTGAATTTTCAAACACTACTTTATGCTAAACTTGTACCCTTTTAATAATTGTGGTGTTCAGTGAATCCAGCTACAACTTTCTCTAAACCAATGACCTTTGCTCCCCTCCACTTACCACTTTCACAGACAAACTCTGGGCTGATTTATCAAAGCTCTGAAATGTTAAGTGGCAAGAGTTCATCCTCTCATTGCAAACCAATAAGCCAGCTCTTAATTTCTTCATTCCTACTTTATTTGCTCATTTACACTAGTTATTTGCTAATTTTTTTTCATTGAACCAGTAATCAGTTCTGCTGGTCTCACTTTATTCCATAAATAATCTAGATCATAATGATTGTTACTTGATTTCTCTCCCATATCATTACTTTGCTGTCTTGTTGGTCCTGCCCCACCTATCAATTCAGCATGAAAACTAAAGAACAGCTTTGCTGTGCCTGCTCGTGGCTTTCTTCTGTGTGAATTATTTGTTCAAATCCATTAACTATTTAATTACTATGGGTTTTGTCTTGCATATACAGATATTAATATTTATCATATGAATTATATAAGTTCAATCTAGGTATTAATATTTTATCTATATGAATTATAAGTATTCTCTCTTAGGGACTTACATTTTAATTAAAATATGTTATATTTTATTATGCAGAAATTTTAATTTTTAATATATTCAAAATTTTTAGTCTGTGTGTCTTGGTTAAGGTGTCTATCCTTATAACAATGAATAAAAATATTCAGTTAGATTTTCTTCTAGTACTTCCAAAGCTTTATTTTTCACATTTTTGGTTTTTACAAATGTAGGATGTACCATGTGTATGCTGTGCTTTGGATTTTTTATTTGTTTATTTGCAGTGTTGAGCATTGAACCCAGGGCCTCACACATGCACTAGGCAAGTAATGTACCACCAGCTACACTCCAAGCACTTGCTTATGATATTTTAAAAGAAAAACTTCAGGCAAATTAAATTTAACAAAGCTTACTTGAGCAAAGAACAACTCCTGAATCAAGCAGCACCCAGACCCTTAAGAGGCTTAGAAAGCTTCCCCAGTAGGATGAACAATAAGCTTTTGTAAACCAAGTTGGGAAGCAAAGTAGAGAAATCACCTGATTAACTACAGTAGGCATTTGCCTTATTTAGACATGGTATGATGAATTGGTTGCCTGAGATCGGCTAAAATTTGTGTATTTGTGATTGGATGAAATCTAACTATTTGTTATGAAAAATATACTCCTAAGTATTGACTTGTTTGTGTACTGTGTTATGGAGGAACTCAAATTATAAAGACAGTCTTCACTGATTTTGTATGAAGTCCAGAATAAGTTTGTGTGCCATGTTCCACAAAGAGAAAAGAAAAATAAAATAGAAATAAACAAGGAAAGGAGGAAGAGAAGGAAAAAGAATCTATGAGTAAGAGAGAGAAAAATATTTATAGTTTGATGATATTTTAAAATCAGTTAACCGTTTAGATTAGTAACACTATTGAATTATCTTATCCATGAATATGGTATTACTTCCATATATTTAAGTATAATTTTTTTGTAAAATATTTGCTATATGTTTTATCGAATTTATTGTGGTTGCTGGCTTAAAGGAATGTAGTTGTTCTTTATATATGAACCTTAAATCCAGCATGATTTCTAACCCTTCTTACTTGTTTGTATATAATTCTCTTGAACTTTTCATGTAGATAATCATATTGTTTTGTGAACAAAGGTAATTTTAATTCTTATGTTCTGAAACATGTACTTTAAATTTCTTCTTTGTTATTGTTTACTATAAATCTTTGGTGGATACCCTTTACCAAGCTAAGGAAGTTCCCATGTATTTTTAGTTTACTAAGGGTTTTTTAATTTAACATTGGTGGATGTTGAATTTTATTGAGCCTGTTGCAGCCTCTTTTGAGATGGTCATATAAAGAATCCTGTGTTTGTCACTTACTCCCTGCTAACCTCAGTTGTCCTCATTGCCAGTCAAATGAGACACAGGATTGTTCCAAATTCCAGTAATGTCAAGGCTGGCCTTTATTCCTACTTATGGTAGGAGAATAAAAGATTCTGTAACTCTCAAAAAAAAAAAAAAACAAATACAGGAAGCTGCATTAAGTCTTCTCGAACTTGGAGCTCCTCATCTCTCTCCCTATGATGATCTGTCAGAGCCTCCACAGATTGTCCTGAAATATATGTTCTCCCTTTTCAAATGACTTCCAAAGTGTATCACAAATTGTACTCCTTACTCCTACATCTTTTCTGGAATTTTAGAAATCACTGGGACAGAGGTATGTAGTCAGTTGGAGAGTGGTCTAAAAGTATTGGGTTTCCCATCAGCATTCCCTAGTCCTACGATATATGGAGATGGCTTTTGTCTAGTCATGCAAGGTTATCAGAAGACAAGGTGGCCAATAGGCTGCAGGTTAAGTTGTACAGCATTCGTAGAACACAGACAACTTGCTCACAGCATGTTATTGCCACCATTACTTAATTTCATCAGTAAATATTTTGTACTTGGGTTTATTTATTTATTTAATCTGTGGTTTTGGGGACTGAACCCAGGGCCTCAGCCCTACCCTTAGGAATATGTGTGTGTGTGTGTGTGTGTGTGTGTGTGTGTGTGTGTGTGTGTTCATACACACATAGAATACATATGCATTGTATATAATTTATATATGTGTCTATATTTATAAACTTATCTTATTACTTCCATTTATCTTCATGCCAGATGCACACCTACTATATTCATTTTTTTGCAGAAATAATACTGGTTTTATTGATACTATTTTGGAGGGAGGCTAAATTGTCTTATTTTTCTTTATTTCCTTCATCTTTCTTTGGGTGTAGAATTTTTTTTTCTAATTTCTTGAATTGAATTATAAATCATTCACTTTTAATTTTTCTTTTTTGAACAAATGCACACTCAAAAATATATTTCTTTTGAAGGAAATTTTGCTGCATTTAAAAGATTTTATGTACATAATACTGTGTGTTGTTTAGTTCTTAATACTTCATAATTTTCATGTTTTGGATCCACAAATTACTTATGCATGCTTTTAAATATCCATACATTTTGTCTAGATCTATTCTGTTTTGCTTACTTTTGCTTGCTAATTTTATTACATCTTAATAACTATTTGTTTCCAAAACGATTAGTCCTGGTGTTTCTGGTGATGCCTTCTGCTATCATGGCTCCCTTTATGTGCTAGGTAAGGTTTTTAATGGCCTCTTATCCTCTTCTGTTCTGCTTCCTTGACAGATCCCAGCATATTGGTTTCTAGGGAATCCTGTGTGCCAAGGTTATGCACACCTTCCCACTGAGGAGCTGAGGGCTAGCTTCTCTCTGATAGTAGCTGAATTTGTTTTCAGAGTAACTCCTAACCTCAGCACGTGCAACAGGGAGGAAAGTGTGTGTAGATCCCCCTCATACTTGTGCAGACATATGTTTAAATTTATCTCTCATCAAAAGACCCCAGCAGAATCCAGTCTTTCTTTCTTTCTTTCTTTCTCTTTCTTTCTTTCTTTCTTTCTTTCTTTCTTTCTTTCTTTCTTTCTTTCTTTCTTTCTTTCTTTCTTTCTCTCTCTCTCTCTCCTTCCTTCCTTCCTTTCTTTCCTCTCTTCCTCACTCCCTCCCTGCTCCCTCTTTTTTCTCTCCTCTTCTCTTCTCTTTTCTCTTCTCTTCTCTTCTCTTCCCTTTTCTTCTCCTCTCCTCTCCTCTCTCTCTCCTGGTGCTACTTTCTAGGCCACTGGGCAGACTGATGATAAGAGGGCAGCCTGTCCTGCTCCAGGCCACACTCTGCACTGTCCTCCATTTTCCTCCTAAGCCTCAGACCCATCTCTTGTCCCAGTGTGGAATCTCAGTATAGGAGCTCATAGCACTTGCCTGTGCCCAGTGTCCCATGTTGCTCGGTATCTGCCCACAGGTCATCTGTGTATCAGAGACAAAGGGACAATAACCATCTCGCCTCAACTGAAAGGTTACCCAATTCTTCTTTCCAGTCCCTCCCCTAAGCTCCAGTTTTTTGCACATTAAAATAAAAGAAATACCTAAAAAGTCTGCATGCCATTATCCTCCCTTTCCCCTCTACTCTTTTCAGTCAGTTACAAATACCATTGTCCATTAGTATCCTCTACTTCCAGGATCCCTTCAGGTACCAAAATCTGCAGATGATCCAGTATCCTATATAAAATGTGAAATATTTACATACAGCCTACCTGTATCCACCTGTATTCTTTAAATCATCTCTAGATGACTTGTATATACTTGAAAAAATGTAAATGCTATGTAAATAGCCGTTCCACTACACTGTTGAGGGAATAATGACAAAAATAGTCTGTAGAGCACAGATGCAATGGGTTTTTAAAATATTTTCTATCTATGTGACAAACTTATAACCAACATCATACTTAACGGAAAAAAACTGAAACCATTTCCCCTAAAATAAGGAATGAGACAAGGGTGCCTACTATCCCCACTCCTATTCAATATGGTCCTGGAATTCCTAGCCAGAGCAATTAGGCAAGAAGAAGAAATAAAAGAATACAAATAGGTGAAGAAACTGTCAAAATATCCCTATTTGCAGATGACATGATACTATATCTTAAAGACTTAAAAAACTCTATCTCAAAACTCCTACACACCATAAACAGCTACAGCAAGGTGGCAGGATACAAAATCAACTTTAAAAAATCATAACAATGAACAAATTGAGAAAGAATATATGGAAACAATCCACTTACAATAGCCTCAAAAAATCAAATACATAGGAATAAACTTAACAAAGGATGTGAATGACCTTTATAAGGAGAACTACAACCCCTGAAGAAAGAGATCAAGGGAGACTATAGAAGGTGGAAATATCTCCTGTGATCATGGATTGGTAGAATCAACATAGTAAAAATGGCTATACTACCAAAAGCAATCCACATATTTAATGCAATTCCCATCAAAATCCCAGTAACATTCATCACAGAGATTGAAAACTCTACCCTAAAGTTCATTTGGAAACACAAAAGACTGCAAATAGCGAAGGCAATACTCAGCAAAATAAGCAATGCTGGAGGCATCACAATACCTGACTTCAAACTATATTACAAAGCAATAGCAATAAAAACAGCATGATACTGGCACAAAAGTAGACATGAAGACAAGTGGAACAGAATAGAGGACCCGGATATGAATCCACACAGTTATGCCCACCTTATTTTTGACAAAGGCGCCAAAAACATGCGATGGAGAAAAGACAGCCTCTTCAATAAATGTTGCTGGGAAAAGTGGTTATCTGCCTGCAAAAAACTGAAACTAGATCCATGTTTATCACCCTGTACTAGTATCAACTCAAAATAGATCAAGAACCTTAATATCAGACCTGAAAACTCTGAAGTTAGTACAGGAAGGCCAGGGAATACTCTGGAAGCAATACGTAAAGGCAAGGACTTCCTCAATAGAACCCCAGTAACTCAGCAACTAAGAGAAAGGATAGACAAATGGGACAACATGAAATTAAAAAGCTTCTTCACAACAAAAGAAATGGTCTCTAAACTGAAGAGACCACCCAGAGTGGGAGAAAATACTTGCCAGCTATGCATCAGACAAAGGACTGATAACCAGAATATACAGGGAGCTCAAAACACCAAACTCTCGCACAGTCAATGAACCAATTAAGAAATGGGCAACTGAACTAAACAGAACTTTCTCAAAAGAAGAAATTCAAATGGCCAAAAAACACATGAAAAAATGCTCACCATCTGTGGCCATAAAGGAAATGCAAATCAAAACCACACTAAGATTCCACCTCACCCTTGTTAGAATAGCTAGCATCAAAAACACCACCAACAACAAATGTTGGTGAGGATGTGGGGAAAAGGAACCCTCGTACACTGCTGGTGGGAATGCAAGCTAGTGCAACCACCCTGGAAAACAATATAGAGGTTTCTTAAAAAACTAAACATAGATTTGCCATATGATCCAGCAATACCACTTCTGGGGATCTACTCAAAGAAATGTGACTCAAGTTATTACAAAGGGACCTGCACAGCCATGTTTATTGCAGGACTATCCACAATAGACAAGTTATGGAAACAACCAAGATGCCCCATTACTGATGAATGGGTTAAGAACATGTGGTATTTACACACAATGGAATTTTACTCAGCCATGAAGAAGAACAAAATCTTATCATTCGCAAGTAAATGGATGGAACTGGAGAACATCATCCTGAGTGAGGTTAGCCAGGCTCAGAAGACCAAAAATCATATGTTCTCCCTCATATGCAGACTTTGGATCAAGGGCAAATGCAGCAATGTTGTTGGACCTGTGTCACACGCTAAAGGGAGAGCACATACGGGAGGAATGGGGATAGGTAGGAAACCCAAAACTTGAAAGTGTTTGATGTCGCCACTGCAGAGGAGCTAATACAGTAACCTTAAAATGACAGAGGTCAATATGGGAAGGTGACTGGGAAGTAGTGAAGAGGTTTGGTAGAGATGAATCATTTCTGGTTGTAATACATAAGTGCACGGAAGCAATGCTAGGAATCTCTCTGCATAGCTATCCTTATCTCAACTAGCAAAAATGCTATTTCTTTCTTATTATTGCTTATGTCTTCTCTTCAACAAAATTGGAGAAAAGGGAAGAACAGGTTCTGCCTGGAAGGGAGGGGGGTGTGGGGGAGAGGGAGGGGGTGAGGAGCAGAGAGCAAGGGGAAGAAATGGCCCCAACAACGTATGCACATATGATTAAATGAATAAAAAATAAAATATTTTCTATCCAAAGTTTGTTGAATCTGTGGATGTGGGACCCACAGATAGGGATAACCCACTGTATAAACATTCTTGGTCTCCTATTCTAAGAACCTCCTAGCATACCCATTTCTTCTTGATACTTTTCTCTGAAAGCTGAACCCCATAACTCAAAGCCATCCCAGAAATAATTTCTTAATCCCATTACACAACTTCTGTGCTGTAGTGACTCACTATCATGCCAGGGTAAAATTCAAGCCCCTTCATAGGGCGTCCCTAAGCAGCCTTTATTCTCTTGAGAATCAGTCTCTTTCTTATAAACTCCAGGAGGTTTTTTGAAAGAGCAATGTGACTTCATGCCTCTTGGATTTTTCATTTGTTTTTTTCTTTGCTAGAATGATGTCTCCTTATCTGTACAGGAAACTTCTATTCAGTTCTAGCAAAACCTAGTTCAGTGGACCCTTCTCTACTTGCTCTAAATAAAATTAATCTCTCTTCCCTTGTACTATTTGCTTAGATGGTTCATCTGGTACTGAGCATCACATACATCATAAATATTTTTCTAAATAGTTATTCCCACCATTCACTATACTCTGCTTTCTTTTTACTCCATTGTATATCAGTGGATACCCAGTAGATGGCACATGGATGCAAGTCAGTGTAATATTGGAACTAGTAAAAATTTGTAAATGCTGTTATAAAATGAAACTCATTTTTAATTTGTGTACATGTCGTTATAAAGATAATGGATAAACCATGAATCTGGTCTTGGAAGCACAGAATGTTGAAATTCTGTATTTCCGAATGAATATGGTTACCAGTCACTTGTCAATGATGTCTAGATAACAACGCTGGCCAAAGACTTCACAATAAACCACAAGAAAAGCTCAGCTGCTCTTAGGAGTTTGAGCACATTCTGGAGACACAAAGTTATGAATGATATCATTAGTGCTTACGAGTTTAGATGTCCCTGAATATTCTAGGGAAGATAGCTGTCTATTAAATACTGTCAGCTATGATATGTAAAAATCTGTGATGTTAACTTTTATATACTCAGTTCTGTTCAGTATATTTCCTGGATCTACATTAATTCTTTCCAATCTCTTTCCTTTTAATTTCTGAAAGTCTTTATGTTCTTAATTGCTTTCCCTTTCATCCACATCTCTTTTCACTATTTTATGTACATAGTTCTGTTTATACAAAATGCTAACTGATGTTTGTTATTTTGGATCAAAAACTACATGAAAATGTTCTCATTTCTAAGAAAATATGAATCGATGTTTTGTTTTAAATGTATGGGTGCAAATTAATTCAAAGGATGAAATATTCCTTAGTGATCAAAATATCATTAAAACCCTTCTAAGAAATAACTATTGCTGTCCTCATGATTCCCTGGTAGTGCTGGTTCCTGACTATAATCATGATGGTTTACAGTTTACAAATATTTTTTATAGACTTTATTTATTTGAAAACAATGGAGTACAGGAAGATGGTGGTTCTCTTACATGTTGGGGAGACTGAGGTCTAAGCATACAGCTCATTGGCAGTAAATCTGATCTGGGACTCACATTTATATTCCTTCCCATATTCATCTTACATAAGGAGTATGGTACAAACAGCAATGACTGAGACCATGTTTGTCTCTTAGGGTAGAAAATAAAAGTGACCAGTATGACATAGTCCAAGGCCACTCAAAGGTGGGTCATGCATTCATCTCTGTAAAAGTCAAAACCAAACAATAACAAAAACAAAAGTTTTATAGGCCCCTCAAGTGTAGGCTTAAATTATTTTTACTATAATATTCCTTTCAATATGCACATATAAAACATAAGATAAAATTTACTAGCTTTTATATTACTAGAAACCCAAAGCAAAATTACACGTTAAATAAAAACACCACTAAAAAAGTCAAGGAAATTAAAATTTTCCATGTGAATTTAATGGAGTTGATAATGCTGCTTTCTGAATATAAATGATGACTTCTAAGAGTACCAGGGTATAAGTTCTTTTCAGTTTGACATATCTATATTTTAGCCCTTTCAAGCTGCTGTAAAAATTACTGTGGAATGGTCCTGTAACCAACAACTGAAATAACCATGAAGGAGGCAGCCTTAGTCAGTCAACAGGAAAACCACAGTTCCCAAGAAAGGAAGTTTGACATGGTGCAATGGCAGTGTCTGTGCAGAGCAAGGAGTCTGCAGAACTGGGGAGGCAGAGATCAGTCTCCCAACTACCAAATCATCAGGATCTGGAGAGGAGAGAACAGTACAGACAGAATCCGGGATCCATATGAAGAGTCCATGGATGAAGGCTGGGCTGCATATGTGCAAGCTGAGTTTCCCTAAGACGTCCTCATGGAAGGCCAAGAGCATTGAATGCTAGCTTCATCCCACAAGTCCAGTATACAAAAGAGCAAGTTCAAGGAGGTCAGATGAAATCCAAGCATGGACTGTGTACCAGAAACTCAGCTCCAAGAAACGGAGGCTTTGATGACTTAGGAATGAATGAGTGGCTTCCACTACTTAAGAATAGCGAATCACTTTTAGGGTAGGAGATTTCTTGAATTTTGGATAAATATTTGTTTTAAGAGTAACTTTCAAGTCTCTACTGTTTTAGTTAGAATAGATACCACAGTCTTTGACTTATGGAATGGGTTTTAAAAGAAGATAGAATGTACGGAGTTAGGCTCGCTTCAGAGTCCTGGTGTGAATTGTTTGATAGGCCTGAGAGGAGTGGTCATTTTCCCATCTCTAGCATTATATTTATTTTCTTTTCAATTAGTAAAGGCTCTAGTCTTACATGCAACCAGGGAAAACAAAGCCTGAGCAGACCCAAATGGCCCCCCTTCCTGTCACCATGATCTGTCTGCATTGCTATAACTGTGTCTACATGCAGCTGGCAAATTCTCATCATCATTCAGAAAGAATCCTCATCAGGAAGCAATGCATTATGAAGAAAATTCATCCTTTTGGAACTGAACTTTGCTCTTTTCTCTCTTCAAGTTAACATTTGGTCTAGGAATTTATGCCAGATTTCCAAGGATGATTTCAAAAGCCCAGAAGGACTTCACATCTCTGAAATGCTTAGCCAGCTCATTCACTGCACAGAAAAAAAAGAGTCTAACTTGAACAGAAAAAGAATTTCATCATTTTTTTCTGCAACTTGTGTTTATAGCTAAAATATTCTTATTAAGAATGAGCCCGGCTTGCTAGTCCAGCCTGGTCAGACAATAGAGTTGAGCAGAATTGTTTCAGTTTTTAAGCTAAAATAATGCCCAGGTGGTCTACTTAAGAGTGAAATTTCTTGTGTTTAAATTAAATAAATGAAAATAGCTTAGAAGTCTCTAGAAAAACAGATATTTGGAAATGATACTAACACACTTCCTTTAAACTGGCGACTGGCCATGCCTGACAAGAGCACTGGGAATTCGTGTGCTCAGCTAATTCAGGGATAACCAAAGCTGCACAGAAGAGAAAAACATTTAGAAAGAGCATAATCTTATGGAAAGAGAAACCTGAAATTCCCCAAACCTGAAAAACCAAAACAAGAAGCAGCACACAAATGCACTCATTTACACATATGCTCATTTACACATATACACGTGCAGATATGTGCTCATATGGACAAAGATGTTTTCCCAGATACTACATTTCTGGTTCTCACTAGTCTGCTGAAAGAGCCCTTGATGGCTCCCAGTGGAATTTACCTCTAAGCCAGTGACTGTGTCATTGTCCCAGTTTCCCAAATGCTGCCACCATTGTGACAAGGGAGGGGGCAGAGAATCACCCTTTTTCAGAAGACTCTCATTGCTTTCTGTAAGAGGGAAAAAGGTGAATAGCCTTATTGTATGTGAAGACTACAGAATGAGCAGTTCTTTTGGATTCTGAGGAAAGACGTGGCTGCTACTACTTGGCTAGTGATCTGAAGATGCTCAGGCCGATGACCTTTGCGTAACAGACAGATACTTGCTCAGCAGAAGGCATTGCCCTGTGAGCTTGAGTTTCTAAAGAAGAGTTGTCGGGCTTGAGAGAATTGAGGGCAAAGGTTGACTTTGAATTTCAGGCTCAGACTCCTCCCAGGGCAGCAGTGTGTGGGCTCAAGTGTGTGGGCTTAAATGGATATTAAGCCAAGACACAGACTGGAGCAGAAGGATTGACCCAGCCACACTCCATCATAGTCTGAAGCCTTCTCTGTCTTCTATTCCACCACATGAACGTCCTTGAGCCAAAGGCAATTGATCTCCCCTCCTGGTTCCTGCTAAGATGTCAGAGACAGACAGGTCTTGGCCAGGAAGCAGGAGGTGCTGCCTCCTGATCTCACTGCTCTGTAGCCAGGTATCTGGGCTCAGGATAGAGTCACACTCCTTTCCCTGGTCCTTCACCATGTGTCACATGTCGATGCACACTGCTCTACCCCTTTACAATCTACATGGTCCTTCCAGTTCATCACGGTGTGTTCTAATAGCAGTCCTGCCAAGTGACATGGCAAATAATATGATCCTATTTTGTACACAAAGACAGTCAGACGGAGTGATGTGAGGTAACCTCCCAGGGCAGCACAGCTGGTCGGCAATACAACTAGTGCTCAGACACAATGCTTTAACCCAGCTCCCAATGACATCGCTTTTCGGTGTTTATTCCCAAACCTCTGCCAACACTAACTGCAGTTCTCCACATAGCTAACTCAACCTGCCAAACAGCTTCCATTTGCTAAACTGAACCACCAAGAGTAAACACTAGGCTTCTTCTGTTTGGATAAAGTAGGTCCAGTGCTACTGTTGCTCACAGGTTAAGGACACAGGCCAGGGAGTGCTCTAGGCACCCATCTTCCTCTGCCCTGTGAGTGTAGGGCAACTGATTCACAACTGCCCCCCAGCACTGTCCCCCTCCAGCCTACCCTGAACCCCAAAGCCCTCTGTTCTCTGGGTTGCCTACCTTTATAGTGGCTTCACAGGCTTTCTGGTGTTGACAACAAATCTTAAGTTTTTAAGTGCAATCTGCCACAGCTTGTTGGGACTATCAAGGTTACACCCTAGCCCTAAGTACCCAAACATGTAGCATACAAGTAGCAATAAATACAGTGTAAATAATCACACCATTGTAAAAGTTACTTGAAAATTAAAAATGGAAACCAGGAAAGAATTTGTAGCTTATCTCACAGATAAAGATAATGTCCTTTAATATGTAAAGAGCATCTAAAAGCAAAGTAGTAAAAGCCAACAGTGCTATAGAAAAATGGGCTGAAAAACTGCAGTTATAAAAGGGAAGTGATTCCCTCCAAAAAAAGATGGTCAGCTCCATTTATAATTAGAAATTTTAAATCAAAACTTTGTGGAGATGTTAACTATGTAACTATAACATTATTTTTATTTTTTTGTTCTAGGAATTACATTTGGATTTAATATGTGAATATATGTATATGTCTAGATATATACCTAAAATCTATATAATTTTCAATTTGTAGTTGGGCATAGTGATGCATGGCTGTAATCCCAACACATCGGAGACTGAGCAGCAGGATCTCGAGGTGGAGGCCAGCCTGGGAGACCCTCCACCTCTCCTTAGTGCTGAATGAATGAAGGACTCAGGGCTCCAGACAATTCTCTTGTCATTTCTCGCTGGCTGAATCGTGGGTCCTTCTCTTCTCACTGAGAGACAGGTTAATGAGTTGACAGCAGCCTGCCAACCAGAACTGTTCTCATCATGTTTTGAGGTTAACAACTTGGCCAGGGATACACAGACAGGGGCCTTCCAAGATGGTGGGGAGCAGAGCAGATGTCACCTGCTTGCTTTCAAGAAAGCTGGGCTGGGCAGCTTCATTCGCCGGTGTGCATGTGAGGCAGGGAGGCTGGGGCGGGAGAGCACTGGAGAAGAGCCTGGGGTTGCTGTTGAGCCGGAGGAGCCATTCCTCACAATAACTCCTGGCTTCCACTGGCCGCTCCACACAGGGCATCAGCCTTGCCCCGTGAGAATTTGTCCTCGTGTGACTTGATCATTCTGTTTCTTCCTGCAGTGGGAGAGGCCCTGAATTACTCAGCTCCCTCCTTGGCAGAATGAAATTGACAGGCAGAAGGATCCTTGCTGTTGAGTTTCCTTCCTGCCCTCCAAAGGGGTGGAAGGCCAGGCTCCTGGGCTTGCCGGCCAGGAGAACCTGACAGCCAGCACAGGGATGGTCACAGAACATTATTTTTATAATATTTGTGTTAGCATGTGGCCCATGTCTTAATTTACCCAAGAGCTTGAGCTCCCACAAAGGACAAGAATCGTATTTTCTATCTCTGTATAGTTCAGTAGCGCTTAATAAACATCTCATTAATAAATGTTTGAGGTAATAACTAGGAGTCAGTGCTGTGAATGCTGCAAAGGATAATTGTATACTTTTCAATGTTGCCACAGCCCTCAGAGTTAGAAAAAGGCAATAGGTAGAGAGGTGCCAGTGGGAAAATACACCATTATTTTCACTGCCCTGAGGTGAGTCTATTGTTCTAGAATGGTACATACAGTCTTCTTCATGTCTGCAGATAATTCTGAAAAGAAAAGAACAAAACAACACAGTGGCAGTTCTCAAGGCTATGCAAGTTTTCATTCTATTTCTAGCAGTAAAGAGAAAGCTCTGGCATATTCAGAGAAAGTTCTCTAAATTATGTGACCACGTACACACTTGACAGTACTTTACCTTCTCAGACAGTCCACAAAGTTGCAGACTAGTACAGATCACCAAGTGAGGTTTAATCACCCATCAAAACAAAACAAGTTGGAAAGTGGGTAGGACAGTATCTGGGAGGAAGACGGATTAGAGTCAGTAAAAACGGTTGGGTGGAGCTAAGGGTAAAACTAGATCCTGTCAATTATTGTGGTCCACAGGTGATAGGAAAAACATCTCTAGGATATTTATTTTTAAATGTCTTCCTACAGCTTTTGTTCATAAGCTTTTCATATTGAATGATATAATGAAATGGCTGAATTCCAAATATTGTGACATTTTATGGAGTCATTATTTAAAATACTTTCTAAAATGCCAAAAAGAGGATAATGTTAATGAAAAAAGAGGCAGTTTTTCAGAGTCCTGACAAAGTTAGAATGAAAAGATAATCCCTAAGGGAAGGGGAGGTTAAATCTAGAACTGACGTACACAATGAAGCGGTGTCATGCATGCATTGATACATGTCTGTAAGAGAAAAACAGTATTCTGATTTTCTTGAATTACAAAGTGAACAAAACCCATAGAAGGGAAGATAAGTAACACACTTCATTTTGCTTGTTTCTGAGGGAGGGGATACAAAATTAACCATGCACAACAGCAAAAGGCAGCAACCCATAGGTTTTTAGGGCCATAGACAGTAATTAGAGGTACTTATTCAGAGATTTTCTGAGTGGAGGACTGAAGTCATGTGCTTTGTAAATACTACATATAGCTTCAGAATTGAATTAAATCTTTCTCCAGGTTCTTTAGTTCCTTCTGGTCCTTGTTGGTTTCAGTACTGGTACAGGGGCGGTGTGACATGTAGGCAAGGAACCAGCTGACACATCGCTGTGGTCTGGCAACAAGGCCTTTCATACTGAGGTTCTCCAGTTGAAGGCTTTGCCTGAGAGATCCATGAGCTCCAACATTCCCCCATGAAAGACAAAAGCCTGGTGCTCGATGTCTCTGTCTTCATTTCTTCAGGATGGAGCCTATTTAAAAATGCAAGTTTCCCTTTGGGACAGAAATATAATCTCACAATTTATATTTGCTTTAAAAGGGGGGAGGGGATTCAGAACAACTCAAAGACAAGGCACAGTACTGGTTGTTGATAGCAGAGAAACAATTTGGAGTCCAAAGCTGACAAATGATTGGCAGGTTAGAAATGTTCTTTTCCCAATGTATCCTAGGCAATGAGGGAGCTGAGAGGTGGGTGAGGCTCTGTGTGAACGTTACTCAAAAGGAAGAAGCTGGTGATTAGGAAACATTCCTTTCTGTGGATCCTGTCTTAAAGCATATCCACAAAAGTGACCCCAGCACATTTCTATCTGAAACTTTCAAATGTCTCTGTCCACCCAAAGCTAGGATCACAACCAGAAGAAGATGCCTGTCATTACAGAGTACACAACTCAGAAAAAAACAGAATAAATAATGCAGGGCAGGATTTGACAGGTAGAAACAGAGGTCAAGGTGCACACCACACATCACAGGAAGGAGGGCAGCCCTGGAGGTGTGTGAGGGAAAGTCTGCCCAGGAAAAGATAGCAAAGCTTCCAAAGCAGTTTGGCAGCAGGCATGCACTGGTGGCCCACACCATGACAGGAGCCATGTTGAGTGAGGTGACAGGGAGGAGTGAAGGAGACAGACACGCGAGAGAACAATAACAAAGCCATTTAGTGAGGGCAGAGGTACTGATGTGGTGTGGGCCCCCAAGGGACTCTGGCAGGATAGCAATTAGTGACACCTTCTAAGGAAGAAGGGCCTGAGCTGAGAAGCAATGGTGGGAAGACTGAGAGGCACCAGGAGGACAAGATGTAAATCACTTGAATGAGCACTGAGTGAGAAGTGCAGATGCTGGAGCTAGGGGTGTAGAAGTGTCCGCAGGCAAGAGAGTAGAGGGCGTTACATTGGTCTGTTTTGTGTTGCTATAACAAAACACCTGAGAGCAGCTAGTTTATGAAGAAAAGAAGTTTATTTGGTTCACGACTCTGAGAGCTGGGGAGTCCAAGTCCACGGCACTAGCACCTGCTCAGCATCTGACAAACTTGTTACTTCATCATTATGTGGAGGAAGACATCACATGGTGAGGCAGAGCAAGCCTACAAGCTCAGATCTCATCTGCTATGTGACAGCTGTGACTCAGGGCAAGTAACTTAGCTATTCCATTCTACAAATTCCTCATCTTGTAACAGAGGTGTTCATACCATCTCACAGGATTGCCAAAAAATTAAACATGAAAAATAGCCTTCCTGCACTCTTTTCTTTATTTCGACCCCAGCTCCAATTCGTTTCCTTGATAGCACTTTCTTTTTTTTTATTTATTATCTTATTATTCATATGTGCATACAAGGTTTGGGTCATTTCTCCCCCCTCCCCCCAACCCCTCCCTTACCACCCACTCCGCCCCCTCCCTCTCCCCCCCACCCCCTTGATACCTGGTAGAAACTATTTTGCCCTTATCTCTAATTTTGTTGAAGAGAGAGTATAAGCAATAATAGGAAGGAACAAGTGTTCCTGGTTGAGATAAGGATAGCTATACAGGGAGTTGACTCACATTGATTTCCTGTGTGTGTGTGTTACCTTCTAGGTTAATTCTTTTTGATCTAACCTTTTCTCTAGTTCCTGGTCCCCTTTTCCTATTGGCCTCCGTTGCTTTTAAGGTATCTGCTTTAGTTTCTCCGCGTTAAGGGCAACAAATGCTAGCTAATTTTTTAGGTGTCTTACCTATCCTCACCCCTCCCTTGTGTGCTCTTGCTTTTATCATGTGCTCAAAGTCCAATCCCCTTGTTGTGTTTGTCCTTGATCTAATGTCCACATATGAGGGAGAGCATATGATTTTTGGTCTTTTGGGCCAGGCTGACCTCACTCAGAATGATGTTCTCCAATTCCATCCATTTACCAGCGAATGATAACATTTCGTTCTTCTTCATGGTTGCATTAAATTCCATTTTGTATAAATACCACATTTTCTTAATCCATTCGTCAGTGGTGGGGCATCTTGGCTGTTTCCATAACTTGGCTATTGTGAATAGTGCTGCAATAAACATGGGTGTGCAGGTGCTGTAATAGCACTTTCAATTTTACTATTCATGCCTGCCAATTTGTCACCTATGTCCAGAAGAGGACATTTGCATCAGGAGTGGAGGAACATCATTGTTCAGGGAAGGACGTGTTGACTTACTGAGTTATCACTCCTTTCTATGCATTTGGTGTGCATGAATTCATTGATTCATTGATTTATTTAATCTTCTCATCAGCTTTGTATGGTAGGATCAGCATCCCTATTTATAAGGGAAGAAGCCGGGGGAACCCATTGCTCTAGAACTAATAAGAGACTTGCTTGGGTTCAAGCCACCTCTGTTGGACTGAGCAGCCCATGCATCCATGTGGACCTGAGTGGACGATGACTGTCCTCCTGGGGGACTGTGGTGAAGCAAGTGTCTCCAGGCTGCTGCAGAACACATTCATGAGATCAGTACATTGCTGCCATCAAAGGTGCGTGGCTCCCGAAAGAGAGGATGTTGACCCCGTGTGAAACTGGGAGCAGGAGTATCTTTTACACATGATATGAACACTGTGTATAAAGATTAAATGCACTAACATGAGTAAAATGACCGTAGTAGTTGTTCTCCTCATTCTCTTTGGTACCTTCTCCCTCTTCTGCTCAGCCTTTTAAAGGTAGAGATTTCTAGGGTTTAGGTCATGAGCAGCTTTCTGCTCTCCATCCACACTTCCTTTACAGAGGCCCCATCCAGGCTCTGCATATCCCCACATCTAGCTCTTCAGCTTAGACTTCTCCCTTGAGGTATCCATTTGCACGTTATATTGTACACTCAGTATTTCTACTGATATGGCCAAGAAAGATGTCAAGGTTAACTCATCTTTCCTACTTCAGGTGGAAGGTAATCTGTATGTCCAGCTATATAAGTAAATCTTGGCAACCTCATTGACCCTCTTGTTCCTCACACCCTATATATAATCAATTTAACCACTTTAATTTGCCCTCAAAATATACTCAGAATCCAGTAACCTCTCACTACCTCCCCTGCTACTCTTTGGTCCAAGCCACCAGCATCATTTGCTTAAATGACAAAAGGTTTTCCTAGTTCCATCTTGGTCCCCTTGTCTCCTATAATCTGTTCTCAACAGAGTAGACAGAATGTTCCTTTCAGAACATCAGACAGATTGTGTCGCTTCTCTGTCAACTCAGCAAGTTCTCCCATCATACTTGGAAAAAAGTAAAAGACTTCAGGTGACCTATAAGGCCTTCTATTAACAGGTCTCCATTACGTCTCTGACTTTTTTTGTACCATTACTCTCCCTTAGCTCACTCACCCTCAGCCATCTGGTCTTCCTCACATTCTTTGTGCACTCCTGACATGCTTTTGTTTTACGACTCGGGCTCTTTCTTACCTGTCCCTCTGCCTGGAAGTACCTTCAAGTTTCCTTTCAAATCTCACTTCTTCAAAGAAGCCTAAATTTACCTTTTCACTTGCTACTCCACTTTTTGCCTTCTACTGTTATTTACTTTCCCTACTTTCATGTTTTTCTATAGCCCACATCAATTTTAAATGTGAAGTAAGAATTTCCAATTAATCATGGTTATTATTTACTGCCTGTCCCCTCTCACTAGATTGTAAAATGAAGAAAGTCATGGAACTTACTTTGGATCACTGAAGTATCCCGAATCATAGAATAGTAAATTGTAGACACTCAATACATATTTATGTGATAGCCAACATTAAAATTTAAAAGTATTAAGCCATGTCTAAGTCTTCCTAAGTTCATTGAATTTATGATCAAGAGATAGTTTCTAAAGTTCTATGCTAAATAAGGAGGAAGCTATAAAGACAGATGGAATGAGAAAACTAAAGGTGGAAAGAATAAATGAAAAGGCTGAGGCAGAAGCCAAAAGGAAAAATTAAAATCCAGGGAGAAAAGATGAGCAAGTATGATTGAGAAACTAGGAAAGTTTAAAAAGAAATCACAAATATAAAATATGATGGGAAGCCATGAAAAAAAGTGCCAGAGTTGTTGCACTGGGCCTGGTGACTCATACTTATAAACCTAGCGACTTGGGAGGCAGAGATCAGGAGGATGGTGGTTTGAGGCCAGCTGGGGCATGAGGGGAGATGCAGAGATCCCATCTCAGCCTATAGCTGAATAGACCCTGAGTTCAATTCCTAGTACCTCGATAAGTAGAATTGCACAAAATCTTCCCAAGCTGTCCAGTGCTCAGCTATTCAACTCTCACCTTGATGTTCAAATCTCTTTTTATTATGAAAGTAACACTTTTCTCTCTTTTACTGCACTAATCATAAGGCAAACAGTGCTTTAACCTGTTCAGTAGGAAGACGTACTCAGCGTTGAAACATGACTTTCTTGAGACCCAATATTGTTACATTTCCTCGCATATTTAGCATTTTTCTTATGCTCCTCATTTCTCTACCTAGATCTATTTCTATATGGGAAAGATATCCTTTTATATTGCATTTTCAAAGTCTGCTGGTGGAGAATTTTTTCAGCTTTTGTATATTTGACAAAGTATTTCACTTTCATTTTTAAAAGTGTTTTTACTGAGTATAGAATTCTAGGTTGTCTCTTGTTTCTTGTTCTTTCTTTCTTTGGTTCTTTTCTTTTGGCAATATGGGGTTTGAACTCAGGGCTTTGCACTTACTAGGCAGGCACTATACCATTTGAGCCATTCCTCCAGCCTTTCTTTCCCTTCCTTCCTTCCTGCCTGCCTTCCTTCCTTCGTTCCTTTCTTCTTCCTTCCTCTCTCTTTTCTTTCTTTCTTTGTTTCTTTCTCCTTTCTTTCTCTCTTTCTTTCTGTTACTGCACTTCTTTTGCAGCACTGCTGTCATTCTTACCTTTGATCTTCGTATGTTATGTGTCCTTGTTCTTTGTTTTAAGGTTTTTCTTTGTACGATTAGTTGAAGACATTGAATTAATAAATGTTCTATAATTCCATATTTTTGTAAATTACCATGGTGTTTTTTATTATTTCAGAGTCACTGAATTTTAATACTATATACATATAGTATTTATTTATTTAGCACTACAGTGCTAAAGGGTACTGCATACAAATTCCTTATTTTTGTAGATCAGAAAATCCTGAAAAAAAAGTCTGAGTGCTAGTGCAATTAATCAATGCAAAGAAGATATGAGGAGGAATGGATCTGTAAAATGAAGATTAGATACAGACTATGAAACAGGTGGGACTATACGCCACATTCAAGATTTCTGCAAAATATCATGCAAATCTTTTCAATAGGCAGCTGGAGATTTTAGAACAAAAGGAAACATGTGGGTTTCCTAAGAGCAAAAGTTAAGAGTCAAGCAGTTTACAGAAAATTAAGTCACAAGAACCTTTGAAGATGAAGAACAGAAGAGGGAAAGTCTGAGGAAATGTTAGAAATTCAGAGAAAATGAAAGAATATAACAGTGAGTGAAGTAGTAGTACCAAGTAAAGAAAAAGTCTCATGAAAGAGGGGGGCTCCTTAGTACTTACAATAGTTCAGAAAGGGCTCAGAAGACAGTACACAGGTTACTCCAGAGGCACCTGCACACCCATGTTTATTGCGGCACTAGTCACAATAGCCAAGTTATGGAAACAGCCAAGATGCCCCAGCACTGATGAATGGATTAAGAAAATGTGGTATCTATACACAATGGAATTTTATGCAGCCATGAAGAAGAACGAAATGTTATCATTCGCTGGTAAATGGATGGAATTGGAGAACATCATTCTGAGTGAGGTTAGCCTGGCCCAAAAGACCAAAAATTATATGTTCTCCCTCATATGCGGGCATTAGATCAAGGGCAAACACAACAAGGGGATTGGACTTTGAGCACATGATAAAAGTTAGTGCACACAAGGGAGATACGAGGATAGGTAAGACACCTAAAAAATTAGCTAGCATTTGTTGCTGTCAATGCAGAGAAACTAAAGCATATACCTTAAAAGCATTTGAGGCCAATAGGAGAAGGGGACCAAGAAGTAGAGAAAAGGTTAGATCAAAAACAATTAACCTTGAAGGTAACACACATGCACAGGAAATGAATGTGATCAACTCCCTGTATAGCTATCCTTATCTCAACTAGCAAAAACCCTTGTTCCTTCCTATTATTGCTTATACTCTCTCTTCAACAAAATTAGAGATAAGGACAAAGTAGTTTCTACCGGGTATCAAGGGAGTGGGGGGAGAGAGAGGGGGTGGTGTGGGTGGTAAGGGAGGGGGTAGGGGGAGGGGGGAGAAATGACCCAAGTATTGTATGCACATATGAATAATAAAAAAATAAAAATTAAAAAAAAAGTCACAGTGGAATTCAGCAAACAACGTTCATCAGTGACCTTCAAAATAATAGTTTTTTAGAAAGGTGTAAATGTAAATGCATACTAAAGAGACTAATATAAAATGGGAGACAAAATCATTTCATTTAGCAGTACATATATAGTGCTTACTCTTTTGTCATGAGTTGTTCTAACACTTTATAAGTATGGTTAATTCAATCCACTTTCAAGCATCATTATCATCCCCCTTTCAGATAAGGAAATCAAAGTACAAATCGGTTAATCACTTGTCAATGCCACGCAGCTCATAGGTAAAAGAATTAAGAATCAGATTCACACCCCGGGGTTGTGCTCTATTGTAGAATCCGTACCTTTAACTAATATTCTACAAGGACTCAGGGGGTGGGGGAAGGACAAAGAAGCATAGATCAGTCCTGTTCACTGTCTCATATCTTGAGAAAAGCTAATAATAAGTGTAGGAGATTTGGGGGAGCCAAAAGAGCTGAATCCATTGGAAGAATTTTTTGTCAGTTTTTTATTAATGTAAGACAAAAATACTTGATAAGAAAATTTTGTACTGATAAGAATCCATAATTTTTATTGCAACTCAAACTTTTACAAATTATATACCTGTTGGCAGATCTTAACCTGGCAGAAATAATTAAGTACTTCTTTTATTAAGTTTTGCTAATTATTAACAACTTGGGGTTATCTTGAGGCCTAAGAGTTGTTATTTGTATGATGTTTTATAAACTTGTAAAAACACTAAAAAATAAGATTTTTTTAATTTAAAATTTGAAAGAAAGTTCAAGAAAAATAATATGGTCTTGTTGACATCTTGAAAAAATTGCTAACACTCAATATTTAGGAAAAGCATGATGATGAAAGATAAACACTGAAAAACAACAGATATCAAATGGAATTCTCTAATTCAAAAAACAAAAATAATTTCCTCCTCTTTAAATAGCTCATTATCCATGTAGTTTAATTCAATGCTGGGAATACATAGCCTCTGGGATATCCTAATTTTTAATAATTTTGAAAATAAAGACTTAAGGTTTGGAAGGTATTTGTTTTAAGACAAGGTCTTACTATGTTGTCCAGACTGGTTTTGTACTAGTGATTCTCCTTCCTCAGCATCATAAGTGCTGGGATTACAGATGTGTATTACCACGACTGCTTTAAAAACAATTTTTAAAAGCATTTTTAGATTCACAGAAACTAAGAGGAAAGTACAAAGTTTCCCTAGATGCACACTACTCGCTCATGCACCCACACCAGAGATGCATTTGTTACAACTGATGATCTATGTGGACACATCATTGTCACCCAAAGCTCATGGTTCCCATTAGTGTTCACTCTTGGTGGTGTGCATGTTATGGGTCTGAGCAAATGTATAATGTGTATTTCCCCATTAGAGAGCAGTGTAATTTCACTACCCTAATACTCCTCTGTGCTCTGTCTCTTCCTCCTTCCCTCCCTCAACTCCTGACAATCACTGATCTTTCCTTAATACATGGTAGCCACCTGCTTTTTCCACACTGTAGAAGATAGAGAGACAGGCAGTATCATTTCCTTCTCTTTTAACTCTGTTCTATAATTTTTCTTAGGGTTGGCAGATATAATTAGGTACTTCTAATGTGTTTTAGAAATAAGAAAATGTAACATGTTATATAAACCCCCTTAATGAAATAATTCATTACTGAATTACACTAAGTACTTGTCACACATCCAAGGTTACAGAAACACCCTTGATAATGAAATTACTCATTATTGGATTATATGAAATACTTGCCACAAATCTCAACCCAGAGCATAAAATATTAAATACAAAATTTAACAATGGCTCATACATTTGAAAAACACATACTATTTTGAAAATTTATTTTTATATACCCTATTGTCTTTTTTAGGTCACAGTGATAAGCTTTAAACTTAAAGGAGTCCTCTCTTGCATAGCTATGTCCAGTTGTACTAACAGTGGCTATCATACTGGTAGTAGCACTGGTACCAACAACTACTCTTTTACTTCTATGAATTCCACTATTTCTCTATCCCTATTGGTGTTTTAATTGATACATAGTAATTACACATATTTATGTAGTATAGTATAATAACTCATGTATATAATGTATAATGAGCTAGTCAGGGTGATTAGCATTTCCCTCTTCTCAAACACTTATCATTTCTTCCTGTTAGGAAGATTTGAACTCCTCCCTTCTACTTCCTTGTAAAATATAATCCAAAATTGTGTAAACTGTAGTCAGCTTACTATGCTAAGGAACATTAGAGTTAATTCCTTCCATCTAACTCTATTTTGGTACCTATTACCCAACCTCTCTCTGTGCCCCCTTACCCCTTTCTTTCTGGGCCTCTATTTAACCATTTTTCTACGCTCAATTTCTATGAAATCAACATTTTTAGTTTCCACATTAAAAAAAGTGGAGGTATTTGTCTTTCTGTGCCTGGCTTACATCACCTAATAATGTCTCCTAGTACTAAGACTCTATGTAGAATTTTCTAGTCTTAGAATGATAGGAAATTGAATTTTGATCCCTTGTTAACTTTTGAAAGTGCCATATTTACAGTGATTATGAAAATGCATAAGTATATGCAAATATCAAGAGGAGAAAATAATAACATGCAATGCTTCATTGACTTGTTTCAAAATCTAGTTGACTTTGTTTCTGTCTTCATGGTTATTTTTGTCTGATAAAAATACCAAGTAAAAGAATGCTTTGATTGGTTCCCTATTCTCTGTTAAGAGAGAAACAGCAGCTATAGTCAAAGTTCACCTTGTGTTTTGGATGTTCATTTTTTATTTGAAAAGACTTCAAATGCCAGCTCTCAAAGGCTGGAGAGGCCTCACAGCTGGCCTGTATCTTGTACATGCCTCCCACATCCAGGGTTCAGTCTAGAATAGTCAAGAAGGAGGTGGGCATATTGACTGGGCTATATTAACAGCTATTAATGATATTTGGAAGCAGTGGAACACCATGATATTTACCAGACACTGTTATAAGTAGTCTTCATTTGATACTCACAATAGCCCTACAATCTAGGTTTTATTAAGACCCTTTTACAAAGGAAGAAATTGGGGCTCAATCCTAAGTAAAAGAATTGAAATTTACACTCTGGTCATTCCACCTAGGCAGACATCTATGCCTGTTACAATTTGTATAAAATTGTGATTCACATTGCAATTGATTGTACCTAATTAAAATTATTTAGAAAGTGCAATTAGCTTATCCATTGATTTCATGGCTGTCTATCCTTTAAAAACCTACATTAGGTTGGCAGTACAAGAGAGCAAATATGGTTTATAATTTTTGTACATATTTTTGTGGACAGTGTGCATAAAGGTGTGACACCTACAGTTGAGTATGTCGTGGAATATTTGTGGGAAAACTTACTAACCAACCTACTGTTATTAACTACTGTTAGTTGACTCCTGCTAGTTGTCAAACTAGGGAGTGCTGGTTAGTTAATACTTGTGAAGTTATATACTACTAAATGATGTTTTCTGAACTGCTTAGATTAAATGCTGCTAACACTTTTTCATAAAAGTGAGGCATGATAAAAGATGGCTAACCATAAATGATTGTTTCACAGCCATGAAAGCAAAAATGGAAAAGGTCAATGAAGCATTCAAGTCAAAGAGAAGGTGGTTGTGTCCAGTTTTCATGGTGTCAACCACCTAGAGTTTGGCCTGAGGCTCTTGCCTTTCTGCACAATGCAGAGAGAGAAACTAGCCCAGTTTGTGCTTTTCTGGATGCTTGGGTCTTTAACCATCATTAGTTTGTGTGATATTTAGAGAAAACACTTGGAGACGCTGAGCAGAGCATAGTGGTGCCCTTTGTAGCCCTGGTTGCTATTTATAGGCAAATTGTAGAAACGTGCTGAAGACTTAACTCTTTTATCCAACTAAGGACTTTCATTAAACTGAAGGCTCTGAGAAAGCCAATTTGTTAGATAGTAAAAAGTTCACAAGATTTAAGTTTCTTACCCATGTAACAAACCATCTGGGTACTTTGAATCTTAAGTTGCTCAAAGAAATCAAAGCAGGCTGGAATGTAGCTCAGTGGTACAGCGCTTGCCTAGCATGCACGAGGCCCTGGGTTTGATCCCAGCACCAAAACAGAAAAGACAAAAAAAAAAAAAAGAAAAAGAAACCAAAGCAAGGCTTAAATAATAAAGACAGTCCAGGTCTTAAGTCTCAAGTTGGCTGGCTATATTGAGCAGCACACCACCAGCTTTGTCTCTCCTTACAGGAATGTCTGATGCATTCTGAACTTTGAAAATTGCAGAGATGGTTAGCATAGATGATGTTACAAGTTTCCAGGAAGATTCACAGATCTTGTAAGTGGTTCCATTGTTTTTGCAGCTTCCGAAGCATAAGACTCCAAATGTCTCTGAACTACCATTATTCACCTTGCCTGTGACTCAATGTCATCATGTCTACCAGGAAGACAAAGGGACCCCAGAATAGTGATGGGCCATTAATTCCAGATGTCTCCTAAAAGATCTGGCACGGTAGCCAAACCTGACAATTTTTAGTAACAATTAGCTGTAGTACAGCATTCTCTCATTAATAAAACATTTAGGGATACAGATTTGGAATCACAAACAGAACATATTCTGTCATCCTCCCTAACACTTGCAATGTCAAGATCAGAAATTCTAGCCATGTCATTGAAGTTTCAATGACTGATGTTAGGATTAAACTGTTCACTCTTGTGCAAAAATGTTAGTAAATACTTTGGAGTTGTTTTTATAATTTTGTTATTAATTCATATATTGAATTATTAACAAGCTACTGCTAATCATACCATTATGATAAATATTTACCTATATCAACTATAGTTGGAGTCCTCATTTTTAGCCCATTATTTAAAAATAAATAAATAAAGGAAAAACTTCGGCATCTCTAGAATGCAGAAACAGTGACCCCATAGCAGTGATGAGCCCACAGTGGTCATAAGTCTCCAGAAAATTTGTTCTCAGAATTTACATCCCACGAAACAACTACATTTAGCTGCTCAGTGTGACATCCCTCCTCTTTGGTGCTATAAAAGGTTTGCAATCAAGATGCAGCTGACAACAAAGCAAATGTTAACAGAGTATACGTGAAGAGAAACAGTTGAAACCCTGAATGTCACTACACTGAGGCTCCCTGTGCCCAGAGAGAGAGCTGTGCTCATGGTGAAACCTGGAATTTCAAAATGAGCTGTGTTACAGTCACTACTATTATCATTATTATCAGCACTTTCTTATTCATTTCATCTCATAAGTCCATGCTAGAAGTCCAGAAAGATGGACAATATTATTCACATTTTAGAAGGGAATGCATGGGTCTTGGATAGATAAAATAATTTTCCCAAGGCCACTTGGTTGACAAGTTACAGAGTTGAGATCAGAACATCATTCTTCTAACCACCATCTTGGCCTGTTTTAGGAAGAGCAAGAACTCCTTAAAGAAGGACTAGGTGAGTGTTTGCTCCTTGGTCCTCTCTCTGCATCCCCAGTTCTCTAGTTGTGGGGAAGGCTGAAAGGAGCACATGTTGATAGAGAATTTGTGGTGTTCTCTCAGTTTAAAGAACATTGTAACGGGAGAGGAATTGCCTTTCTCTGCTTGGATGTTATATGCTTTGTTAACAGAAGTTCTCTGTCACTCCAAAACCTAAAAGTATTCTAGAAATTTAAGGGGGAAAATATAAAAATAAGAAAGTAGTTTTTATCAAATAGACTGCAAATAGAAAAAGTAACTGCAAATCCTTACTTAGGTGCACAGGGAGTGATAAGGACTGGGAAGAGTTTCAGAATGGCTGCTCTGTATTTTCTCCAGCGAATGTGATTCTTCTTTGAAGGCAAATATTTGAAACTCTACATAAGTCCCCTGATTAATTAGCATGCCTTCTGCAGAGCCCTTTAAAGTCCATGTCTTGCACTTCAGCGGCACAGGTCTCAACTTACATTTCAATGACACCCTGGATCTTTCAGAAAAAAATACATATTTGAAATTTCTTGTTTTAAGAAGATGATGATCTTAAGAGTCAGCCCACTGGTGACAGGGATGATCTCCCATCCTAAGAATCATTCTCTGGGCTTCTAGTTCTTTCCAATAAAAGATATTTCGAACATAAGTGTCTTCATGGATATGTTTCCCTACTTCCACTAAAGGATGCTGTCCTTTTGTATTGTCCATTGTATAGACACTGAAAAATACCCAGAAGCTATTTAAAGGATTATTTGGTTGAACTGAGTGGCTGGAATTGCTGTCAGAACAGCTGTTGTGTATTGTTTTGTTTAATGTGGACTCCCAACATCGTGGGTTTCTCACTGTGTTCCCTGTACAGCAGAGATACATGTGCATTCAGATATCCCTCCTACTCACTGATTTTAACATGTTCTTAGATAAACAAATTTTTAATGCTTTACTATTTTAGTTAAATCTCTCAGAGCTTCAGCCCCCAACTATTTGTTAATTGCTTTGCTTCTTTGCCACATTTTCTTCCTCCTTGTCACTCAGAATACAGGAAATTTTTATTCCATAATTGAGTTTTCAAAACTTTTATCTAATTTGTTCCTTCTTCTGGGCTAGTCCTTCTTGGTGATACATTCTATTTTATCATGCCAGTGCTGTGAGTTAAACTACTCTGTTCATCAAAACATCACTGTCACCCCATTATAAGAAATGATGGTATGCTGAGTGCTTCCAGTTTTCTTCAGGAATGAATGTACTAATTCCCATAAAACCTCCATTGATGAAGGCAGCAAAAAAGACATGTGATGTAGCATATGTATTCAATTCTTTCTAACTAGAATGTTTTCCACAAAATACCAACTTCTTAATGCTGCACCCTGCTGTTCTATTATTATAAGGTATTTAAAATTGATTTAAAAAATGAATTCATTTAGGATGAAAAACTTCACATTAAAAATTATCACTTTGAGGATACTAATGTTCTAGCAAGATTATGTACAACCAAAGGTGAAATTGATCTCTTTTTACCATAGATCCAATAAGTGGTGTCATTAGATTTCTAAGTGGCCAGTGAGTTACCTATTCAAGCATAAATGTGGAATACGAATAACACCATACAGATTAAATTAAAACTGGTGTTAACCATTTGCTGAATGATCTCCCCTAAAGGATAATTCAGTGGTACAAAAGTGAACCAGACATTTTTGGCCAGGGAGCTGCAATGCTGAGGAAAGCTAATCATGATTTCTGTCCAGTCTATTTTATGAAATACTCAGGATGAATATTTTTTATACAACAACCAGACCATGAAATAACTGAAAGCAATTTATGAGGGTTTCGGCTCCCTGGGAGCACAGCAATCCATCCTACCCTCAGTTGCTCTGTAGGTCCGGATGGGTTGTGACAGCAGAACATGATCGGAGAAAGGGCATTTTGCAACAACAGCATACAAGAGAGGGTTCAAAAATCATATGTTCTCCCTCATATGTGGACATTAGATCAAGGGCAAACACAACAATAGGATTGGACTATGAGCACATGATAAAAGCGAGAGCACACAAGGGAGGGGTGAGGATAGGTAAGACACCTAAAAAATTAGCTAGCATTTGTTGCCCTTAACGCAGAGAAACTAAAGCAGATACCTTAAAAGCAACTGAGGCCAATAGGAAAAGGTGAACTGGAACTAGAGAAAAGGTTAGATCAAAAAGAATTAACCTAGAAGGTAATACCCACGCACAGGAAATCAATGTGAGTCAATGCCCTGTATAGCTATCCTTATCTCAACCAGCAAAAACCCTTGTTCTTTCCTATTATTGCTTATACTCTCTCTTCAACAAAATTAGAAATAAGAGCAAAATAGTTTCTGCTGGGTATTGAGGGGGTAGGGGGGAGAGGGAGGGGGTGGAGTGGGTGGTAAGGGAGGGGTTGGGGGCAGGGGGGTGAAATGACCCAAGCCTTGTATGCACATATGAATAATAAAAGAAAAAAAGAAAAAAAGAAATACTTGAAGCTAAAAAAAAAAAAAAAAAAAAAGAAGGTTCTGTCTGGTGCATGAGTCTGGGCCAAGGCCAGCCAGCATCATGGAGGAGCCCTTTACTATCATTTCAGGGAAGAATGTTTTCTGGCTGCAACAGAAGAGACCAATTTCAACAAGGGAAGGTTCTGTGAGTTACACTTGGGTTTTCTATTTCAGCAAAGTACAGTTTGCTGCTACAGACTGGATAGGTTTGAGAATACAACTTTACTAGACTGCTACTTTACAAGGGTTTTATACAAACCATTAGATTCAATTTAAAGATATGCACAATTAAAGATAAGATATTCCAGATGGAAAGGGGCAATCATCTCATAATGAATGAAATAATTACGGGTCCTCTCTCTGTGCCCAACAGGAATCTTGGCCTTGGGTTCTGCACTGCCCAGGACAGAATTATGGTCTTGTGGAGTCAGTGTTGTATCAGGGAGAGAAGCAATAAACAAATACATGAGTAAAATCATGTTGTCTTGGAGGATGCATTCTAAAAAGAACATACGGCAGAGTAATAGGATAAGAAGTAACACTGAATAATGGAGAAAAAGAGCAACTGAAAGGAGCCAGAGAAGCCCTTTGGGTGCAAGTGTCTCTAGAGCTGGCATCTGATGAATGAAAAAATAGAGCTGTGGATGACTCAAAGATCCTGAAGCAGGGCCAAATAAACACTATGGTGTTGACCGTTGGCTCTGTAAAATAGTCCATCAAATGTGCTACAAGTTAAAACACAGACATAACAATGCTGGAAAGTTTTCATTTTAAAATCCATGGGAAACACTCAAATTATCCTAACCTAAAGAGCTCCAGGTCCCTTCGTATGAACTGTTTCTTTCTGTTGGATGTCCACAATATAACACACAAAGACATTTTTTTTTGTTTGGTGGTATTGGGATTTGAATTCTCAGCCTTGCACTTACTAGGCAGGTGCTCTACCACTTGAGCCATGCCCACAACCCACAAAAAATGTCTCTCAATGACTTAGGAGGAATTCACTGGTAGCTCCTGGAAGAACACCTGTTCTAGGCTGACTGATGATGGTTGTGGTGATAATGATGGTGACATGATTCCCTTGGAACTATAAACCACCTATGTTATTCTCCATTCTTGAACTTCTGTAGATTCTTCAACTGTCATAGCTTGCCCAACAGTCTGCCTGACGTGTTATGTGTTTGACATGATGTTGATGTTTGCCAGCCTCAAGAGTTTTCAGACATGATCTTTAATTATTCTTCTAATTTAAGTGGGCTGATAAAGTTGGAGAAAAAAAAATCAAAGGGCAGAAAATCCATGCCAAAAATTTAAACGGACACCCTTTAACATTTTTATGAACCAGCATAGATTTATTAGTAAAACAGATCAAAAAGAAAAAGAGAAAAAGGAAACATCTATAAACAGGGAGTGGGAGCTGAGGGCTCTGACTCCAGGTTAAGTTTTAAAATAAAAAAATGTAATTGGAAAATTTCTAAAAAATTTGTTTCTTATTGTGATAGGTGACTGAAAACCTAATTATTTTAAAAGCTTCCATAACTGCAATGTCAATGACAACTATGGTTTGCATGCTAAACAGGAAAGTTTGATTTCTAAACAACTTAAAATCTAATGGTGATAATGTTTATAAACATATATCTACAAAATATTCTGAATAAAATTATCCCAAAATTCAGTATTTTGGGTTGGTTTTCATGAAGGCTACATCTTGAGCATTAAAAAGAAGAAAGGCTGAATAAGATTTATTTTTTACTCTAAGGTAAAGGAAACAGATATGGCACAGATAAAGATGCTCTGAGGGAAATTTATAATATAGTGACTTCCTCCCTCTTCCTATATGAGTACATTTCAGTAATCCAAGGTCAGCATGTAAGCTTGTAAAGCTCTGAGGGCCTTCATAACTGGTACATGGTTGGCCCTTAGCAAATGTTTGCAGAATGAGGGGCAGTGAGGGAGAGAATGTAATGCCTTCAGTGGCATATGCATTCCAGGTTGTGTGCTGAGATTACTCACAGCCAGTTATAGTCCTTACCCTCAATGGGTTCTAAATACATTGAGAAAGACAAAGGCAGCATATGAGGATCAAAGTACAAGTTTTGAAGTTGGTGAGACTGACTGGAGAACATGCCTTAGTGCTAATGCCAGTGTCAGATATAAACCAGGTTCTCATCCATGGGATGCTGATCCCCAGGGAGAACCCTGAGGCAGCTGAATGGATGATCTCTCACTGAATCTCTCCTTGGTGAGTCAGGAGAGCAGGAATTGAGAGAGGTAGGCCAGAAGGAGAAGGAAGCCCACATGGAAACCAAACCTGCTAACTGGTCATTCTCTCCCCATGTTACTCAACAGTTGGTAGTGTCAACCCCACTCCATTGAAAACTAAGTAAAGAAAAGAGGATACAAAAGTGCTGCATGGAACACTTTCCATATGTTTCTACCTACATTCCTAAGGTTTTTTTTTTTCTGATCTTGGTTTAAAAGTGGGGCAGGAGCTGGGAGGAAAGAGAATTTCTCATTTTAAGCTTACAAAAAATCCAAGGGTAGAGAATAAATTCCTCCTCTTCTTGATTTGGAAAACAGGGTATTTTAAAGTGAATATTAATCTAATGAAAAACTGCTAATAATGTTTCGTACCAATACACCATCAGAGAAGAGATACAAAGGAAAAAATAAGCACCTGAAAAGATGCTAAAAATCATTAATCATTAGAGCAAAGCAAATTAAAACCTCAGTGAAATGCTACTATACACACTGGAATAGCTAAAATTTGAAAGCTGACAGTACCAAGTGTTAGCAAGAAGGTAGAGTAATTTGAACTCTCATTCACAGTTGATAAAAGTGCAAAATGGTCCAATCACATTTGAAACCAACTTTGCAATCTCATAAAGTTAACATACACTTGCTGTGTGACCAAGGAACTCATCCCTAGACAGACACCTGAGAACAATGAGAACAGCTGTCCACACCAAGACTCTTATACAAATGTTTATAGCAGCTTTGCTAGTAATAACCCCAGCTTAAAAACAACCCCAATGTCCACTAACTGACAAATGAATTAACAAATTGGGGTGCATCTATACCATAGAATACTACTCATCAATAAAAAGAAATAACCATTGAAATATATGACAGTATAAATGAATCTCAAAAGTATTGTGTTAAATGAAAGAATCCAGACACAAATGTCTTCTCACTATATAATTCTATTTATAAGCTAGTCACAAAAAAGCAAAGCTACAGGGACGGAAATAGATCAGTGATTGTCAGGAGCTGGGAGTAGACCAGACTGACACAAGGGAAATTTTGGGGTGACAGAAATATTCTAGGTCTCTGTTGTCATGGTGCTTACATGAATAGATACATTTGTCAAATTCATAATTATACATCTAAAAAGTGAATTTTATATATACTTTAATAAATCTTGGGTTTTTTTACCCAAGTTTTAAGTGTCTCAGACACCATTGTTCAAGCTGATCAAGTCATCTTTTAAAATGATCTGGAATTTTTTAAGTTAACTGAAAATAATACCTGGTGACTCCACAGGAGGGTAAAGTGTGTTCCTTGAAAGGATAGTAAAGCAGTTGATGCTCTCAAGTGGGCAGGTTTGCTTACACAAAAACACACAAACACTTTTAATTTGCATTTCAACTGTGAGGTAAAACCAGAGCACTTCCATCAATAAGCTCAAAGCAAATGGTGAATAGCATGTCATAGAGTTGATAGGCTGGATGCTAGAATTTTAATGTGACATTCTAAAAATCAATTGTCCTCCTAACTTATCTCTTGTGCTTGACTTAATTTTGTGTTGTTTTGTTCATTGTGGACTTAGAAACAATAGACTATGCCATACATATATTATTATAAACATGCATACAACATATTACCACATATATATCATATTACCATATGCATACCATATTACCACATATATACCATGTAGCCTTGTCCTCTAGGGTAGGGCTCTTCTCAAGACACCCTGCTCTTTACTGTATTGAAATTTACCCCCACTACTTTAAATTAGGCATGCATTGCTTGACTTCCCCTATTCTTACTATAGATTTTACCCATTGGTTCACATTTTAATTCTTACTTATCACTCTCTTTGCAGATTTCCCATATTTGTTCCAAAATTCCCTGATGCTTCTGCAAATATGCAACAGCTGGCCACAGGATGGTCTCAGTCTGTGAGGCTTGATAGACTTGTCCTCCATTGTTATGGAATGTGGGCTTTTGCAGTGCAAAATATAGGAACATGCTTTGCATGAAAGAGCAACCTTTGAAAAGAAATAAATTGAGAATGTGAATAGAGAAGGTGTTTCCCCATTTCAACCTTCTTGCATTCTATTAAAATAATGCCATTGTCATTAAATGTATTTAATAAAGGGACATACATGGACACTTTGAACAATTCGGAGTGTTTAAACAAGAGAAGGCTATCATTTGTTTTTTTGTGTATCCTAACAGGCGATTCATTTAAAATAAAACACATTTATTTATTCTCAAAAGTCACAGTGTCCACAGATTCCTCCTCTTTGGAACAATGGTCACAAAAGGGCCAGAATCCACATCATTGATGAGTCACTTTCACTGTGCTGTGAATGAGTTGTTATACATTTCAGGAAACTGGAAGCAAAGCAGGTTAGATAGCTCAGGAATTTAAAAGGAATTAGGAAGAATGTATGCATTCTCACTTGTTTCCTACATGTTGTAAAGGGGAAAGCTGATCAGAATTACTTATTTGGTTGTGACTCAGATATGTGAAATGCCTGGTCTAAGCTCCTAAGGTCATGATGAACAAAACAAGATTAAGCCAAACACAAGAAAAAATAGTGCAATGATACAAACACAAGAAGGATGAGGCTACTGGCTGGCTAGGCACAGCATAATGTTTTCTAGCAAACTTATTTTATAAACTGAAGAAGTACAATCTAAAATAATGAAAAAGGTAGCATAGTATATACATAAACCAATAACATAATTATTTATTTCATTATCAGATACTCTGCACTGTACATATTTTTACATGCTGTATATTTGTATGACTGGCTTTGCAGTAGGTTTGTTTCTACCAAACAAGCAAGTAATGCATGTGCTATGACATTATGATGTCACTAGGCAATAGGAATTTTTCAGCTCTGTTATAATCTTACATGACCCAGCAACCATTTCCATGTGGCCCACCATTGACTGAAACACTATTATGCACTGCATGACTATACTTTTAAAGACTATGCTAAATCAAAACAACATACTGATTTTAATTTTTTAGAAACTTTAAATCAGGAGCTGGCAGGTGTTCCATAATGAGAAAGAAAGTAAATATTTTAGACTTTGCAGACCACATATGGTCCCCATCACAAAGTCTTCATTTTTGTTCTCTTGTTCATTTTGCTACTCTTTAGCAAGCCAAGAACCATTCTTACTTGAGGGCCACACAAAATATACTGCAGGCCAGCTACAGCCCTCTTTTCTCAGTGTGCCAACCTCTCTTTAAATCATTGCTACTAAAGGCTAGAACCCCTCATAGAGTGAGGGTGAGTGGCACCAAGGCCTGTGGAACTGTGGTTCTCTGACTGTGTGGTCAGTGCACTCACAGTACTTTTCTCTCCACATCAGGGGCACATTTTTAATGCGTCCAAAACAAGTAATGAGGATAAAGTGAGATAAGTGAGAGAAGTAGCATGCCCCAAATAAAACAGTACTGGAGAGCTGATTCTACCCTTTAACTCTCTATATTTCTATGTTTGAAACTATAGGTAGATGAAGCTACCTATAGACATCAAGAACTTTCTGAATATGTGATCCTATCTCAGCACATCAACCTGTAACACTCGAGAACCTAGATCAAGAGGGGAGACTGAACATACTCCTCCCAACTACCCTAAACATCCCTTATCTCTCAAGCAAATTTATATAATTACTGCCACTTGCTGTAGTTTGGATCTGGAATGACTCCAGCCCAAATAAAAGGACATAGGGGATTGGAATTTCCAACCAAAAATGCCCCCAGATGTGTATATCCCAACACAGAAACATTAAGCAACAAAGCAAAAGCTCTCTCACAAAAGCCAACAACTCCACAATAAAAAGCTTCAAACAATAGTGAAGAGAAAGAAATATTAACCAATGAATTTAAAAAATCATTGATAAAAATAACAAATGAAGTCAAAGAGATGTATAAGCAAATTACCAAAGACAATACAAATAAAAAACTAATTGAGCTCAAAGAGAATTCAAACAAACAGATGAAATATAGAAGACTGTAGGATATGAAAGTAGAATCCAGTGAAGAAATAGAATTCCTGAAAAAGTCATATTAGTATTTTGGAAATGAAAAGTTCAGTATCCCAAATAAAAACCTCAATAAGAAGTCTGCTTAACAGAGTGGAGAAGGTTGATAATAGAGCATCAGTGATGGAAAGAAAGTAGATGAATTAGATCAATTAGTCAAAGACAATGAAAAATTACTAAGAAAATATGAATGGACTATGCAAGACTTCTGGGACACCCTCAAAAGACCAAAGCTAAAAATCATGGCTATAGAAGAAAGATAAGAGATACAAAGTCAAAACATAGGTAACTCATCCAATAACATAATAACCGAAATCTTCCTCAATCTTGAGAAAGGAAAGGACATCCAGGTACAAGAGGCTTTTAGAACACCAAACAGGCAGGATTAGGAAGAAACACCCCCAGACAGATTATAATTAAAACACTAAACATACAGAACAAAGAAAGAATTTTGAAAGCTTCAAAAGAGGAGGTGACAGGTTACATATAAGGGAAAACCCATCAGAATAACTGCAGATTTCTAAACACAAACTGTAAACATAAGAAGGCCATGGAATGATATATTTCAAGCCCTGAAAGGAAACAGCTGTCAACTTAGACTACTTTATAGAGCAAAACTATCCTTTGTAATTGAAGGAGAAATAAAAAACTTTCCACAATAAGCAAAGACTAAAGGAATTCATGACCAACAAAACCAGTTCTACAAAAAATACTTAAAGGAATCCTGCATACAGAAAAAGATAGACACAATCAGGAAAATATAAGAAAGAATAAACCCCACTAACAAATGGATAAGCAAACAAGGAATAGGAAGAAAGTAAAAAAAAATAACAAAGCAAATGGAAACACTGCATACCTTTCAATATTAACATGGAATGTGAGTAGTCTTAATTCCCTGATAAAATACATAGAATTGCAAACTGGATTAAAAAGTAAGACCTAACCATTTATTGCTTACAAGAAACACATTTCACTAACAAAGACAAACATTAGTTTAGAGTGAAAGGGTGAAAAAAAAATCTACCAAGAAAATGGACCCCCAAAATAGACAGGAATACCAATACTCATATATGGCAAAGCAGGTTTCAGACCAAGATTAATGAAAAGAGACAATGAAGGTCACTCCTTACTAATAAAAGGAGCAATATAACAAGAGGAAATAGCAATTCTTAACATATATGAGCCAAACATAGGTGCACCCAAATTTATTAAAAAACACTACTGGATTTAAAAGCACAGATGGACTTCAACACTCTACTCTACTAATAGATAGATCATCCAGACAAAAAAATCAGCAAATAAACCTCAGAATTAATTGATACAATAGACCAAGTAAACATCTAATGTATTTCATCCAGCAACTGCATAATACACATACACATACCTATCCAAAATATACTTTAGGAAACAAAGCAAGTCTTAACAAATGTAAGAAAATTGAAATAACTTCTTGTATTCTATCAGAACACAATGGAATAAAACTAGAACTCAACAACAAAAGAAACTGCAGAAAAAATTTAAATACTTGGGGATTAAACAACTTATTGTTGAATGACTAATGGGTCATCAAAGAAATGAGTGGGGAAATGAAAAAGTCTCTAGAATCTAATGAATATGAAAACACAAGCTACAAGAACCTTTGGAATATAGCAAAGAGGTAAAGTTTATACAGCTGAGAGTAAAGTTTATAGTTTTGAACACCTATTTTTAAAAAACAGAGAGCTCATAAGTAAATAATCTAATGATAACCTTAATCTTTTAGAAAAACAAGAACAAGTGAAACCCCAAAACTAGAAGATGGGAAGAAACAATAAAAATCTGGGCTAAAATCAATGAAATTGAGACAAAAAAAATACAACAAATCAATGCAACCAAAAGTTGGTTCTTAGAAAAGATAAATAGGACTGATAAACCCATATCCAATCTGACTAGAATGAGGATGGAAAATATACAAATCAATAAAATTAGAGTTGAAAAAGCAGCTATCACAACAAATACCAATGAAATCCAGAAGGCCATCAGGGAATATTTCAAAAACCTATATTCAAATGAACTGCAAAATCTAGAAAAATGGATAAATTTCTAGATGGTCTTGAACAACCACAACCACCTAAATAGATATATAACAAGCAATGAGAGTGAAGCAGTACTAAAGAGTCTCCCAACAAGAAAAGCCCAGAACCTGATAGATTTACTGCCAAATTCTACCAGACCTTTAAAGAACTAGTAACAATACTTCCTTTGGTAGTGAAGGAACACTACCAAACTCATTCTATGAAGCCAGCATTACAGTCATTACAAAATTAGACAAGGTTGCAACAAAAAAGAGAATTATGGACCAATCTTTTTCATGAACATAGATGCAAAAATTCTCCATAAATGGAACTCAACAGCACATCAAAAAGATCATACACCATGATAAAGTCAGTTTCATTCCAGGAATGCAAGTGTGGTTCAACATATGCAGAGCAATAACTGTAATATAACATACAAACAGAGTAAAGGGCAAAAAAAATCACATGATCATTTTAATAGCTGCAGAAAAAGCCTTTGAAAAATTCAACATCCTTTCATGATCAAAGCTCTGAAGAAAGGAGGAATAGAAGGAACATACCTTAACATAATAAAGGTTATATACAACAACCCTACAGCCAATATCATATTAAATGGATAAAAACTGAAATCATTTCCCCTACAGTCAGGAATGAAACAAGGATGTCCACTCTCCCCAAACTTACTGAATAAGATAGGTGGAAGAAATAAAAGGAACACAAATAGGGAAGGAAGAAGTCAAATTATCCCTATGTGCAGATATTATTTTATGCCTGAAAGACCCTAAAACCTCCACTAAAAAATATTTTAGACATCATAAACACTTTCAGAAAAGTAGCAGGATACTAGTTAGGTGCCAGTGGTTCATGCCTGTAATCTTGCCTACTTGAATGACTGAGATTGGGAGGACCATAATTTAAAAGACCCCCTGTTGTTGCAGGAGGGCTCAGACAGAGATTGAGAGGGCACCAAAGCTTTCAGGAAGCAAGTTTATCAAGCAAGCCGACAAGAACAAAGCAAACTAGTCCAAAAGCTGAGCCCCAAGAACAAGGAGGTGGGCATTTATTATATGCCATTTAGAGCAGGTTACAGAAACAATGGGAGAGGGTAGAGCTTGTTTCATACATAATCATATGTTATTTCATTGGTTGTTTTAACTTTTAGGGTGAGGTGACCCTTGTCTGGTCAACAGGTAATATTCCCCAACTGTGGTTTTCCTCTGTTTCACTGTAGCACTCATTAATCTCCCTTCCCCCTCCCTGGCTTCCTGCCACATTCCCCCATTTGATTCTTGGATCCACTTCTGAGTTAAAGAGCATCATCTTGATAAAGACTGCAATACCAGGGAGATTAGGCTTGGTAATATCAGGCATGCTCCTAGGACAAGGAATGTTATCCTTACTAAGGTCTTGAACCCACCTAGGGTTGAGAACTAGCTCCTGAATAGATCATTGGGGCTCCATCCCTTCCAGCTCTGCACAGGGACATGGGCAAGCTTTTTCATCTTGTCATTAATCTGTAAACAACAGCTACTCAGATTGAGATTATTTTAGGCAATTGTAAACTAAGGGAAATTAGTCAGTAGGTGAGGTTGGGGCTCCATGTAATTGGGAGCCCACCACCATTGAGTCTCCTGAGTAGTGTCATTGTAAAGCTTTTGTCCCAAGCAGATCAAGTCCCCTACTTGGGTAGAGAATTGGCCTTTTTGATGGGAGATACAGTAATTCCCAATAATAGAGGTATTTTAGAGCTAAATGCTCTCCCAGTGGCTGGGGGAGTGGTTTCATTAAAGGGCTCTTGTGGGTTTAGTTTTCTTCACCTCCCAAGACTAATGGCCTCCCATATTCATTCCCCCAAAAATGTAACATAAAGTTACATTCAGAGTTTGTGCTATGGATTCAGCTTCCTCAGTGAGGGGAACAGGTTTTTTGTTTTAAATGAGATGGGAAACTCACTTTGTATCTCCTCATAAAAAGAGTGAAAGCCCTGGTATGAGGAACTCTCATGAATGGTCATGATGAGTTGAAAATGCAGTGAAATACTGGGATCTGTTCCAAACTTTTCCCCAACCTTTTAGCCTGTTTCATTGAGGCTTAAAATAGTGAAATTTACAGGGTTACAGGCACCAAAAGTGTAATTGGGGATTGCTTTCCTTTTTTTGTAGATCAGCAGTTTCATGTGAGATATGGACCTTCCCATTTAGCCAAATTGTCCACCTTTCACAACCCCAATAAGGACAGTAGAATTGTTCTTAGTACACACAACTGGATGTCCCACTGTCATCTTTTGGGCACTTATACTTGTCATTTAACCTGTAGGTCCTTTCCCAGGCTAGCTCCCCAACAGTTGCCCCAAGGTCCAGTGTTTTTAGCTATTGTGGCACACAGTTCAAAGTATATGGACATAGGTTTGTTGGGGTCATTAACCTGGGTGTGGTTAACAAGCTTTTCAGTGTTGGTGAAGCTTTGGACCTCTAGCCATTGCTCCCAAGGGCAATAGATGGGGTTAAAACTGATATAATGACCAACATGAAAGCACACTGAGTAGGTGGTATGGTTGGGGGTACATGACCCAACAATGGTGCCTGCACAGGAATAATAAGTATGGAAAACCAGAGTTTTGGTAACAGCACTCCCTGAGCAGGGAGAGTGCATACATGAGTCACAGTCCAAAGCCTGGGGGTCCCCAGGTAAAGAGCTGACTGAGATTAGCAAGAATACACGGAATGGATTCACCCTCAAAGGTGAGATGGGCAACTGCTCAAGCTCCCACCTTGTGTAGACTACTCAGCTTCCAGAGTGACTAGATCAGGACTGACATCTCATTGTCTGTGGTCTCCTGTTGTCTCCTGGGAAGCAGGGTCCTTTCGGGGAAGGGCATAGGTGTTGTAAGGTGAGGCTGGATCAGGGATGCACTCCCATTTGAGGGGAGCTGGCTTCACTCAGCTGTGGTGGATCCAGAGAACAATCTCTGCTATTTAACTGCAGTGGGGATGGAGAAAACAACAATAAAAGGGCTCCTCCAGTGGGGCTTCAACAGTTGAACATTCCATTCCTTTACCCAAGGAGCATCCCCTGGTTTATAAGGGTGTGTGGGAGTTGTCAGACTAATGGAGTGTCTCTCTCTTACCCAGTCATTGATTTTTGAGAGTCAATGGAGGGTCTGTATCTGTTGTCTCAGGGTGAGGTCATCTATTTCCTTAAGGTCCCCTTGCAGGCCCTTGACTAAAGGGGGTGGACCCCAAAAAAGAATTTCAAAAGGGGAGAGACCCATCCATTTGGTGAGGATTGACCTAATCCTGAGCAAGGCTATGGGCAGTAATTGATCCCCCTGTAGGTGGATCTCCTGGCATAGTTTTCCCAATTGCAATTTTAGAGTCCTGTTTATACCCTGTATTTTTCCTGAACTCTGGGAATAGTAGGCCATGTGCAGTTTTTAAGTTGTTCCTAATCTCTTAGCCATTAACTACCACCTCAGTCACAAAGGCTAGCCCATTGTCTGACCCATTAGACACAGATATTCTGAATTGAGGGATGATTTTCTTTAACAGGAACCTGGCCACTTCTCAGGCTTTCTCTGTCCAAGTGAAGAGGGTTTTGTCTATCCTGGGATGGTGTAAACAAATATCAGCAAATATTTACGTCTTGGCCCTTGTCAGGGATTGTTTCTGACACACAGACTGCACCTTTCAGATACTGTCTTACTTATGCTGAAGAGCTCAAAGAAATAAAAATGCTGAACCAAGGTGGTCTTGAGAGCTGTCTGTCCTAAGTGCGTACCTTAATGGAACTGCTTGACAAATGTGGGAGCCAGTGACTCAAACATGGCAATGCACCATCAGTAAACTTCCACCATCCATCTGGTAGAAAATTTCCTCCTTCAGTCTCAAACCAATCCTGTTCTTGTGAAGTATACCATGGATCCCATTTAAATAAGGGACACAGGAACAAGGCAGCTGCCAGTGAGGCTGAGGTTTGTCCTCTGTAAGGGCTGCTCACTTGGCTTCCTTATCGTCCTTTCAATTTCCCCAAAAGCTGTTGTTCTCCCCTTTAGTGTGCCCTCAGCAGTGCATGATTGCTACTCACTTAGGGGCCCATTCAGCTTTTAGTAATTTTAGAATTTTTTGTCCACATTCAATACTTTTTCCTCCCAAGTTAATGAGCCCCCATTTTATATAAGGCTTTATGGACATGAATGGTAGTGAAGACATATTTAGAGTCTATATATCTGGCAAAACATGTGCTGCCCCAGACACAGTTGTTGCCATCCATGAAATACTCAACAACTGGATGACTAATGGGCTGGCTGGTCATGTCTGGCTGGCTGAAGAATACCTCATCCATAATCTCTAAACAGTCATGACCTGGTGGGCCTGAATCAACTTGTAATAGAGTGGCTGGGTTTAGAGTCTTAACAACCTCTAGCTGGACACATGGGTTTTCACATAACATGCTTTGATATTTGACCATTCGGGAGTTTGTTAACCAATAATTTTCTTTATATTTCATGAGAGTCAAAACAGAGTAGGGAACTCAGACTGTGAGTTTTTGTCCCAAAGTAGGTTTGTTTGCTCCAGCCACCAAGACGACAGTAGCTGCCAGGGCACACAGGCAGGGCAGCCAGCCTTGGGAAATTGCACCAAGTTGCTTTGATAAATAGGCCACCAGGTGGTGCCAGGAAACTACCAGTTGGATCAAAATTCCTAAAGCTGTCCCCAGTCTTTCATGTACATATAGAAAGAAGGGCTTCATCACATCCGGCAAGCCCAAAGCAGGGGCATTTTTGAGTGCCCTCTTAATTTTTTTAAAGGCCTTTTCTTGTTCCTTTCCCCATACCATGGGTTTCCATTCTCCCCTCTTTGTGGCTTCATAAAGGGATTTTTACCAAGAGAGAGTAATTGGGGATCCAGATCCCGCAGAAACCTGTAGCTTCTAGAAAATTTCTAATCTGTACAGTGGCACATAAGAGGGTCAAGACTCCCCAGAATCCCCCACTAATACAGGTTTTCTCTGGCTTTTTACATTTTTCCCTGTACTTGGAAGCTGCTGCCACCCTGGCTACCATAACCCTACATGCTTTCTCTAGGTGGGACTTTAGCCATGTGATCTGACTGAGGACTGCATCCTGCCAGCAGTCAATATAAGGAAACATCTGAGTGTTTCAGGCTCCCCTACAACCAGTATTTAAAACTCTATTGTCTATGACCTTATCTAATAACCCCTCTGAGGACCACCTTACATCAAAAGCAGACCAGTCTATTTCACAGAAGGTCCTACATTTGCCAGGAGTCACCTTGACCCTATAATATCCATTAAATTCCCTCTTAAACTTCTAGGGGGTTGTTCTTACTCTGACCTCCTCCCATTCCTCCCATTTACCAGACGTCTAGACAGAGACAAAGACAGAAGGGATGGAGGCTGTAGAGAAGAGGTAAGGGGCCCTTCTCTCTGGCACACAGGGGAAAATAAATAACACCACTCATTTTGTAACTCTCTGGCCACTCCCCTCATGAAGATTAGGCATCTCTTAGCTGTACTGAGTCCATATAAGCCCTGGACTGGAAGCCCTGTTAGGGTTCACCTTAGACCATATGAATTCACCACAAACCCATGGGTCAGGATTCCACACTTACTTTATAATCAGGCTACATCTCAAACCTGCACTTTCACACATGCTTACACAGCACAGTACTTCTGCCCCACTCTCTGAACCTGGAAGACATGGTTTCACTCCCCAAAAAGGGCATTACTCGGGTGTCTTTGGGAGGTGATCAGTTTCCCCTTTTTGCCTCCTGAAGCAGGCCTGAATTTGAACCTGGGTTCTTACCAGTCTGATGAGCGGGGCTCCCAGGTTGGTTCCAGAACCTTTCCAGATTCCATTGTGCAACCAGAGCTCACCTCCTCAGCTCACTGGGAGAGAGGCTCCCTCTCCTGAATCAACATGGTCTGGTGGCACCTGGCACAGGCAGCCCTCCCAGTGGGCCAGGGACACTGAGCTGGAGACAAGAAGGTGAAAACACCATCCTCCAAATCCTAGGCAGGTCCACAGAAATGTTTCAGGAGGGCACAGACAGAGACTGAGAGGGCACCAAAGCTTTTGGGGAGCAAGTTTGTTAAGCAAGCTAGCAGCAACAAAGCAAACTCGAGTCCAAAGGCTGAGCTCTGAGAACAAGGGGGGCCTTTCTTATATACCATGTAGAGCAGGTTACAGAAATGGGGGTGCTACAGCTTGTTCCATACATAATCACAAGTTATTTCATTTGCTGTTTTAACATCTGGGGTGTGTGGACCCTTCTCTGGTCTCCAGGTAATATTCCCCAACTCCAGTTTTCTTTTGTTTCACTGTAGCACTAATTAATCTCTCTTTCTCCTCCTTGCCTTCCTGCCACACTATCTCCAAAAATAACCAGAACAAATGGACTGTAAGTGTGGCTTAAGAGGTAGAGTGCCTGCTTTGTGAACACCTGCTTTGCAAAAATGAAGCTCTGAGTTCAAAACCCAGTCCCACCAAAAGAAAAGTATCAGGACACAAAATCAATATACAAATACCACTAGCTTTTCTGTACACCAACAATGAACAGACTGAGAAAGGAATTGGAAAAGTAATTCCATTCACGATATCCTCAAAAAATATCTAGTAACAAATTTAATAAAGGAAGTGAAAGACCTCTACAATGAAAACTTTAAATCACTGGAAAGAAGACATCAGAAGATGGAAAGATCTCGCATACTCATAGATTGTCAGAATCAATACTATGAAAATAGCTATACTTCCAAAAGCAACCTATATATTCAATGCAATCCCATAAAAATTCCAATGATATTCTTCACATTTTGTGAAAACACAAAAGACATTGAATAGACTAAGCAGTCCTGGGCAAAAAGAGCAATTCTGGGAGTCTCACGATACCCGATTTCAAGCTATACTACAAAGTCATATCAATAAAGATGGAATGGTACTGGCACATAACTAGGCAAAAAGACCAATGGAACAGAATAGAACCAGAAATAAATCCTCACAGCTATAACCATTTAATTTTTGACAAGGGCACCCAAAACATAAGTTGGAGAAAAGACAGACTCTTTAGCAAATGGTGCTAGAAACTGGATATCCACATGTAGAAGACTGAAACTAGATCTCTGTCTCTCAAGCTATACTACTATCAATTCAAAGTGGATCAACAACCTACTGAATGTAAAACCTGAAACTGTGACACTACTGCAAAAACTAGTAGAAAAAACAGTGAGGTTTATAGGCATAGGCAATAACTTCCTGAACAGAACTCCAGTAGCTCAGGATCCAAGAGATAGGATTTACAAATGGAATTGCATCAAACTAAAAACTTTTTGTACAACAAAGAAAACTGCCCTTAGACTGAACAGACAGCCTACATACATCTGACAAGGGATTAATAACCAGAATATACAGGAAGCTCAAAAAACTAGCCCCACAAAAAAATTAAAACCACATTGAATAAATGGTCAAATGAACTAAAGAAACCGTTTTGAATGGAAGAAGTACAAATGGGCAATAGACACATGAAGAAATGCTCAACATTCTTGGCCATAAAGGAAATGCAAATCAAAAAAACATTGAGAATTCACCTCACTCCTGTCAGAATGGCCATCATCAACAATTTAAACAACAACCAACATTGGTGAGAATATGCAGGGTGGGCGGAGGGTGTTAAGGAGCACTTGTACACTGTTGGTGGGAATGTAAATTAATGCAATCACTGTGGAAAGCAGTATGGAGGTTCCTCAAAAAATACTTAAAAATAGACCCGCCATACAATTCAGTGATACCACCCCTGAACATATATTCAAATGAATGTAAGTCAAGATGCAATGGAGACACCTGCACACCCACGTTTATTAGAGCACGATTCACAATAGTGCTATGTGCTATGGAAACAGCCCACATCAACTACAAGTGATGAATTGATTAAGAAAATGTGATGGATAGATAGATAGATAGATAGATAGATAGATAGATAGATAGAATTTAGCCTTAAAGAGGAATAAAATTATGTCATTTGCAGGTAAATGGATGGAACTAGAGATCATCAAATTAAGCAAAGTAAGCCAGGCTCAGAAAGACAAAGGCTGCGTGGATTCTATCATATGTGGAAGATAGACCCAAAAGATAAATGTATACACAAATACAAACATGATCATATATAAATATATATTATACTGTATGATGTATAAATACATCATATTATAATATATAATGCACAAATATATCCTATAATATATAAGTGTATTTTATACATAAACATCTGTAACAGTGTGACTGTTTGAGGGAACTAGGGAGAGGAAGGAGAAGAAAGAGAATGAACAATATCAAAATACATCTCATCCGTGTAGGAAGATGGCATAATGAAACACACTGAAAGCTGTTGAAGGGGAATAAGGTTGATGTGCTTTATATGAAAGTACTTGGATGCAAACAGAACAATGAAAGTCATTGAAACTATTTTAAGGAGGGTAGGGGGTGAGGGAGAGTAAATGAAGGGGCTGCATCTAACCAAAGTACCTTGTAAATATGTATGAAAATATGACAATGAAACTCCCCGTACAACTAAGATATGCCAATAAAAGCATTAACAAAAATAAAAAATTCAAAAGAAAGTCCTTGAAAATCACTTCTATAATAAAGTATCCTGAGTTTGGAAAATTTTTCATGGTGTTTAAGGACAAAAATAACACAGTATGAACTACATGCTTTATCTTAACCTGTCTCCCTTTCAGGTATAGAAAAAAATACACACACACACACACACAGGTTAAATTGGAAATTTCCCGAATGGCACAATTTCCAAACCTCAGAAAACACAAACATTCACACTCTTTCAAAGGCAACATTTACAAAAGAGGTGAATGGTGTGACAGCATCATCAGTCTCACGAACATGAAGCAGCGAGATTCCTAATTCAATGATTGCCAAGTTCCAGCCGGAGGACCAACACCTGCCAGTTTGTGTAAGAATCATTCAGGATGCTTCTTCTATACAAACCAGTGACAGAGTCTGGTCATTAATTCTGCAGTGGGGCCTGTAAGTCTGTGTTCTGAATAATTTTCCAGGTTGTTGTGATTTACAAGCACACTTGGGAAGAATTATCTTGATCAGAATCACACAGGAGAGAAAACCTGTTTGGACATTTTTGCATGTTCATTTTTGAGTGTATTCAGCAGCAGAATACATGATTCAAAAGGATTTAAGAATTGCTTCAGGGAAGGCTCTGATCACCTATATTTAGAGAATACAGAGAGCAGCAAAAAGAAAATTCTGGTTTCAACAGGTAGCTTTAGAATTTCTTTTCCTTTGCATTGAAAACAAAAACAAAAATTTAAGGAATAAAAGCAAAGAGAATGTGTCTTAAATATAAGTAAAACCTAAGCCATAACTGAGTGCTAATTGAGACTGTATCCCAACCAAAAAGTGAACCATGTTTGATAATAGAATTCTGACCCACAACTTCTACAGCCATCAGCCCAGAGGAAGCCAAAGCACAGCCTCGGTGGCCCCAAAAGGCCAGAACTGAAATGAAAATTGTCAGCTCTTCTATTTTTGTCTCTACTTGCAACTAACAACCAAAAAAAGGCCAAATATGCACTCCCTAAGCCATACCATAGGATGTCTTGCTTCTGTTCAGCCATCTCCAGCTTCCCGACCCTGACCATCTCCACCCAGAGCACACCTGGTGTGTCCTTTTCTCCACTACAAAGCTTTCTAATTTCTCTGCCCACCTTTCAGTTTCTGCCTAAACACAAATGGCAGTGGTTGACTCTCTTACTACAGTAAGCTCTCAATAGCTTTTGTATCTCTCATTTGGGTAGTCTTTGTTTATTTCCACAAAATTGTCAGAGTAATTTTTTAAAAAGCAAAAATCCATTAGCCCTATTGCTTAAGACTTCCATTCTAAAGCATACATATTACAAGCTAGAGTGAACGGAAAGGGGGACAGGATGGGGATCAGCAGCAGGAGGTCTCTGACAGAGGAGTCCATGTGCAGAAGTGTAGGGAGGAAGACAGGGAGGAGTGCACATGTTGGCTCAGCAAAGCACTTGGATTAACTAGATTACTTCAATTGGAGGAAAGAGTAATGAATGTCTCATTCCTAAGAAGTTGCAAGAAAGTATGTTCAAAGGAAAAGCTCATGGATAGGGAGCCAACTGAGTGGTGAGAGGGACCCAGACAGCTTTCTTGAACTCCAAAGACAAAGGCTGTTGTTGGTGTGGGGAAAAAAGGAACGTTAAGCTATGAATTAGCTCATCTTATGGTGTGGTAACAAAATACCTGTGACTAGGTACTTTATAAAGAGGTTTATTTAGTTCACAATTTTGGAGGCTGAAAATTCAAGATTGGGTGGCCACATTTGTTTGTCTTCTGGTAAGGGCCTTGTAGCAGATATCACAATGATGGGAATATGTACAGAAGAGATCACGTGGTAAGACAGGAGACCACGGAGATCCAAAGGCCAGGCTTGTTCTTTTTATAACAACTCACTCTGGCAGGGACTAACTCACTCAAGGAGATGAGTGTTAATCACCTCTGAGAGCACTGCCCCCATGACTTAATTACCTTATACTGGGCCCTACCTCTTAAAGGTCCTCTTCTCCACACACACACGCACACACTGGTGACCAAGCCTCTAGCAAATGAAACTTTGGAGAACATACTCAAGCCATATCCAAGCCACACAATCCACATACCAACATTTTTTGGTCTCATTGTCATTTGAGATTTAAAGTCAAGTATTAGCTTTGCTTCAGACCAAAGTCTTGCCCACAGCCAAGAGAAAGCCAAACTGAAGAAAAGTACCATCCACTGTGTTTGAAAGAGCTGACTCCTCAAAAAGAAGGTGGGGTGTTCTTGCAAGGGGAAAATGAGCACTAGGCGGTGACAATTAAAGGATACTTGGAATTTAATTTAATTCATCATCCTCTATTCATACCACTAAAATTACAAGGGGGAGGATTTTTAAGTACATGGAATCTACTGAAATTTTAAATGCATATGAAACCTTCAAATGATTATAGGATCCTTAAATTTAGCTTCCCTGCAACAATCACCAATTTTATTGTTGGATGTAAAGAAGACCTACAATTCCTACAAGGCAATTAGCTGCAAAATGGAGAGACAAATTGCAAAATAACAGAGAGCCTAAATTGCAAAATAACAGTGAGCACTTTAGAAGCTCACGTGAGTCTTCTAGGGCAGTCAATGGGAATATTACCAACAGGAGTCAATTGCATTTTCATGGATCCTATGTTGGTCAGCTGCCTCGATAAGATTGTGCACTGAGCTGCCTCAATCAATCCAGGGTTTCCTAGCACTCGGTGCTCTCTGACCCCTCATTGAGGGATTACTGCTTCATGATACAGTTTTAACCTCCTAATTCTTTCTGAGGTGCCTGTTCCTTACTGGTAACTGGCAGTGACACTGTGCTAAAGAAGAGGCTTTTCAAGTCTCTTTCCTAAGACTGTCAACAAAGGATCACAAAAATTGTTGGAATAAAAAGAAAGCAGTTTCTACAATAAAATTCTCCAAATATTTCCATTTTCTCAGCATTCCTATTTATCTCCATTACTCATACTCATTTCATGTACTCATGAATGAAAATAGAAAGATGAGACCTATTGAAACTGTTCCAGGAATAGGGGGTGGGAGGAAAAAGGAGTGAATGCAACTATGCATAGTGTAAGAACTTTGGTAAATGTTAAAATGTTCCCCCAGTACAACAATAATTTTTACAAAAGCAGAATGATTTAATGTGCCAGTACTGACCCAGTACTGAGCTTAGGAAAACAAAGATGAATTAGATGAAAGTTTCTGCTCTCAAGGAATTCATTGTCAGGTAGGAGAAACCAATGGATGTAACAGCAACATGGTTGAACTATTAATTCCTGAGTTCTTTTATTTGACTCATCTCCCTCCTTTCCTTCCAGGAAGACCAGGCTACGTATGATTTGGTTAAGGAGGAAGGTTGAAGCCCCCTCAAGACCTACCCACTATGTACATTGGTAATTAAGATACTCCCCACTCATTTTCTTTATTCATTCACAGATTCATTCCTTCTTTACTTTTTATTTTTATTTTTTTATTGTTTATACATTTATTCATACATATATATATATTGTTTGGGACACCTTTCCCATCTACCTCTCACCTCCCTCCTCCTCCACATCCACTCCCCTCGCTTCCAGGCAGAAACTATTCTGCCCTCTCCTTCAATTTTGTTAAAAACATAAGAGATAATAAGAAAGATATAGCATTTTGCTAGCTTGAGATTAAGATGGCTTTACAGAAAGATTCCTAGCATTGCTTCTATGCACATGTGTATTACAACCCACATTGGTTCATCTCTACCAGACCTCTTCCTACTTCCCTGTCACCTTCCCATAGTGACCGCTGTCAGTTTAAGATTACTTTATTCGCTCCTCTACAGTGGGTACATCAAACACTTTCAAGTTTTAGTTTTCCTTCCCTTTCCCAATTCCTCCTGTCAAATAATATTACTGTATCTGTCTTAGGCCTATAATCCGCAAATGAAGGGGAACATACGAACATACGATTTTTGGCCTTCTAAGCATTTCTAACTTCGCTTAAGATGATGTTCTCCAGTTCCATCCATTTACTTGTGAATGACAAGATTTCATTCTTCATGGCTGAGTAAAATTCTGTTGTGTATAAATACCACATGTTCTTAACCCATTCATCAGTAATGGGGCATCTTGGCTGTTTCCATAACTTGGCTATTGTGGATACTGCTGCAATAAACATGGTTGTGCAGGTGCCTATGGAATAACCTGAGTCGCATTCCTTTAGGTATATCCCCAGGAGTGGGATTGCTGGATCATATTGCAGATCTGTGTTTAGTTTTTTGAGAAACCTCCATATTGTTTTCCAAAGCAGTTGTACTAGCTTACATTGTCACCAGCAGTGTATGAAGGTTTCTTTTTCCCTGCATCCTCACCAACATTTGTTGTTGGTGGTGTTTTTGATGATGGCTATTCTAACAGGAGTGAGGGGGAATCTTAGTGTGGTTTTGATTTGTGTTTCCTTTATGGACAGGAATAGTTAACACTTTTTCATGTGTTTTTTGACCATATGGATTTCTTCCCTTGAAAAAATTCTGTTTAGTTCAGTTGCCCACTTCTTTATTGGTTCATTGATTTTGGGGGGAGTTTTTTGAGCTCCCTGTATATTCTGGTTATCAGTCCTTTGTCTGATGTATAACCAGTGAATATTTTCTGCCACTCTGTGAGTGGTCTCTTCAGTTTAGAGATCATTTCTTTTGTTGTGCAGAAGCTTTTTAATTTCATGTAGTCCCATTTGTCTATCCTTTCTCTTAGTTGCTGGGCTACTGGAGTTCTACTGAGGAATTCTTTGCCTATACCTATTGCTTCCAGAGTATCTCCTGATCTTTCCTGTACTAACTTCAGAGTTTCAGGTCTGATCTTAAGGTCCTTGATCCATTTTCAGTTGATACTAGTGCAGGGTGATAAACATGGATCTAGTTTCAATTTTCTGCAGGCAGATAACCACTTTTCCCAGCAACATTTGTTGAAAAGGCTGTCTATTCTCCATCATATGTTTTTGGCACCTTTGTCAAAAATAAGGTGGCCATAGCTGTGTGGATTATATCCAGGTCCTCTATTCTGTTCCTCTGGTCTTCATATTTTTTGTTTTTATGTGCCAGTACCATGCTGTTTTTATTGCTATGGTTCTGTAGTATAGTTTGAAGTCAGATATTGTGATACCTCCAGCATTGCTCTTTTTGCTGAATATTGCCTTGGTTATTCATAGTCTCTTGTGATTCCAAATGAACTTTAAGGTAGATTTTTCAATCTCAGTGATGGATGTCATTGGTATTTTGGTGGGAATTGCATTAAACATGTAGATTGCTTTTGGTAGTATAGCCATTTTTACTATGTGGATTCTACCAATCCATGACTGTGGGAGCTCTTTCCACCTTCTGTAGTCTTCCTCAATCTCTTTCTTCAGAGGTTTGTAGTTCTCCTTGTAGAGATCATTCACATCCTTTGTTAAGTTTACTTCTAGGTATTTAATTTTTTTGAGTCTATTATAAATGGAATTGTTTCCCTATATTCTTTCTCAATTTGTTCATTGTTGGTGTATAAAATGACTACTGATTTTTGTAAGTTGATTTTGTATCCTGCTACATTGCTGAAACTGTACATGGTGTCTAGGAGTTTTTGGGTAGAGTTTTTTTTGAGTCTTTGAGGTATAGGATCATGTCATCTGCAAACAGGGATACTTTGACAGTTTCTTTACCTATTTGTGTTCTTTTATTACTTCGTCTTGCCTTAATGCTCTGGCTAGAAATTCCAGGACTATGTTGAATAGGAGTTGGGAGAGTGGACACCTTTGTCTCATTCCTTATTTTAGGGGAAGTGGTTTCAGTTTTTCTCCATTAAGTATGATGTTGGCTATAGGTTTGTCATATATAGCCTTTATAATGTTGAGATACATTCCTTCTATTCCTAATTTTCTTAGAGCTTTTATCATGAAGTGGTGTTGAATCTTATAAAAGGCTTTTTCTGCATCTATTGAGATGATCAAGTGGTTCTTGTCTTTGTTTCTATTAATGTGCTGTATTACATTTATAGATTTGCATATGTTGAACCACCTCTGCATCCCTGGGATGAAGCCGACTTGATCATGGTGAATGATCTTTCTGATATGTTGTTGGATTCGGTTTGCCATTATTTTATTGAGGATTTTTGCATCAATGTTCATTAAGGATATTGGCCCATAGTTTTCATTTTTGGATGTGTCTTTGTCCAGTTTTGGGATGAGTGTAATGCTGGCTTCATAGAATGAGTTAGGCAGTGTTCCTTCTCTTACTATTTCAGGGGAAAGTTTTAAGAGAGTTGGTATTAGTTCTTCTTTAAAGGTCTGATAGAATTAAGCAGAGAATCCATCAAGTCCTGGACTTTTCTTTTTGGGGAGACTATTGCTACTTCAATTTCATTTTGTGTTATAGATCTTTTTAGATGGACAATATCCTCTTAAGTATGTAGAAATTTGTTCACTTCTTCAAGATTTTCAAATTTATTGGTATATAGGTTCTCAAAGTAGTCTCTGTTGATTCCCTGGATTTCCTTGGTGTTTGTTGTTACCTCCCTTTTTTCATTTCTGATTCTACTGATTTGTGTCTTTTCCCTCCTCATTTTTGTCAGATTTGCCAGGAGTTTGTCAATCTTGTTTATTTTTTCAATGAACTAGCTTTTTGTTTTGTTGATTCTTTTACTTTTTGAGGGGGGGCGAGTCTCTATTTCATTAATTTCAACCCTTATTTTTATTATTTCTCTCCCTTGCTTGTTTTGTGTTTTGCTTGTTCTTGTTTTTCTAGGAGTTTGAGATATAGCATTAGGTCATTTGTTTGAGCTCTTTCTGTCCTTTTAATATATGCACTCATGGCTATAAACTTTCCTCTTAGGACTGCCTTTGCTGTGTCCCATAGGTTCTGGTAGGTTGTGTTTTCATTTTCATTAACTTCCCGGAACCTTTTAATTTCCTCTTTTATTTCATCTATAACCCACTGATCATTGAGCAATGTGTTGTTCAGCTTCTGATTGTTTGCATGGTTTTTACTGCTGTTTTTGTTGTTGTTTTCTAGTTTTAATGCATTGTGATCGGATAGAATGCAAGGGATTATTTCTATTTTCTTATATTTGCTGAGGCTTGCTTTGTGCCCTAAGATATTATCAGTTTTGGAGAAAGTTCCATGGGCTGCTGAGAAGAATGTACATTGTGCAGATATTGGAAGAAATAATTCTGTAGACATCAGTTAGGTCCATTTGATCTATGGTATGATTTAGTTGTAGGATTTCTTTGTTGATTTTTTGTTTGGATGACCTATCTATTGGTGATAGAATGGTATTAAAGTCTCCCACTACTAGTATGTTGGAATCTATATGTGCTTTTAAGTCCCTTAGAGTATGTTTGATGAACTTGGGTGCACTGACATTGGGTGCATATAAGTTGATAACTGTTATTTCCTTTTGTTGTATTTCCCTTTTTATAAGTATGAAGTATCCTTCATTATCTCTTTTGATCAATGTAAGTTTGAAATCTACTTTGTCAGATATAAGTATTGCTACTCCTGCCTGTTTTCGGGGGCCACTGGCTTGGTAAATCTTCTTCCAGCCTTTCACCCTAAGCCAGTGCTTGTTTCTGTCAATGAGATGAGTCTCCTGTAAACAACAGATTGTTGGATTTTCCTTTTTAATCCAGTTTGCCAAATGGTGTCTTTTGATGAGGAAGTTGAGTCTGTTGACATTCAATGTTATTATTGATAGATATATGGTGATTCCTCCCATTTAGTTGCTTTTGTTGTTTAAGGGTTTGATTGTGTGCAGATGAATTAATGCTACTCTCTGATTCCTTGTCTTTTCTTCTCTTCTAGTTTGATACTTCCTGTCCTCTTGTGGTTTTGTTTGCTTTCATTTTCTGTGTGCAGAGATCCTTGAAGAATCTTTTGTAGTGGTGGCTTAGTAGTCATATATTATTTTAGTTTCTGCTTATTATGGAAGATTTTTATTGCTCCACCTATTTTGAATAATAGTTTTGCTGGGTAGAGTATCCTAGGTTTGAAGTTATTTTCATTCAGTGGCCAAAATACCTTACTCAATGCCCTTCTTGATTTTAAAGTTTCCATTGAGAAATCTGCTGTGATTCTGATGGGTTTACCTTTATATGTTATTTGTTTTTTCTCTCTTATGGCCTTCAGTATTCTTTCTGTATTCTCTGTGCTTGTTGTTTTAATAATATGCCATGGGGAGGTTTTATTTTGGTCAAGTCTGTTTGGTGTTCTGGAGGCTTCCTTTACATGAATGGGCAAAACTTTCTGAAGATTTAGGAAATTTTCTGTTATTATTTTATTGAATATATTAAGAATCCCTTTTGCTTGGACCTCTTCTCCTTCCTCAATACCCATGATTCTCAGATTTGGTTTTTTGATAGAATCAGTGGGTTCTTGCATATTCCTTTCATAGCTCTTGAGTTGTTTGACTCACATTTCTTCAGTTTTTTTTCTTTAATTTCTATTTTAGCTTTGAGTTCGAGATTCTGTCTTCTACTTGTTCTAGTCTGCTGGAGTGGGCTTCTACTGTGTTTTGTGTTCCTGTTTGATTCTTTCTTCTTAAGTTTTCCATACTTTTAGTCACCTCCTCTTTAATATTTTTTACTTTCATCTTTATTTCATTTATCTCTCTATTTGTAGTGTCTTCTGTTTCACTTTGGTGTTTATTTAGGGCACCTCTGAGTTCATTTATTTCTGTGTCTTCTCATGTTCTTTATTTTTGGTGTCTTGAAATTTCTTGAGTGTATCTTGTATGTTTTGGTTAACCATATATAGTATCTTCTCCATGAAATTCTCAGTGATTTCTTGCAAGATTTCTTCTTTGAGGATGTTTTTGTGGGCATCGCTTGGTTCCTTAGTGTCATTTAGCATTATTTTCTTGGGATCAGGAACTGGGTATCTGTTTTCTTCATTTCCCTCTGAATCCTTTATTGAATTATTTTTTTGAGGAGAGTGGTTTCCACTCCACTTGGTACTGTGAAACTACATTCTTGATAGGCTAGTTGGTGGTTTTAGTCACCTGCTTTCTTTCCCTTGACTTAATTTTTGTGTTTTAACCTTGGTTGTTAGCTAGGTTGGTGTGCTATTTCTGTCCCTGGCCTACACGTGTAATTTAGCAATAACCAATTCACAGGTTAATGACCAACCAGTTGTTTATATATTATATAGAAGAACACTTGGTGGTAATATCTATAAACAGTGAGAGTTGGCAAGCTAACATTTGTTAGGCTAGATATAGAAATTTGGGAAATTGGTTAGGGTGGCACTAAAAGAGGAGGCAGGAAGTGAGGTGGAACAGTGGGGGAAGCAACGTGGGGGTTGCTGGCTTTTGTGGTCCTTGTGTGCATTTGGGTATTTCTGTTGTTGTAGTGTAGCATGCTTGTGTCAGGGATTTCAGGGAGTTGGGCTTGTGTGAGTTGGTACTCAGCAGGTAGTGAGTATGTAAGAGGGAGGGGTAATCTGGTGACAAGTTGGGGAAGGATGGGAGGAGGGGTCAAGGAAAGGGGAGAGAGTAGGTGAGAAGGGGCAGAAAGAGTAGTTGGGAAGGAGAGCAATGGATTGTAGCACATGATAAGGAGGGAGAGTGATGGGGGTGGGAATAGGGACGAGAAGATAGTGATGGTGAAGTTGATAGTACAGAAAGAAAGAAAGAAAATAAGAATAAAAATAAAAATAAAAAACCCACAATAATGTGACAAACAAACAAAAACAGGAAAAAGAAAGCACCAGGTTCAAGAACAATAGAAATTTCAGTCTTAGTTATGTTCTGGAGTTACTCCTTTGGCATCCAGTCCTGGTATTGGCATATAAGCAGAAGCTCTGATATCGTCTCACCAGGTGATTGGCTTGTGGTAGTGTTTTGTTCTTCTGTCCACCAGTTTAATTGAAATTGTGAGGTGAGGTAGGTTTGCCAGTCATGCAGGGTGGTTGGACCTATTGTTTTTGCCAGCTGTCAGCTGTGTTATCCTTCAGCTGCAGTTGTTTGATCAGCCCCTCTTCCAGTGAGGTGGGGCAGTTTGGTTTTGAATGCTTCCCTCAGGAGATCAGCCCTATGATCCACTACATGCCCTGCTTTGGAGGTGGCTTATTGCTGTGTTTATTCACTGAGAGTTCAGCTCTGAGAGCTTAGTTCTTTGCCCTACCAACTTTCTTGGGTAGGTTCAGCATTCCACCTACCCTCTCCACTGTCCATACTAGATTACAGTTCACTTTTTGCTTTTCAGTTTTGTTGGGGTGGGGTTGCCCTAGTTTCCATTCCTGTGGGTGGCTAGAGGAGTCCCACATGGTGTGTGATGCTCATCTGTTTGTCTATCAACTGACATGCAGGTTGGTTTGGAGCCAGCAGTGGCAGTGGGGAGAAATGGTGCCAACTTTTCTCAGTGCAGCTCAGTGTGGGAAGGATTTCCATAGGCTAGGGGTTCTGTAGATGATTTTTCTGTTTAATCATTGAGATATCCATTAAGACAAAAGAATGCATAAAACACACACAATAATAAACCAAATGTGGTTTAGACATATAATGGATTACTATTATGTGCTTGAAAAAGGAATGAAATTCTAGTACATGTTGTAATGTGGCTAAACCTTGAAAACATGTTTAACGAAAGAAGCCAGACATAGAAAGACAAAAAAAAAATGAAAGATTTTGCTTATACAAAGTTTCCAGAATAGACAAATTGGTCAGACAGAAAATAGATCAGAGGTTATGAAGGGCAGGAGAGAAGGATCCCTGGAGCGTTTAATGGGCACAGAGGTTCAGTTTGGGAAGATGAAAAAGTTCTGGAGGATGACAATTGTGCTGGCAACACAGGGCTCTGAGTGTGCTTAATGCTACTTTACTGTGTAACTAAAGCAGTTAAAGTTGTAGATTTTATATTATATATTTTATCACAAAACATACAAAAGCAATCTCATGAGTGATCTCCAAATTAATACTCATGTAACTATCCCAAAAGGCCAAAAAAGAATGCTATCAGGTGCCTGGCAGGCCCTCCTGTGCTATACCTGGTGAGACAGCTTCTCTCTCAACAGTCACATCTTCCTAACTCTTTTGGAAATAATTTCTAGACTTTTAAAAGATACTTCAATCCATATGTACAGTAAAATATTATGAATGAAAAATTTGCTTTTGACCTTTATGTAGATGGAATTACATTTGTATACTTATTTTGCTCAGCATCATTTTTATGAAACTTACCCATGTTACTGATGTGTCCGTAGCTCATTGAATTTTATTGATATGTTATGGCCCAACAACACCCATGTTTTATGATGTCCCGTGTATATCTGAAAAAAAAAAGTGTGCTCTTGGTGTGTGTTGGGTGCAGTGTTTTATACATGCTAGGTTATTTGTTAATTGTACCTTTTAAATCTTTTATTTCCTTAACTTTTTTCTACTTATCCTCTAAACTGCCAAGAGAAGTATGTGCTATAAATTCTCCCAAGATTATTATAAATGTATCTATTTTACTTGTATTTACATTTTTTTACTTTATATCATTTGAACCTATATTATGAGTAACATCAACTTAAAATTATATCTTTCTGGTGTATTTAACCTTTTCACTTCACTATTCTCGTTTGAAAATTTTATCCTATTGTTATTCTTTTGGTGGTTACACTAGAAATTCAAAAATACATGTTTTTACTTAAAAGTATTTCCTTTTTTCTCTGTTACAAATGGGGTTTAGATGACAATGGTTCACTTACTCCCATATGACCTAACTCTGACTTTTGCTTCTCCATCCTTCTAGAACCACTTTCCTTCTGCCTAAAGCCTTAGAGTTTTCTTCAGTGAGGGACACATTTTTGTGTCTTTTTTTTTTATGTTTGAATATGTCTTCGTTTTGGCTTCATCCTGGAAATATATTTTCTTTGGCTAGATAATTCCAGATTGTTGTTATAATTTTCACCATTTTGAAGGTGATACACCATCCTCTGATTTCCTTAGGTACTCTTGAGACACCATCTGCTAGCGTTCACTTTGTACCTTTGACGGTAACAAACTTTCTCTTAAGCTGTTTGTTTAATGTTCTGTGTGTTCAGCAGTTTTATGACATTGGCTTTAAGATGTGGATTTCTTTTAATGTGTACAGTTAGAGATTTGTTGGTCTTCTGGAAATTGGGGAGTCTGTGAAACGATATCTTTCAATACTTCTGGAAACTTCTCAACCATTATCTCCAGATATTGCCTCTGTACATTGCTTGCATTCTTCCTACCAATTCAATTACATACATTAGAATTTATCATTTCTTCCTCAAAGTATCTTATGATCTCATTCAGACTTCTTACTCCTTTTTCATTCTCTGTTGCATTCTAGAGAGTTCCTTCTGGCTTATATTCTGGCTAACAAGTTTTTTACAACCAAGCTTACCTTGCTGGTAAACACACACAACTACACTTAGATTTTAAGCATTTTAATTTTTAGTTTCCTCAAGCCCTATGTAGTCAGTTGCTTTATTCAGTTTACTAGATTATTTTTACAGTTTTCCTCTCCAGCAGATGTTTTTTAAACCTCTTGCTTATTTTTAAAGCAGTACTACTCATGTTTTTATAATCTGTGTTGACAATTCCAGTATCTGAAGGCTTTTGTTGGTCTTTGCCTGCTGTTATTTTTGCTTTGTTTTTTAAAAATTATTTTATTTTACTTTTTTACTGTTGTGCAGGGTGGCGGTACACTGTAGCATTTACAAATGTTCTTACCTCCCCCCATTCCTGGAATAGTTTTAACAGGTATCATTTTTCCATTTATATACATGTGGTACTAGGTTTTGAACTCAGGACTTTGTCCTTGCTAGATAAAGGTGCTACCACTTAAGTCACATTACAAGGTCTTTTTGATTCAGTTATTTTTCAGATAGAGTCTTATATAAATTTTTACTGGGTCAGCCTCAGACTATATCCATTCTTTCTATGACTCCTGAGTAGCCAGGATTACAGGCATGTACCACCATGCTCAACCTGTTCTTTAAAATAAGGTATTGCTAATTTTAACTGGGTTATCCTTGAACTGAAATTATCCTATTTCTTCCTCCCAAGAAGCTGGGATTACAGGTGTGAGCCCCTGCCCAGCCCTGCTTCCATGCTTTTATTTAGAGTTTAGCTTTGTGTTTACTGTATACTGTTGATTTTCCTTGGAAAGTTATTTGTGGAGACTCTTAGAAGCATAACAAAGAGAACATTCCCTGGTTCACCTCCATCTACACAGCTTCTTTCAGGCCTCAGCCCTCCTCTCTACCCATCAGGTTCCACACAGAAGCCTAAATAAGTAAAAACACAACTGTCCTTCCTGGTGGGCCACACAGTCTTTGGTTTGAAGTGCTTTTGGGTTGAAACTCTGCAACTTGCACTGCCCAGCCCCTCAAGCTTCTGTCTGTTGCAGTGGCTGCTGGCAGTCCACACTGCATGTTGGGGCATTTGCACATGTTCACTTCCTCATGGTTTCAGTGAAATTGGAGGCTGTGTTGTTCATTTTTTGTTAATTTGAGGAAGAACAAAAGGGAAAAGATTCTTTTCTCTGCCACTGTCATGTTCACATTGGACACAGAGACTGGTATTGTAGAAAAGCCAAAACACATAAAAGAGCTTGTGCTGCTCATACTGATGAAGGAGGAAGAAGGAAGAAGAACTCGAGAAGTATTCGGGTAACAAAAGGACATTTTCATCAACAAGAAAGGAAGAGACCTATGGGCAGTGGGGTCCTGTCAGATTTGTCATCTTTGTGTTAGGGAGACCCAGAAGAGATGCAAACTTCAGAGGAGAGTGTGGCCTAGAGGGAGGAATCTGAGTGGTTTTCCAGCCTGATCAAACCTTCTGGCACTTTGTGAGTGGCCTAGAGGTGGAGAGAGAATGCAGTCAGCAAGGACAATGATAGAGAAGGAGAGCTTTTCCCTTCCTTCCCAAACAAAAAATAAGCCACCAGGATTCTTTGCCCTCGCAAAGGAGAGTGTGCCAATAATGACTGAGAAGGAATAGTCTACTAGTCTATGCAATAGACATTAGAATCCAGACATTGAATTGGTGTATAGAAAATAAGAGAAGTAATATGTGTCACACATCTGAGTTTGTAAACTAAGATACATGCCCACTATGCAAATGACAGTAACTATAAGACAGAAAAGACAGGCAGTGTGGAAAGAGGGAAGAAGGGGAGCCTTAATGCTGACTGATGCAGAGAAGTTGAAGCTTCGTCTTTGGAAGAGAACAGGAATTTTCTATGCAATAAAGGAAGGACCAACCTCCAAGTCAACGAACCAACATGGCAAAAGGCCTAGAGAATGGTGTGTTTGCCAAGTTTCAATCACTTAACATAGCTGAGCTTGCAAAATTAATGTTACCTTATAATCATGTTGCTATTTTTTATAAAATTTCATTGGTACTTTCTAGCCATCAGCATAGAGGCATCAGATAAAGGTCTATAGAAGCTGATATGTGGCCCCAGGACATCAGACTCACTTGGTAGAGAACCAAGGTTAATTTCTTAACTTGAAATCTCTGCTTTGTATACTCTTTATCACACTGCCTGAAAGAATTAAAATGAACCTCCATTTAAAAAATTTGAGCCTACTTGGATGTGAAGGAGGGGGGCTACTTTGCAGAGTTTGTTTGCTTCTAAATGTAACCAAAAATGTAACTGTTCAAAAACATTATCATCCTTCATAGCTGAACATACACAGAACTCTGGAGTGCTTTCTGATAACCTGTCTCCCATTAAGGAATAATTAGTGTAGCTCTCCAAGAAAGTATCTTACCTGGGCCACAAAGGAATTGTGTCATCCTTTAATACACAAATGCTTGTGAGGCTTGTGTGGAAGCACATGAGAACCTTGAAGCCAGCCCCATTAACACTGCACCATCACTATGACCTGCTGGTTAAGACAGAGGACTTGGCCCTTCAGATGAAAGTGCTATTCACTTCATCTTATCCTTGCCCCAGACACAAGCAAAGCCATGAAGACACAGAGTGTGTTCGATGATTAGGGGGATAAAATGAACTGCATTCTGTCTCTGTCCTTGTTCCTGCACTTGTCTGTCATTCCTCAGCATTTCCAAGGGATACATATGGTAGTTTTCTAGATGAGAGCTTTACATCATTCTTTCCAAAAGAAAAGGAAAACAGTCCCACCTCTTTCTTATTTTAAAAATCTAGTACAATTTAGCCTATGTACTCCATTAATAATTTTTTGCCTTCTCTGAAAAATCTAGAAATAAATATGGCTTCTCTGTCCTTTTCCCATTCTTCAGGGAATACCCATTATGTAAAAGGTTATACTGAGACAGAATTTGGAAGATGCCTAAGAAAATGAATAAACAAGAAACACCACCAATGGATCAGCATTTATACACCTCCCACCTCAAGAAATAGAGTGTAAGTAGGCTGCTTGATAGAACTGGAAACATCCAACTCCAATCTCTATGTGTGAATGGCAGGATTATGTTCAGAATCACAATAAATTACTGTGGAAAAGTTTATGTAAATAGAAACATTGAGTGTGATTATTTATGAGTACTTATTCCACACAAATAGGAACCGTACCTGCTATAGTGTAATACTCTGATCCTAAAAAGGTGTATTGCATTGTAAGGTAGATGATTCATGCATTTAATAGACACAGACAGCACTTACTAGGAAGCAGAAAGTATTCCAAAAACTAAACACACAAAGCGGAGCAAAGGTGATCGCCACCTCCAAAGGGCTTGTGATCTAGCAGAAAGTTCTACTGGTCTGTCTTAAAGCCTGCAGTTTTCATCCAGATCTTCACCAGTCCAGTGATGCCTCTGAGGGCAAGAAAATGCTGCTTGTGAGTTCATTCTCAGTGTCTGATTCTGTGTCTGGCACAGGGAAGATCCTTAATAAACTCCTGCTACATAAATGAGTGTGTTATTCAGTATCTACTTTGTGCCAGACATCATAAAATAAGCATCCTCAAGGGTTAGAGTTGATTCTCCATGCTTTCTCCATAGCTATTATTTTTACCCTCAATGTGGTCTGTTAGCCACTTTAGAAAAAAGTTGTGCATTAGTCAGCTTTGTGTTATTATAACAAATATCTGCAAATCTGCAATCATCAATTTATAAAGATAAAAGATTTATTTTGGCTTATGCATTTAGAGGTTTCAGTACATGATCAGTTTTCATGGTGACAGCGTGTGGTAGAGCAAGATGTTCCTTTCACTGCCTAGAAGTGAAGGAAACAAAGAGGAAGGGGCTTGGTCTCGTGGTCCCCTTTAAGGTCACACCTCAAGGACCTAAAGTCCTCTAACTAGGCCCCACCTTTGACGGTTTCTACCATTTTCCACTAGTGCCAAGTTGGAGATCAAGCTTTTAACAAATTGGCATTCAACATCCAAACTATAGCAAGCTGTTAACTGCAAATCAGTGAAACTCTATCCTTGACGTGTTTTCATTCTTAGATGCAAAATCAATCATTTCTGTGAACTGGAGTAATCATTAGTCATGGATTAGTAAAAGGTAAACCATGATAACAATTGAAATGTCACTTACTGATCACAACATGCTTGACTCAAAGTGAAGTGTGTGTATATAATATGGATATACATACACATATACATATGTTCATATAGACCGATATAGATATTCTCAGTGCTTTTCCAAATGGTGAAATTCAAACTACTAGATGTTTGTAGCATATGGATAAACCCGAGTTTTTTGTTAGATGCAGATTCATTTTAATGTGTTTTAGGAAAAAAATGTAATGACATTAAATTACTGATTTCATGGATATTATCAGTATGGTTTAGGATGAAGTGAAACTCTCTTCAACCCACAAATAACCTGATATAAACTCAATTTAACAAAAAAGTAAAAGATATAATGGTACATCTGGTACCCCTGTAAATGACAATCATGAAGGTGATAGAGGCTTAACTCTTGGGTTCATCTGTGTGATGTCATGGGATACTCATGGCAGGTGGAGAACACAATGGGATGGTTCAGTCAACCATGTGTATGACTGTGGCTGGAGCCACTCCATTGGGTTCAGACCCAGATCTCTTACTTAGTTCATTCCACTAGCCTGGACAAGGCATCTGGATTTTCCAAGTTTTGGTTTTCTTATCTGCAAAGTACAGATGATGACAGAATCTATTTTATGGTGATGGAATTGAGATTGAAGCATGGGTAACTTTGAAATCAAAAGCCATATTGAAGCTGGACACTGGTGGTTTGTGCCTGTAATCCTAGCTACTTGGGAGGCTGAGATCAGGAGGATCCAAGTTCAAGACCAGCCAGGCAAGTAGTTCAGAAGACCCCCCATCTCCAAAATAACCACAGCATAATGGACTGGAGGTTTGGCCCAATCAGTAAAGTGCCTGCTTTACAAGTGCAAAGCCCTGAGTTCAAATTCCATCCCCACCAAAAAAAGCCACGCTGAGACCTCTTCCAGACTGGCAGGTGGGGTTCACCTCATGTACTACTATGAAGGATGGGAAGAAGCTGCCTGTGGCCTCATGTTGACAAGCATTTGAAACTTCATCGGGATGTTGGATGTCTACTTTGACAGGCATTCCCTGAATGACTCTCTCTGCTGTTACCTCAGGCCCCAGTCACCAGTTGTCAGAAGACCCAGTCCCACAAGGACCAGCATGAAGGCCAAGGGGACTGCAGGGTAATCCAACTGATTAATTTCTTTATTATTGTTTTTGTTATTGTTGTATTGGAGGTACAATGTGACATTTACCAAAGTTCTTATAATACATCATAGTTGAATTCACCTCCTCCATCATTCTTCTTTATCCATGGAGATTTTTTTACATTCCTTTATTGCTATTACTGATACTGAGAGAGACATACTATCGTCTAAGATTTTGCACTTTGAAATTACCATGTGTTGCATAAAAGCATTTTATATCCATCAAGTGTTATTAGGCACCTCTTCAGTTACTTTCCACAAATAATAGCTATCTAAATATTTCAGTAAACTTAGTCTTGTCTAATTTTCTGAAAGAAGAGGAGAAGGAAGTCAGAGGTGGGAGAGAGGAAAGGAAGAAAGTAAGCAGCAGTAATACGTGCACCCTCAGTATGATAGGCTGAGCAGTAATTGGTTCAAGGTCTCAAGGCATTTCTCCTAGTTTTGGAAGTTCTCAATAGCAGTGATTGTATCCAGCCTGAGCTGACCCTCCCGAGGTGCTTACTTCAGACTTAGCAAACAGGAAACATGTGGTTACAATCAGATTAATAGCCACTTGAAGCACAGCAGAGTGACAGCTCCACATGCGCTCTTTCAGGAGATGACCGATCCCCTTCCTTTGCCTGTACCATGGCAGCCTTCTGAGAACAGTTCCCGCTCGGTCTTGCCATCATCTTGGTACTCATCTAGCCACCTGCATGGAAAGAGGAGATAATTACTGAGAGGATTGGAAGAAGGCATGTTTACTAAAAAGAAAAATAAAATATGGAAAGGATTAAAGAGGCCTTCAGGGAAAGCTCAGAATTTTTAAAAAGCATTTAAGATTTCAAGCCACAGCAATTATCTTTAGATAACTTCAGCAAATCTTTGTCTTGTGTTCAAATTGCAAGGTCAAATTGGCTCACTCTGTAAAGTTTTTTTTTTTTTAGAAAAGTCCTCTGGTAACATTACAAATATTCTAGTACATCTTAAGATTGATAAATATTTCTCATTTGGGGTGTTCTTTGTAGCAGACTTTATTTCTCTCCTGTCATGTGACTTGCAGGTGCATACATTGCTAAGCCTTCAGAGTCTATTACAGCACTCTGCAAGAGAAACAGAACATAAGTCATGCATGTAGAAGGAGGAGAAGGAGAAGGAGGAGGAGAAAAGATATTAACTTCAGTATTTCTTATTTTCATAAATTCAAAAGATGATTTTAATATGCAATCAATGTAAAATGGTATTGTGCTCCTTTTTATGCTGCATCTTTGGAATCTGGTGTGTAGCTTATACCTGCAGAACATCTCAATTTAGATTACCACAGTTCAGGGGTTCAGTAGATACATAAAGGTGGAGGCCCCTGCATGGCATGGGCAGCTCTGGAGTTGGACACGCTTTGATCTGAATTCCGACTCCACCAATTATATATGGGTAGGACACTTCCCCTCTTTGTGCTAGGCTTCCTAGTCGGGGAAGTAGAAGTATCACAGAGCCACCATCAGCTTGCTGTGAGGATCAAATGAGTTTGTGTGTACAATGCTGGCTTCACCATGAAGCATCCTCCTGAGTCAGAGCTTAGGGCATCCTGCTGTGGACATTCTTCCCATTGTCCCTTCAGCAAGGCAGAAGAAGCCATGCTACTTAGAGGGTCACACAGTGGAGCAGACCCCTCTGTGTGTATTCTTAACTCCATAAGAAAGTTACAAATGATTTCTTTCTCACAGACCTCTTCTTTTCTCATAATTTGAAGGAGATTTGAGTTTAAATAGCTAATAATCCATACTGGGAAGGCAATAAAATCCACATTCTAAACTCTCCACAACCTAAGTAGAATTTTCAGACAAAAACAATTTTACAGCAAACTCAGCATTTTGTTCAGGGATTTCTTCTTTAGCAGATAATTCACAAAATCATGGTGATATAATGGAAACAATGGATTGATAAATGGAACGAGCTTTCCTTGCTCCCTTCTTACTACTGAACCTAACTGGGCAGTGACGAGAGATGCAGAAAAGACAAAAGATAGACAGGCAGAAAGTTGGGGCCAGGTGTGTTGAGTGCTTGGGTGGAGACGCACGAACCTTATTGCTTCTTTTCTCCATTATTCTCTTCATTTACTCTGCTTCTTTTCACCATCTTTATTCTTTAAGGCCTTACTCCTTTACAATTCTTTAAAACCTTGCTTCTACAGTCTTTCCTTAAAACCTTGCTTCTAAAGTCTTCTTTTCTGTTCTTTAAAGTCTCTTTCCTTAGACTCATTCTGTCCCATGTTTTCTTAGCTTTTCTTTAGCATAATCTCTCTTAAAGTCTCTGCCCCCAGACTTGCACTGCCCCATGTTCTCTCTTTAGCTTTAGCAATTCTCCTTCAGCAATTCTTTTCACTTCAGCAATCCTCCCTTCAGCAATTTCCCATCAGCAATTCATTTTCCCCCTTCAGCAATCTCCCTCCCGTAATCCTTCCTCCCAAAAGCCTCCCACATCCAAAAAGCCAAAAGTCAAACGTCTTGTGTCTTCTTTCAGCAAATCTTTTATACCTCTTCTGTGGCTGGGGCTGGGCCAATCTCAGCCTGCAGAACATTGGGTACAGCTGTGATAATGTCCAGTTCTTACAGGCTTCTCATAATCTGCTCTCCACAGATAGACTCTGAATTAAAACTCTCCAAGTGCAAAGGGACCCAGAGATGCTGCTCCCTGACTGACTTGTCAAAGAGCTCTTTGTGTCATTCATCTCTTAGGGGGCAGTTTTCTTGTCTGTCAAATGAGGCATGACACTAAAAGTTCTGTCTGTTTTTTTCACCTCTGAAGGACTAACAAGAAAAAAAATGTCCCTTTTTGTTATTTATTTAATGCTGTGCCCTCAGAGAGAATGAGCAAGGAAAATGTGAGTATTGCCATAGATGAGGGAATGGAAACAGTGCAATGCTAGGCACAGGCAGTGTAATACAAAAAAAAATTTTTTATATTTTCAGTTGCATTGTTTTGCTCCAGTTTCAATGTTTGTAATTATTCTGATATGTAGGAATAAGTCACCTCCATCTTGACTTCTACTCCTGTGCCTTGCCAGTAAAATTAATTTGAGCTTTAAAGAGAATGTGATTCTTATCATCTGTTCTGATTGATTTTTTATTTTGTTAGGTAGCACGCATTTAGAGCAGTAACAATCAAGGCAATAAACCTATGTTGTGTAATACTAAACATAGATTCATCTGATACCAAATATCTAGATGTGATATAGAACCAAATACTGCCAATCAAAGTAGTCACTAACCATCTATGTCTTTTGAGTGCTTAAAATGAAGCTAGTACAACCAAGTAGCTGATTTTTAAATTTTGATTTGACTTAATTAATTTAGACTTAATTACCCATATGTGGCTAATGGCTACCATATTGGATTATGCAAATACCCAATTTTTAAAAATAAAAGTCAATTATTTGGACAACTCAAATACTTAACATATAATCTAGAAATAAAGGTGAGTTTGCCTCCAACATCTGTACATATGACCTTGTTTCTTTAATTTGAATTTGCTTCTATGACAATGACATTTACATCCTGGAGCCTCTGATAATTAACACATTTTTGCAAGTAGTCTATGTGTACTGTGAGAAATCTTCAAACAGGTGTTATTACTGCCATTGTACATAAGAATAACCTGAGGTTTTCAGAGCTAGTGAATAATGAGTTGTAATTCAAATGTAATATGAAAACTGTCGGTCTTTGTTTCTTCCCCTCCTCATTAATTAATAAAAAGAACTTTTTTGGTGGTACTAGGGTTTGAACTAAGGGCTTCACACTAGTGAGGCCGGCACGCCACCACTTGAATCATACCTCCAGCCCTTTTTGCTCTTATTTTAGAGACAGGGTCTCACTTTTTGTCCAAGTCAGCCTGGACCATGGTCATCTTATTTTAAGCTTGCCACCACCATTGTTGGGATGAAAGGCGCACCTCCACATCCACCTTTTTTCCATTGAGATAGGGTATTTTGCCTGGGCTGGCCTGGAACCTTGATCCTCCCAATCTCAGCCTCCTGATAGCTTGGGATGACAAGCTCATGATATTGTATCTAGCTATTGGTTGAGATGGGGTCTCATGAACTTTTTGCCTGGGCTTGCTTTTAACCACGATCCTCCCTTCCAATCTCAGCCTCCCTCAGCTTCCCAAGTAGCTAGAATTATAGGCGTGAGCCATCAGCGCCAGTATGGGGGCTGAACTTAAAAGCCTCCCATTTGCAAAGCAAGCCACACTTGAGACACACCCCTAACCCAAAAGATTTCTTGAAAAAAAATTAAGATACAAGGTCTCTCTTTCCAGCACTTGAATTTTAAAAATGGTGATAGCTACTCTGATGCATGTGCATTTTTTGAGTATGTACTGAGGAAAAGACAGAACATCAGCAAAATGTTCAAAGAGAATATAACTCCTTACTGAACTTCAAAAGAATGGCTATTTTTTAAAATCAAACATAGTAAAAAAAATGCTCAGTCAGCCAACTACTGTGCCTCTCTGCAGGTATGACAGAGTGTACGTCACTTTAGAGGACAGTGGTGTCCAACCACCTGGCAAACTCAGCACACCCAGCTCTCCAGTTTCAGAGTCTCTCTGCCTTTATCTACCAATAAGGGAGAGCTGGATGAAGACAGAGGCTCTTGATCTTTTATCTACACATATCCAGAACTTGATATAGTGCCTGACATCAGCAGGCATGCAATGGTTTTGTATGGATAAGCATATGAATAAATGAATATACACAATGCAATGCATGACTTCTCTAGATTTTAAGAATATATAGTCACACAGATTTAACATCTTGACACATGCTACATCTCAAAGCACATGTAAGTCTCTACCATGGCCCTTAGTATGCTGATGTTAGGGCTCATGTGGGAGGCTACAGGTCCCTGCCTCCTGTAGGAAAAGATTGGATGGCCTTATGGCTGGGCCTCCATTGTCTACTCTACTTCTTGATATAGTAGATGGTCAGTTACTATTGGGTGAAGACTGAATGAGTGAAGCAACATATTCTATAGGATAGTAAGCAGTATATGTATCTTAACTTTACAATTTCTAGTTTTAGTTCACTTCATTTTGAGGTACCTTTGACATTCTATTTGTAACAACTCTATAAAGTAGGTAGAGAAACAAAATTAGAAATAAGGGCAAAATAGTTTCTGCCGGGTATTGAGGGGGTGGGGGAGAGAGGGAGGGGGCGGAGTGGGTGGTAAGGGAGGGGGTGGGGGCAGGGGGGAGAAATGACCCAAGCCTTGTATGCACATATGAATAATAAAATAAAAATAATAATAATAAAGGGATTGGAAGCCATATTGAAATGGTTGGAAAGAACAAAAAAAATAATAAAGTAGGTAGAGAAAATTTAATCATCTTCATCATAAAATTTTGAAAACAGGATCAGAATGTTTAAGTGACTCAGCAGTGGTTACTTGGCTAAGAAATCATAGAGATGCCCTTGCAGTTTGATTATTTTATTATATCTACACCATACTAGTATAATGGATTGGAGTTCAGAGTTCAAAGAATATATAATCACACAGATTTAACATCTTGACACATGCTACATCTATAACTGCATTTGCATTTAAGTGATTCGAATAAATTAGGAAGAATAACATTATTCCCATCTCACACATGAGGACATTGAACCTCAGGGGAGTTGAAAGTAGTACCCAAGTTTGCAGAAATAGCAGGAGGCTTAGCAAGTATATGAGAAATAGAAACCAGAACCTGTTTTCTATGTCCTAATCCAGTTTTCTTTCCAGCTTAGCATCCATACCGCAGAAGAGAAAAATGTTGGCTGTTACAGAAAAAGAATTATTGATGCTGGTAAGAATTGCTTCCTGAGGAGAGCAGGCCATCAGCTCTGGTTTTAAGGGAGGTAATGAAGTGATCCAAAAGCTGGGTGGAGGCCTGCTAGATGACAGGGCTGGGGAGAATAATCTTGTATAACTGCATAATAATAACAGCACACCTGTTGCATGGAAACAGCACCTCTTGACTGCGCTCTTCCTCTTCACACTTAACAACAACATTCTCAAGAAACCATCCATTGCCTGCGTAAATGGACAAAGAATATTACTTTTAAGTCTTTAGCATAAAATATATTGGCATTATGACTTTACCCATGGATTCTCCAAATGTTCTTTTTAAAGTACACTTGTCAGGCAATTTGAGTATAAAAATATGCACATTTAAGTTATACCAGAACAGAACTGAAAGCATGAGTGAGTGACCTAATTATTCAGAGTAGTAAAAACAGAGAAAGAGAGAAGGTTTCCTATTTGGAACAAAAACTTGCTATATAATATTCTTAAAAATTATTTAAATGTACATGAGCCAAGAATAAAGAGAGAAGCATGTTCACATAAATGCACTTCAGTTATATTCAGGTATAGAAGATTTATTTGCTTAAGTAATAATGGGAAGTAGCAATCAATCATCATTCTTAATGGGACAATTTAGAAGTTATCACCGAGTACTGTATTTGTCAGTGCAGCTAAAGGAAGAAAAAAATGAAGTAAGAAAGGACAAAAGGAGAGAAGGTAGGGAGAGAAAAAACGAAGGAAGGAATGGAGAAAGAAAAGGGATGTTTTGGGAAAATGAAACAAAACTGTCATTATTCACAGATGATATGACTTACTAAATTAAAAACCCAAAGAACTTACAGAAACTAGTGTAATTAAAGAGGTGAGAGAAGTGGTTACATATATTATAAACATATGAAAATCCAGTGCATTTCTATTAACCAGAAGTGAACAGTGGAAGAATGTAATTAAGTGAAAGTTGTAATGTCAAATTGCTGCAAAAATTTTAAAATGTTGGAGTAAATATTAAAATAGGTATAGTACAATTTATAGAAATATTACCTAAACTTAAGGAAGGACAGCCAAGAGCCATAAAAGCAAAAAACTAGCTCATAGTCATAACTAGAAAGACATCAGAGAGATGTCAGTTTCTCATAAACTCATATAAAACTTCAAGGTAGTTAAAGCAAGTTCATCACAGTGTTTTACAAGAAAATTGACAAGCTGACTGTAACATTGATGTGGATGACAAAGGCCCAAAATATAAGAGGGACTTCTAAATTAGACTGAGGTAGTGATATCACTGTATCCATTATCAAAATTTATTAAAAATCTATACTAATTAAGACAATGCAGAACTGGTGCTGGCATAGATAAACGGACTATGGAACAGAAGAAAGGACTGGGAATTGACCTACCTCAAAATACAATCATGACACAGGTGGTTCTTGCTCTGCCCAGTCATGTGGAACCATAAACAGAGCTCAAGTGGAAGCCATGTCAAATGATTGTAATAATCAATGGGGGAAAATTATGATTGCTTCATGGCCTTTGAACGTTTTGTCAAGACATCAAAACTCTCTCCTTGTTCATTAAAGTATATATGAAGATGAAAGGTAGCAGCATCAATATTTAGTAGAAAGTAGTTTAAAATATTAAAAACACCAAAAATTGAAAAGGTTTTATTTCTTTGTTAAAAAAAAGAAAAGAAAAACACCGTAGGCATAATTTGAACAGCATTCGCCGAGCATCTTTTCTGTGCCTTAGTACTTTCCTCATTCACAGCATTCGTTCCTTCACTGGGTCCTTCCAGCTGCCTAACCACAGCGATGATGCTAGTATTCCCAAGGTTGTGAATTTCTTCAAAGCTCCTTTTACGTTCGCTAGGTGTGAACTTCAGTTCTGATGTTACCACTTTTCACTTCCTTGATGCACTTTATTTTTCAGTTACACATGGTGAAAAACTTCTCTGTGGGCTCATCGCTGGTGGGCAAGGAGGCAACGCAACTACATGCTTTGCTGACTGTGCATGAACTTAATAATAGAGGTGCAGTGACCATCACCAACAGACAGACTTTGAGAGAAGTGGTGAGCTTGGTCACTAGTAAGCATGTGCATCTGTTTTTCATGTAATGATCTGTGAACTGAGAAGCTGGCTGCAGAGTCTGTACTTTATGCAGTTTTATCAGTGCATTCACAGCTAATGGGGCACGGTCACTGAAATTTGAACCATGAGGTTGGGGGACTTCTGTCGGTTAACTAAGTTGTCCTCACTAAAATGTTTGCATGCAGCAACAATGCAAAGGACTACCAGTCTTTGAGTTCCTACAAAGGTGACTTTGAGGAACTCTCAGATAAAGATGGAACAGTTGATTAACAGTGGTGGTACCATTGGTTATCCAGTGTTTTATTGAAAAAAATGAAAGTGGATTCCATTTCTATATCATACTCAAAAAGCAACTACCAATGCAGTAAATATTTAAATCTTAAGGACAACACTTAAAATATATGCATGTGTATGTATAAACATGCAAAAATATATGTGAATATCTCTCTGTCCATCTGGAAAGCCCTGGGGACACAGAAGACATTCTTAAAAAGACACAAAATGTATTGGTTACTTAAAAAATACCAGACTATCAAAATCAAGAATTTCAATCAACACAATTCCCCAGGTGTCTTGTGGTTATAGATGAAGTATGTAAGTAAATTGCCAGTAATGAAATGTGACCAGAAGTTGTGTGTGAGATATCCTCCTCACTTGGTCAAAAGACATCAGGCCAGGGATTTTCCTTCTTTTCTGTGTGCTGTGACCAACTCTAACCACCCAGAGGACCTTGAGATTTAGGTGATGGAACAATAACAAGATGAAAGGACCTTAGGTCATAGCTGAACAGAGTCACAAAACTACACAACTTGGGGCTATTACCTAAGTGTGAAATAAGATCTTATTTTTATCCCCTTTTTTAGTTCTTTTTTTTTTTTTGGTATTGGGGTTTGAACTCAGGGCCTACACCTTGAACCACTCCTTCAGCCCTTTTTTGTTATGGATTTTTTTCTGAAATAGAGTCTCACGAACTATTTGCCGCAGTTGGTCTCGAACCAAGATCCTTCTGATCTCTGCCTCCTGAGTAGCTAAGATTACAGATGTGAGCCACAACTTGACTATTTTTAAATTGGTGGGCCTTTGCTTTTAACTTAAATATTACAGATAAAAATACGTATTTCCACAGAAGAGGAAATTCAATAGACAATAACAAAATGGAAGAATGCTCACACTTCCCGGAAAGCAAGGTAATGCGAATTAGGGTTACAAGGGATTACACTTTACAACCACTGAGTGAAGGTAAAACTTTAGTGTACAGAGTGTTGAAGAGAACATGACATAATAGAAACTCCTGTAGGCAAGAGTACACATAGTGCAATCACAATCACTGTTGAAACAAGGGGCTTATCTTGTAACATCAAGTGATATCCTTTGAACCCACATTCACTTCCATTTTATCCTAAAACAGGGTTTCTCAGCCTCAGAACTATTAACATCTTGGGCCTGATTATCCTTTATCCTAAGGTTGTCTTAGGCACCACAGGATATTTAGTCGCATCCCAGGTCTCTAGAGTGCTGGTGGCATTCCTTTCCAGTTGCAACAACCAAAAAAAATCTCCTGACAATGCCAAATGTCCCAGGGTGGGGTGGCAAGTTCACCCCCAATTGAAAGCCATGGCCATAGAGGAACTCTGGCTTCTACATGTGAGATGTGACGAGAATGCTTATTTCAGCTTATTTGTGACATTCAAACTGGGAACAACACAGCTATCCATTAACAAGAGACGGATCCATTGATTACATGTAACCATGCAATAGCATATCACACAGTGGTGGAAATAAATTATTTATAATACCACATATGAAAGTGAATGAATCTCACAATCACAACCTGAGTGGAAAAAATCATCACAAAAGATTTCATATAGCACATCACAGTTTTTACAAAGCAGAAAATTATCAAAAAAGTATCTTTGGGGATATCTACATTATTAGTAAAGCCTTTTTCAAAGCAAAGAATTTAAAAAACCAAGAAATTACTTTTAAAAGTTTAGGAATGAACACCTGAAGTGAGAGACTAGGCTAGGTAAATGCAGGTGGAATCCCCGGTACTGGTAATGTTCTAGGTTTAAGTTAGGTGGTGGGTTACCAGACTTTATATACAACACATTTTTAAAAGAAGGAAATGCAAACAGAGCTTAGATGCTTTGATTATTATGTCAGTGTTTTTCTTTTAGTTTAAAGGGTGCAGAATATAAGAAGAGTAGTCTAGTTGAAGAATTTTCAGGCCAGACATGGTGGCTCACGCCTGAAATCTCAGCTACTCAGGAAAAGGAGATCAGGAGGATCATGGTTCCAGGCTGGGCATGGTGCTATATATTTGTAGTCCCACATATGCAGTAGACAGAGGTAGGAAGATCATTGTTGGAGGTGGGCTCTGGGCAAAAAGTCACAAGACCCTACCTGAAACACAACTAAGGAAAAAAAAGATGGGACATGGCTCAAATGGTAAAGCTCTTGCTTAGCAAGCTCAAGGCCGTGAGTTCAAACCCCAATACCACCAAAAGAAAAACTAATAATTTTCAAATCATATTATGGTAATTACTATCAGCTTTTTCTGAGTTTCAAATAGCCTAATTCCATCAGTCAGAGACTCTCATCAAAATTCTAAATATCCTGCCAATGCCTGGCTGTCAGCCCAGTCTAGCTCCCGCACTTCATCTTCTCCTGAGACAGTCTCCGTGGTCTTCTGGACTCAGGAGGTTCCTTTACCAAATGGCACAATAGCACTCTGAGAATCACGTTCAGAACACTTACCGTACTTCATAATTTAATAAAATTATTTCAGATGTGTCTTCCACCAAGAGGCCCTGCCCAGTAGGATAGAGACCACCCTCACCTTTGCAAGGCCAGACACTGACAAAGTGCTTGGCATGAGCAGCCTTGGAAAAACAGCTCTTAATGCTGGGAGTCCACGCAAGGACCACGTGAATCGGGATGTCCTGAGGTACTTGTATTAAAACAACCAAGCAGAAAAGCAGGCAGGTCTCTGATTAATCAGTACCTATTGCATCAGAAGCTCTGGAGTGGGTTCAGGTGTCTATTTTATTTATTTCCAGACACTCAGATAATTCCTGGATGTTTTCAAATTTTAAAGTTTGCTGCATCTAGAGGGGATTTAATTATCTTCTTTGTAGTTAGATAACCCTAGACAATGTGTTTGTGCTTAAAAAAAAAAATATATATATATATATATAGTTGTATGTGGCTTTAAAAAAAAAAGTGGAAAGGAAGCCCAGCACAGTGGCTCATGTCTGTCATCTCAGTCTTCAAGAGGATCATGAGGCCAGCGTGGACTGCACTCTGGCTCAAAAAAAAAAAAAAAACAAAAACAAAGGAAAGGAAAAAACAAGCCTTGAGAATTTCATTGAGATCTTTCTCATAACAGACTTTTGTTAATGAATGTTTCACTGGCAGGAAAATTAATATTCTAGAAGTTTGTTGCTCCTTCCATCAAAACCTTTTTCCCTATGAGTAATTTAGATCACAAACATGTTCAAAATCACAATGTTCCCCTCGTTTTTCCTTATGTCATTCTCAGTTTTTATAGAAACAACTTTGGCTACAACACCTCCCCTTGGAATGTTCAGCTCACCCCTTAAACTAAATCCCCTGCTCTCTTCCCTCACCATACATAGTCCCTGCTGGGCTGTGGTTGCCCCAGTCATGGCCCCAGCACCTCCACTTTGGCTTTGGAGGGAGTGTGTTACCTTTCTAATGTCGCATCCTGCCCTCATCACCAAGAGGAAGCTTGGAGTAATCTTTAAAAATTGCAGTTACTTAAGCTTGAGATTCTGTTAACCGCTCCGTTCAGACTCATGCCAAAGTCACAGCATGGCTTGAATCAACCATTTTCCTAGTCCCTGTCTGGAGTGCAGGTCTGACTTGGGGCAAGGGCAGGAAATCCCAATGTAACTTTCCATCCTTCATGAAAATTATCTAAAAGGCACAGAACTCTACAGTGACATGGTTCTGCAGCAACAATGCACTATAGCAATAGTGATGCCCCTCTGCAGTGACACCCCTCTACAGACACACCCCTCTACAGAGACACCCTCTATAGTGATGTACCTCTACAGTGACAGCCCTCTGCAGTGACACCTCTTTCAGCAATGTCATATATAGAAGGTAGCATATTACATTCTTCCGTTCTCTAATTTATTTCTTGCCTCTTTCTAATGACTGCCTCTATATCATCCCAAACTCATTTACTTTGTGTCTCTTTTCTTTCTACTGACTGCGACCTTCCCCTTCCTGCTTCCACTGTCTTTGGGTTTTGTTAAACACACATACACATTTTTCTTGAGATGGCCATTTTAAGTTTTTCTGATCTCTTTTAAAAAGCCCTACAGAAAATCATTTTAAGATTTTCATTAAGATCCATTCATTCAATTACTGGTCATAATTAATTAAACTAGCTATACGGTCAAGCAATGTACCAGGAACTGGGAAAAATAAAGATAAATGATATGTAGTTCCAGGTTTCAAAAAAATCAAAATGCAGTCTAAAGAAAAGGAGCATAGAAATAAATATGATAAGTTGCAGATGGTGGTACATGTTTGTAATCCCAGCTCTTAGAAAGCAGAGGCAGGAGGATCATGAGTTTGAGGCCAGCCTAGGCAACATAGCAAGACCTTGTCTCAAAAGAAAAAACCTCACAATCATCATCACCATCATCATAAATGTACTCTGATACAAGTTGCATTTTAGCTATAGGTTCTAGAATCAACCCAAAATTTAAATTTAGTAGTGCTAAGAAGATAGTAAATAGCTATTAATGAAGGATAACTGACAAGACTTGCATAACAACTATGGCAGGGACAACTATGGCAGGGGGAAAAGGCAGGAAGGGAAGGAGGATCAAGGATGATCTTAAGCTGGTAGTTTTGAAGGGCATGGGATGTAGGATACAGGAGAGGCTCATTTGTGAATTCTGCCCTGCAAGGCTGAAGACTCCTCCCCTCCCCTTCTCTCCCCTCTCTCCCCTTCTCTCCCCTCCCCTCCCCTCCCCTCCCCTTCCCTTCTCTCTTTTCTTCTTCTCCTTCTCCTTCTCCTTCTCCTCCTCCTCCTCCTCCTCCTCCTCCTCCTCCTCCTCCTCCTCCTTCTCCTTCTCCTTCTTCTTTCTTCTTCTTCTTCTTCTTCTTTCTTTTCTCTCTCTCTCATATTTCTAGGAAGTTTCTCTCATAATAGTCTACTTTTGTAAGTTATATGATAAACTAATCTGACAAAGCTTCACTTAGCTATAAATTTTTAAAGAAAATTATTTCCTCATCTCAGTTTTATGTGACCTGTACATCTATCTTTCATTTAAAAAGTTTGCAAAACAAACTTCTTACCAAGAAACCAAATCTTACCTGGACCTGTCCCATCATGACTAATCAGAACTTTCTTCAGTTTTCCAAGAGAAACAGCCTTAATGAAAAAAGTATCAACCTGTGCAATAAACAAATAAACTCAGTGTCCACTGGGATATTTCTTTTCCATAGAAAAAATAGCATTACTATTAATACTTTATTACTACATTCCTATGCTATTATTATAACTATTACTATAAAAATTACTACTTAATATTTTATGCACAAAGTTCTATATTATGCTTTGTGGGAGACATACAAACATGCAGCAAAACTATAATTCTTGCGTTCCTCAGTCATATGGTCTAACCAAAAGATTTTAGAAATTTAATCAGAACATTTATGTAAAACCTACTATTGCAAATGATAATAACAGCTCACATGGTCTTCTATGTGCCAGACTCTGTGGAGAGCCATTTAATCTTCAGAAGCACATAGGTTTGTACATCTTACAGTGGAAGACATCAATGCACACTGAATTAAATCACTTTGCCCCATGTCAATGTCTTGTGAGTGACAGAGCCAGGAATCAAACCCAGGGAGGCTGCCTGGGTGTGTCCCTCAGTATCTTTCATTTGTAAACTGTATTCAAATACATATCTGTACATCTGTGTTCATGTGACACTTTATAACAAACTGAAAGAGATACAAAGTGTGCAAGTTACAAATGCACATCCAACGAACACATCCATGTACTTGTCCCCACAATATCCTAAGGTGTGGCACATTGCCAGGTGAGCACTTTAAGCTAAAGGAGATGCTCTCTGACTTTCTCCACCCTTTTTTCCTGTCCCTCTTCTCCCCAAAGCAGGCATAGAAGCCAGAATTCCTTTCCCATAAGTCAGACCATGGAAACTAGAACTTCTTTCCCCCAGAGCAAGCTATAAAACTTGATCTAACCATTTCCTACCTTTCTATGTAGGAGCTGAACCTAAAGAAATCCTCTGACCTGCTTGTCTGGTTGTAGATCCTAAGATCCTCATTCTAGGAATCCTGCCTCATAGCTCAGAGGAAGGAACACCACACCAAGAGGCCCAGAGAGATCTGAACAGACAGGCTTTGCTGAGCTTCCCCTCAGTCTGTTAATATTAAATCATACCTTTTGTACAATCATATTTCTACATGGCTGTCCATTCTTATCTGCAAATAAAAATGAACAGTTTTGTTTGGGGCTTCTGGGGCTTCACTCTGAAGGTTCTCATGTCACATAAAACTAACTAAATAAATGCATTATGTTTTCTCTTGTTAACCTGACTTTTGTTAAGGGAGTTGCAGTGATGACCCTTATGATGGACAAGGGAAAGAATCTCACCTCTCACCTGTGGTCAGTAACAGAGCCTGCTAGATCCAAGACACTTCCAGTGGCCCCTTCGCACTCACTGTCTTCCCAGACAGAATCACTCTCCTGTCTTCTAACACTGTTCATTATTGTGCCTGGGCTGTAGCTATATGTAATCAGTCACATAGGGTGTTCTCTCTTCTGCTATTTATACACAATATTATTCCTAGAATATGCCTCTCAGGATTTTTTTTTAATTTTAAAAACATTGGGGATTGAATCCAGGGCCTTATGCTTGCTAGACAAATGCTCTACCACTTAAGCCACTTCCCGAGTCCTGTAGCTTGTTTTTCAGATAGGGTCTGGCACTTTCTCTTGCTGGCCTTAGACCATGATCTTCCTGTCCCCACCCCTGGAGTAGCTGGAATTACAGATGTGATCTACCACACCTGGCCCCTCAGAACATTCTTGAACATGCCTTCTTATGATAGCTGCTTTCATTTCTGTCAGGGAGGAGCTGGGTTATAGGGTGTCACATGCTCAGTTTACAGGAATACTCTCATTTCCTAAAATGCCTACAGCAATGTACACTCTGTATGCATAGTAGATGAGAGTTCAACAAACTCTGCAGGCAAATCAATACTTGCTGTTGTCATTCCTTCTCAGTTTACACCTCTGGCTGTGCATAATGACACTTCATTATTGTTTTCATTGTATTTCTCTGATCATTTATAAGGTAGGATGTTTTCATGTTTTTGATGGGCTGGATATCCTCTTTTGCAAAGCAATGTGTCATGCCTATGTTTTACATTGGGTTATCTTTTTCTTGTTGACTTGTGAGTATTCTATATACAGTCTGTAAATAAGTCTTCTGCCAGTACATAATTTACAAGGTCTTCTTCTATGTGACTAGTCTTTTTACTTTCCTAAAGTACTTTGAGGAACAGAAGTCTTTAATATTAAAATAGTGTAATTTATCCTTTTTTCCCTTCATGCTTAGTACTTCTGTATTTGTCTTTAAAATCTTAGTCTGTAAGTGTACATGTTCATGGCAGCATCATTCAGCTAAAAGGTGGGAGCAACCAAAGTGTCCACTAATGAATGAATGAATGCATAAATAAAATGACTGGCAATATAATAGAGTATTATTCAGCCTTAAAAAGAAGGAAATCCTTTGCTATATGTTCTATGCTATAATGTGCATGAAACTTGAGGGCATTATGTTAAGTGAAATTGGTCAGTTGCAAAAAACAAAAATACATTGCTTTACTTATATGAGATAACTGGTCAAATTCATAGAAGCAGAGGGTAGAACAGAGGCTACCAGGGGTCGGGAGAGGCAAGAACAGAGGGTTGATATTTAATGAGTACAGAGTTTCAGTTTTCCAAGATGAAAAGAGTTATGGAGAAGGACAGTGGTGCTGAATGCACAATAATGTCAATGAAGCTAATGCTGCTTAACTGAACACTTAAAATGTGTAGGTACCTCAAAACATCACGTGGCAAATAACAGAAACACAGTATCCGTCAGTATTTTTTTTAAAAAATGGTTGAGGTGATAAAGTTTATATTACATGTTCTTTATCAGAATTTTGAAAATTTAAATCCTATTTTACCCCCAAGATCATGACAATTTCCCATGTCATCTTCCAGACATTTTATATTTCACATGTAAACCTAAATTTTCATTGAGCTGTTTTGCGGGTTTGATGTAAAATGGGGCCATGCTTTCTTTTTCTCAATATTCAAGTTACTACAAAAATGTACTGAAACTCTTGCTGCAGTGGCTGTGTCTCTGGACTCAGCTCTGCTTCTTTGCTCCTTGTTTTGCTTTGTAGAAACAAGCCATTTTAATCACCTTAACTTTGAAATGAGTCACTATAACTGATACTCCAAAGTCCTCTATATTTTTCTTTCTCAAGATTATTTTATGTGTGTTTGACTCCTTCCATTTCCACATACATGTTAGAATTAGGTTGCCAATTTTTATTTTAAAAATCTTCCTGGGGGGAATTCCAAGATGGCGGCTAGAGGGAGGAAGCAGAAAGCGAGCCTCCTATAGTGAAATCTTGGAGAGATGCTGGAGACACACTTTGGAGGCATAATCACTGAGAAGAGGCATAACTTTGACCCCTCCACACCTCCAGCTGGCACAGAGAATCTCCACTTCATGTTAAATGGAGAAACCAGGAGGGTCCCCGGACTGCCAGTCGCCCATGCCCAGACGGCTTGGGAAGACACGGACCGGTGAGTTTTGTGGTACCGCGGTACTCCCACAGACAAGCCTGGGCCAGAGCAGCATAGCCCCCTGGACAGACTGACCTCCACCCGGGGAAAAAAGAGACACTGAGTAATAAGCAATAAGAACAATAAAGACACGCGGGAAAGAGGGTGGGGCTCCCTGAGAACCGAAGATTGGGGGAAGGGAATCCTTCCGGGAACTGTAAATAAACAAGCCGGGCGGGCCGGAGAGGCTCTGGCGAGAGCGGGGGCACACGCCCAGCAACCAGGAGCGGGAAAGCCTGTGAGAGTGGCGGAGGGAGGAAAACTCCACAGGAGAGGAGGGAAGACCAACTTCTCATGTGAACTGTAAATAAACATGGTGGCTGGCAGGAGCAGCAGCACTGCCCAGTAACCAGGAGCAGGAAAGCTTGTGAAAGTGGTGGTGGGAGGAAAATTCCACAGGAGAGGGGGGAAGACCCACCTCCCACATGAACTGTAAATAAACACACAGGCCTGACAACGCGGGGGCAGTGTCACCTTTCCCAGTGCTTGGAAAGGGGAAAGCCTGTAGCAGAGGCTCCCGCACAGGAGAACTCTGAGCAAACAAAGCCTGCAGGGCCAGGTGAGTGCTAAGCTCACTCCAGAGATCTGCATAAATAACACCACCACCTACAGCAGGCTGACAGCAGCAGGCAGGCAAGCCACAGCTGCAGATACCATTCTCAGAACTGTCTCTAGACTCATTTTTTTCTTTTTCTCCCTACCTTTGATGAGAGAACAACCAAATTACACCCACATGCTGAAAAACTTACTGAAACTGTATTGCATTTGAACTTGGGACACTTGGTGGGGTTTTGTGTGTGTGTGTGTGTGTGAGTGTGTGTGTAGTTTTGTTCTACTTTATGCGTCCCCTTTGATGAGACAACTACAGAACAACATCTGAGGCAACATCTCCAGGATTGGAGACTGAGATGGACACCCAAATTATTAACACTGAAACTTCATTGCATTTGAACTTGGAGGTTTTTTGGTTTTTTGATTATTTGGTTTTTTTTTAATTTTCTATTTTTCATTTTATTTTAATTCATTTTTATATATAGATATTTTTTCATTTACTTATTTTTTATTTTTATTCTTATCTTTATTTTTTATTTTTGATTTTCAATCCTCTCTCTGTCTCTCTAATGTATATTCAGCTTACTGTTGATTAGTACACTAATGCTCCCTGTTTATACCTTTGAAACTTTCTTGTCTGATACCTTTTTCTGTTTTCTCCTTCTTGTCTGTGTATTTGTTTTTTCCCTTTTCTTTAACTTCTTGCTTTCCATCTCAGCTCACCCTTCCATTCTAAATGTTACCATTGTTATTATTACAAGCTAGAAAATACTTAATTGCACACAGTACAGGGACAGTAACAACACCAAAGACAATGACGGGAAGACAGAAAAAACAGGGAAACCAGTTTCCGACAGCAAAAAATTAGTACAGGAACCACAGAAGAATGAAGAAAACAGATACTCAGAACCAGACTCCAACAAAATGAAGATAAACTACGCCAAAGAACCCAATGAAGCCCACAAGAATAATTTAAAAGAAGACATACTACAGGTACTCAATGAGAATTTTATAGAGATGATACTGGATAGGATCAACCAAAATGTACAGGAGACACTCAAGAAATTCCAAGACAACAAAAATAGAGAATTTGAAAAAGCAAAAGAAGAAATAAAGGAAACCATAGAAGCACTGTATAAACACCAAAGTGAAACAGAGAACACTATGAATAAACGGATAAATGAACTCAGAACAAAAATAGACAACATTAAAGAGGAAACCAGCCAGGATATGGAAAACCTCAGAAAAAAGAACGAAACAGAACTGCAAAACAAAATGGAAGGCCAATCCAGCAGAATAGAACAAACAGAAGACAGAATCTCAGAACTTGAAGATGAAATGGTAATTAAAGGAAAAACCAAAGAACTATTAATTAAACAACTCAAGACCTGTGAAAAGAAAATGAAAGAACTCACCAACTCCATCAAAAGACCAAACTTGAGAATCATGGGCATCAAAGAAGGAGAAGAGGTGCAAGCGAAGGGAATGTGTAATATATTCAACAAAATAATAACAGAAAATTTCCCAAATCTAGAGAAACCTATTCCCATACAGATGCAAGAGGCCTCCAGGACACCAAACAAACCAGACCAAAGAAGAACTACTCCACGATATATCATCATTAAAACAACAAGTTCAGAAACTAAGGAAAGAATATTGAAGACTGTAAGAGAGAAAAAACAAGTAACATACAAAGGTAAACCTATTAAAATCACAGAAGACTTCTCAACAGAAACATTAAAAGCAAGAAGAGCATGGGGTGAGATCTTCCGGGCACTGAATGAAAATAACTTCAACCCCAGGATACTCTACCAGCAAAACTATCATTCAAAATAGATGGAGCAATAAAAGTCTTCCATGATAAGCAGAAACTAAAACAATATGTGACCACAAAGTCACCACTACAAGAGATTCTGCAAGGGATTCTGCACACAGAAAGGGAAACCCAACTTAACCATGAAAACACAGGCAGCACCAAACTACAGGAAAGAAAAAGAAAGTAGAGAGTAACCTCACTCTAGGTACACACAATCAAACCTTCAAACAACTAAGACAACTAAATGACAGGAATCACCACATAGCTATCAGTACTAACGCTTAATGTTAACGGACTTAATTCACTCATCAAAAGGCACCGCTTGACGAAATGGATTAAAAAGGAAGATCCAACAATTTGTTGCTTACAGGAGACCCATCTCACCGACAGAAATAAGCATAGGCTTAGGATGAAAGGCTGGAAGAAGATTTACCAACCCAATGGCCTCCAAAAACAGGCAGGAGTAGCAATACTTATCTCTGACAAAGTAGACTTCAAACCTACATTGATCAAACGAGATAAAGAAGGACATTCCATACTAATAAAAGGGGAAATAGACCAAAAGGAAATAATAATCATCAACCTATATGAACCCAATGTCAATGAACCCAATTTCATCAAACATACCCTCAAAGACCTAAAAGCATATATAAACACCAACACAGTGGTTGTGGGAGACTTTAACACCCCATTATCATCAATAGATAGGTTATCCAAACAAAAAATCAATAAAGAAATCCAAGATCTAAAATATGCAATAGATCAAATGGACCTAGTTGATGTCTACCGAACATTTCATCCAACTTCTACACAATATACATTCTTCTCAGCAGCCCATGGAACCTTCTCCAAAATAGATCATATCCTAGGGCACAAAGCAAGTCTCAGCAAATATAAGAAAATAGAAATTATACCGTGCATACTATCTGATCACAATGCAGTAAAAGTAGAACTCAACAACAAGAGTAAAGACAAAAAATATGCAAACAGCTGGAAACTAAATAACTCATTACTTAATGAAGAATGGATCATTGATGAAATAAAAGAGGAAATTAAAAAGTTCCTGGAAGTCAATGAAAATGAAAACACAACCTACCGGAACCTATGGGACACAGCTAAGGCAGTCCTGAGAGGAAAGTTTATAGCCATAAGTGCATATATTAAAAAGACTAAAAGATCCCAAATCAATGACCTAATGATACATCTCAAACTCCTAGAAAAACAAGAACAAACAAATCCCAAAACAAATAGAAGGAGAGAAATAATAAAAATAAGAGCTGAAATCAATGAAATAGAAACCAAAAAAACCATACAAAGAATTAATGAAACAAAAAGTTGGTTCTTTGAAAATATAAACAAGATCGATAGACCCCTGGCAAACCTAACTAAAATGAGGAGAGAGAAAACCAAAATTAGTAGAATCAGGAATGAAAAAGGGGAGATAACAACAAATACCATGGAAGTCCAGGAAATCATCAAAGACTACTTTGAGAACCTATAATCAAATAAACTCGAAAATCTTAAAGAAATGGACAGATTTCTAGATACATATGATCATCCAAAACTGAACCAAGAGGAAATTAATCACCTGAATAGACCTATAACACAAAATGAAATTGAAGCAGCAATCAAGAGTCTCCCCAAAAAGAAAAGTCCAGGACCTGATGGATTCTCTGCTGAATTCTATCAGACCTTTAAAGAAGAACTGATACCAACCCTCCTTAAACTGTTCCACAAAATAGAAAGGGAAGGAAAACTGCCAAACACATTTTATGAAGCCAGTATTACACTTATCCCAAAACCAGGCAAAGACACCTCCAAAAAGGAGAACCATAGGCCAATCTTCTTTTTTTTTTTTATTAAGAATATGGTTTTTATTTTTTTTCCTTTTTCTTTTATTATTCATATGTGCATACAAGGCTTGGTTCATTTCTTACCCCTGCCCCCACCCCCTCCCTTACCACCCACTCTGCCCCCTTCCTCTCCCCCCCTCAATACCCAGCATAAACTATTTTGCCCTTATTTCTAATTTTGTTGTAGAGAGAGTATAAGCAATAACATGAAGGGACAAGGGTTTTTGCTGGTTGAGATAAGGATAGCTATACAGGGCATTGACTCACATTGATTTCCTGTGCGTGGGTGTTACCTTCTAGGTTAATTTTTTTTTATCTAACCTTTTCTCTAGTACCTGTTCACCTTTTCCTATTGGCCTCAGTTGCTTTTAAGGTATCTGCTTTAGTTTCTCTGCGTTAAGGGCAACAAATGCTAGCTAGTTTTTTAGGTGTCGTACCTATCCTCACCCCTCCCTTGTGTGCTCTTGCTTTTATCATGTGCTCATAGTCTAATCCCATTGTTGTGTTTGCCCTTGATCTAATGTCCACATATGAGGGAGAACATATGATTTTTGGTCTTTTGGGCCAGGCTAACCTCACTCAGAATGATGTTCTCCAATTCCATCCATTTACCAGTGAATGATAACATTTCGTTCTTCTTCATGGCTGCATAAAATTCCATTGTGTATAGATACCACATTTTCTTAATCCATTCGTCAGTGGTGGGGCATCTTTTCTGTTTCCATAACTTGGCTATTGTGAATAGTGCCGCAATAAACATGGGTGTGCAGGTGCCTCTGGAGTAACCTGTGTCACAGTCTTTTGGGTATATCCCCAAGAGTGGTATTGCCAGATCAAATGGTAGATCAATGTCTAGCTTTTTAAGTAGCCTCCAAATTTTTTTCCAGAGTGGATGTACTAGTCTGCATTCCCACCAACAGTGTAAGAGGGTTCCTTTTTCCCCGCATCCTTGCCAACACCTGTTGTTGGTGGTGTTGCTGATGATGGCTATTCTAACAGGGGTGAGGTGGAATCTTAGCGTGGTTTTAATTTGCATTTCCTTTATTGCTAGAGATGGTGAGCATTTTTTCATGTGTTTTTTGGCCATTTGAATTTCTTCTTTTGAGAAAGTTCTGTTTAGTTCACTTGCCCATTTCTTTATTGGTTCATTAGTTTTGGGAGAATTTAGTTTTTTAAGTTCCCTATATATTCTGGTTAGCAGTCCTTTGTCTGATGTGTAGCTGGCAAATATTTTCTCCCACTCTGTGGGTGTTCTCTTCAGTTTAGAGACCATTTCTTTTGATGAACAGAAGCTTTTTATCTTTATGGGGTCCCATTTGTCTATGCTATCTCTTAGTTCCTGCGCTGCTGGGATTTCATTGAGAAAGTTCTTACCTATTCCTACTAACTCCAGAGTATTTCCTACTCTTTCCTGTATCAACTTTAGAGTTTGTGTAAGATCCTTGATCCATTTTGAGTTAATCTTGGTATAGGGTGATATACATGGATCTAGTTTCAGTTTTTTGCAGACTGCTAACCAGTTTTCCCAGCAGTTTTTGTTGAAGAGGCTGCTATTTTTCCATCGTATATTTTTACCTCCTTTGTCAAAGACAAGTTGGTTATAGTTGTGTGGCTTCATATCTGGGTCCTCTATTCTGTTCCACTGGTAGGCCAATCTCCTTAATGAACATTGACGTAAAAATCCTCAACAAAATAATGGCAAACCGAATTCAACAACACATCAAAAAGATTATTCACCACGACCAAGTAGGCTTCATCCCAGGGATGCAGGGGTGGTTCAACATACGAAAATCAATAAACGTAATAAACCACATTAACAGAAGCAAAGACAAAAACCACTTGATCATCTCAATAGATGCAGAAAAAGCCTTTGATAAGATCCAACACCATTTCATGATAAAAGCTTTAAGAAAACTAGGAATAGAAGGAAGGTACCTCAATATTATGAAAGCTATATATGACAAACGTACAGCCAGCATTATACTTAACGGAGAAAAACTGAAACCATTCCCTCTAAAATCAGGACCCAGACAAGGATGCCCACTATCTCCACTCCTATTCAACAAGGTACTGGAATTCCTAGCCAGAGCAATTAGGCAAGAAGAAGGAATAAAAGGAATACAAATAGGTAAAGAAACTGTCAAAATATCCCTATTTGCAGACGACATGATCCTATACCTTAAAGACCCAAAAAACTCTACTCAGAAGCTTCTAGACATCATCAATAGCTATAACAAGGTAGCAGGATATAACATCAACATAGAAAAATCATTAGCATTTCTATACACTAACAATGAGCAAATGGAAAAAGAAAGTATGAAAACAATTCCATTTACAATAGGCTCAAAAAAAAATCAAATACCTAGGTGTAAACCTAACAAAAGATGTGAAACACCTCTACAAGGAAAACTATACACTTCTGAAGAAAGAGATTGAGGAAGACTATAGAAAGTGGAGAGATCTCCCATGCTCATGGATTGGTAGAATCAACATAGTAAAAATGTCGATACTCCCAAAAGTAATCTACATGTTTAATGCAATTGCCATCAAAATTCCAATGACATTCATTAAAGAGATCGAAAAAATCTACCGCGAAATTTGTATGGAAGCACAGGAAGCCACGAATAGCCAAGGCAATACTCAGTCAAAAGAACAATGCAGGAAGTATCACAATACCTGACTTCAAACTATATTACGAAGCAGTAGCAATAAAAACAGCATGGTGCTGACACACAAACAGACATGAAGACCAGTGGAACAGAATAGAGGACCCAGATATGAAGCCACACAACTATAACCAACTTGTCTTTGACAAAGGAGCTAAAAATATACAATGGAGAAATAGCAGCCTCTTCAACAAAAACTTCTGGGAAAACTGGTTAGCAGTCTGCAAAAAACTGAAACTAGATCTATGTATATCACCCTATACCAAGATTAACTCAAAATGGGTCAAGGTTCTTAATATCAGACCACAAACTCTAAAGTTGATACAGGAAAGAGTAGGAAATACTCTGGAGTTAGTAGGTATAGGTAGAACTTTCTCAACGAAACCCCAGCAGCACAGCAACTAAGAGATAGCATAGATAAACGGGACTTCATAAAACTAAAAAGCTTCTGTTCATCAAAAGAAATGGTCTCTAAACTGAAGAGAACACCCACAGAGTGGGAGAAAATATTTGCCAGCTACACATCAGACAAAGGACTGATAACCAGAATATATAGGGAACTTAAAAAACTAAATTCTCCCAAAACTAATGAACCAATAAAGAAATGGGCAAGTGAACTAAACAGAACTTTCTCAAAAGAAGAAATTCAAATGGCCAAAAAACACATGAAAAAATGCTTACCATCGCTAGCAATAAAGGAAATGCAAATTAAAACCACACTAAGATTCCACCTCACCCCTGTTAGAATAGCCATCATCAGCAACACCACCAACAACAGGTGTTGGCGAGGATGCGGGGAAAATGGAACCCTCTTACACTGTTGATGGGAATGCAGACTAGTACAACCACTCTGGAAAAAAATTTGGAGGCTACTTAAAAAGCTAGACATTGATCTACCATTTGATCCAGCAATACCACTCTTGGGGATATACCCAAAAGACTGTGACACAGGTTACTCCAGAGGCACCTACACACCCATGTTTATTGCGGCACTGTTCACAATAGCCAAGTTATGGAAACAGAAAAGATGCCCCACCACTGACGAATGGATTAAGAAAATGTGGTATCTATACACAATGGAATTTTATGCAGCCATGAAGAAGAACGAAATGCTATCATTTGCTGGTAAATGGATGGAATTGGAGAACATCATTCTGAGTGAGGTTAGCCTGGCCCAAAAGACCAAAAATCATATGTTCTCCCTCATATGTGGACATTAGATCAAGGGCAAATACAACAAGTGGATTGGACTTTGAGCACATGATAAAAGCCAGAGCACACAAGGGAGGGGTGAGGATAGGTAAGACACCTAAAAAACTAGCTAGCATTTATTGCCCTTAACGCAGAGAATCTAAAGCAGATACCTTAAAAGCAACTGAGGCCAATAGGAAAAGGGGACCAGGAACTAGAGAAAAGGTTAGATCAAAAAGAATTAACCTAGAAGGTAACACACACCCACAGGAAATTAATGTGAGTTAACTCCCGTTATAGCTATCCTTATCTCAACTAGCAAAAACCCTTGTGCCTTCCTATTATTGCTTAGAGTCTCTCTGCAACAAAATTAGAAATAAGGGCAAAATAGCTTCTGCTGGGTATTGAGGGGGTGGGGGGGAGAGGGAGGGGTCAGAGTGGGTGGTAAGGGAGGGGGTGGGGGTAGGGGGGAGAAATGACCCAAGCCTTGTATACACATATGAATAATAAAATATAAAAAAAAAATCTTCCTGGGCTTTTGGCTTGGCAATAAAGCAGCTGATCAATTAGATGAAAGTGAGAAATCTATAATGTCGAGTCTTCCAACCTGAGAGCATAGTACATCTCTCTGCTAACTTAGGTCTTCTTAGTTTTTATTGATAATATTTTGCAACTTTCTATGTAGAGGTCTTGGCTTGGGCACCCCAGTGCCTATTGCAATAGGCACATGGATGGAGTAACCATGGTGGCAGGGGTAGAGGTTGTCCTGTTTGATGTGGCCCCAGGACAGGCCCCCATTTCCACAGCTGTTCTAGCTACCCCTGCTATGGTGCCTTGTCTGTTGACTGAGGTCCCAGAGGGATCCAATCCCTGTTACCAAAAGCTAGAGCCTCTTGAATGCCCACTTGTATTGGCTCTTTCCTTCCCTCACTCTCTCCTTCCTTCAACTATTGTCACCTCCCCCACTACAATCTGCAGAACCTGTCCCCTCTATCTTTGGGAAGCTTCACAAGAAGGTCCCACTTCATAGCTGTGGGTTTATGAGTAACTCTATTTACCTCGTAAATCTCTGCTCAGCCTCTCATACTTCACACTGCCACTTTGACTGGCTTCTTGCTTCTAAAAAGAAAATGGTAAAAAGCTCTGCTGATAGCAGGTTCTCCTCTGCATTTCCCTTCTCTCCAAGGTCCTGGGCTCCCAAGCCCTAACTGCCTATATGGCTCTTCAATGCCTTTAAAACCAATTTGGAAGACGTCTTGTCAAATATTTCTAGTTATCCTCAGCAGCATGCTCATTTGTTACAAACTAGTCTACATCCAGGTAGCTGGAGTAGAATCTTGAGGATTTTTTTTGTTTTGTTTTTGCCGTTCTTCTTTAATAGAAAAATAAAGCAGGACTTACTTACGGTTGCATTGCTTCTAGTTAAGTCCATGTCTAATCAGCCTCAGAATAGTAACATGCACATCCAGAAACAACCTTCAAAGTACTTTCTAGTAGATATCAGATGAACACTTTTGGAATTCTCTGTTTGTGTGTCTTTTGTGAAAAAATTTACAGAAGGACAGGGGGAAGAATTGATGAAGATTTTTCCATTACCTGTCCACGCTGAAACTCGGCTTTGTGGCTCTTGGATTGATGAAGCCTGCGTTTTCCTGAATCTCCCCTGGTGCCAAAGAGGTTGATGAATACGTTGGACTCTGTTTCTGCTCCTGGCCTTGTGCCAGTGTATATGCGAATTTCATAAACCACCACTGAAATGTCAGAAATCGTAGATTATCTGTCTTATTTTTATTTATCTCTTTGAATGTAGTTATGTACTCTGTAAGAGAATGAGAACTTTCTGTCTAGTTGATGTGAGTTTCTCTATGATATTTGGCCCTGACTCTTTTGCTGATGCATACCCCCAATTCAGACAATCTCCTGGCTACTTGATGTTTACCTCATTCATATGGGTTCTCAGCTATTCCCAGAGCTACTGTTTCAAAATAATTATTGCTAGCAATTATGTACTTTCATTAACTACTACACTTTCATAGTTATTATGAGAAGTTGTATTGAGGAAAAAAAGCTTTCTTCCCTCTTAATTAGATGAAAGTGGCAAATTTTACCCCTGAAGTTTGACTGTTCTAATCACAGCTGGTCACTCATGCTGCTACTTCTTGAAGATTACTATTCCAGTAATGTAGATTTTAATAGCCCTCTTGAGAAAGAAACAATACAAAGATCCAAGAGAGATGCAAATTTAAATATAATTTTTTAAAATGTGGCCAATGAGGTCCTTGCAAATTATAATCCACTATATCTGACCTTAGAATTAAGGCCATTTCTGAGACACTGCTAGAAGTCCCTAATTAGAAAAGAGATGGTTCTTGCTGATACTACTAATATGAATAATATATCAGATATGAGTACTTTGTATTCCAAGATTCTAGAACTCTTTATAAATCATATTCTGTGCAATTGAGCAGTAGCATTTATAGAAATTCACATTAACATTTTCCAAAGAACTCAGACATGAAAATCTAACAAGTAAGAAAACAAGGTAAGTGAGAAACATTGCCTGCTTCTAACATGCCTGACCTTTAAAAAGACAAATGTGGTATATTGGGAAATGGTATAAGCAGAGAAGATAAATCAGTTTCTTTGTGCAGTCTTACATATTCTAAAATACCCCAGAGTGAAACACAACAGAGTTTAAGCAGAAAATTAGAACACTTCTCATGAATTTAGGACAACCAAAGAAATCTTTGAACTACCCATGGAGAAGAGCTAGTTTGCAAACCTCCAGAACTGCCTGAACAGAATTAACCTAAAACTTCTGCTAGAATCCTTCATGAGGACAAGTATAAGGACAAGCATGATTTGATGCCTCTGTAGTTCTCTACTAAGCCTGGTTTCTACCAGACTTTGGTATACTAATAATTTTTTTTCCATTTCAGATAAAGAATAAACTTGTTTATGCCTTCTAAAAGGAAAAGAGTAAGACAACTAAATGAATAATTAAAGGTTTAAAAAGTACATATCAAAAATTATTTACATATTTACCATACCAAGAACAACACTTAGCCTGCACTAACCACAGTACACACCCTCTAACAAATTGTATGACTCACCTACTTACTTGCACATGGCCTCAGGTACTTTTCAACAAAGTATTCTCAAAAGCTGCTACAAATTGATGAGGTTAAATACCCATGAACCCCAAATAATTTACTTACCATCGAAGACTCAAAGAAAGAGAAGTAAAATAGAGCAAATTGATTATTATAGTTGAGATCTAAATTTTATTCTCAAAAAAAATTACTAGTTTAAATTGGAGCATACAATCCCATGCAGAGAAACAGTCATTTTGCCGGAATCTCTAACACTGATTTTATTTTAGTCATAGTCCACAATATAACTCACTAAGCATTTGCTGTAGTTCTTCAACAAGAGGGTACATATTCTTTTTTAAAATGCTAAACTCATACCAACAAATTCTTACTCAGATTCTTCAAAGGGATAACTTAAAGAATGTTCAGTTAACATGCCACTTAGATGCACCCTAAAATACTGCATGTTTTAAATTAGTCCTACCTAGTAGAGAAAGACTGCAGGAATCCTTTCTTTGGTCCTTCTCCTTGGGCATAAAATATCAGGGCTCAAGCTGATTTAAAGGTGGGGCCATATGTCCTAGCCAACACATTATCATTCTGTTTGCAGGAACATATAATTCTAACAAATTATCTTTACTTCAAGAGAGAAACATCCCACACAGAAGAAGTACTGCTGGTGAAGCTCAATGGTAAGTCTAAAACATACATTACAGGAGAAAAAAATCAGCTCAAATACTTCAAATACACAAAGATGGCTTTCAAGATGTTTTACAGGTCAAAAAGATCATTTTATCTGTTTCAACATTCAAAGGAAAATCAGTCATACTGACTATGACTACAAATAATCATTCTTAAAATGTCAGTTTTAAGAAGTAGCTATGAATGTGTCTGTTACCATCATTTGGCTAAAAGTACCTGAAAGAGTTAACTTTTTGGTTTAGATTATCTCTATATGTTAGACATTTTTGCCAAGTTTTTGATAATGTCCTTTTTACCATACTTAATATTAACTGTTTCTTTCTCATACTTGTCAGTCACTTCAACAGCTTATGGACACCTTATTCACCCTGACAAGGTCCGCAAAAGCACAGAATAAAATACTTGTTTGCCTTTTTTGCCACAATTGTCATCCAAGTCAATAACTGGCCTTATCAGTTTTCACATTTTTTTACACTTGTGTTTGCAATGTCATCATCTTCAACACTCTCATTCTTATATTCACCTGTTATTAATGACTGTTTTGACAATTTCTCTACCTTGCAATGCAAGCACAATACGTATATTGGTGTCAAAGCTCAGCGGGTTTTGATAACTGCTCTTTTCACGTATGTATTCTTTGGGCTAATAAACATGTGACCAATACAATAAGACTTAATGGCATCTTGTTATTGACACAAAAACCTTTCAAAAATCTTCCCTTGCAGGTTTATTTTCACACACCAGAGTCATTGTCAAGTGTGTGTTCATGATAATTTATCAGCATCGATTCTAACCATTAGCATCTCCATAAACGGCATCCTTAATTCTTGCATTCTTCAGTCTCTGCTAACTGCAGCAAATGCAGAGTTTCAAAAAATAATTTATACAATGCTCTTCATAGGGACATGTAATTCTTTAATCACAAGGATATATTGAAAATGCCACACCGCTTTCAGAAAGTATGCTGAAATAAATTCCCCTATAAGATTTTTCACTGGAAATTTTTAGGAGAGGGATGTGTAAAGCATTTGTCCAGGAACAACTTAACATGATTCTGTGGTCCAGTTTGCAAAGAATGAATACAGCTGACTAGATTCCTTGCTCACTGTTAAACCAGTAAGAAACAAAAAGCAGTAAACACAACATGCTTCTGTCTCCTGTTTACAGGTGAATTGCATCTACCTTGCAGACTTACAGCTGTTGGCATTTCCTTGCTTCTGCATACTTTATGGGCAGCCCTGGCATAGGATGTTAACTGGCTGAGCATCCTTCCTGCTGCCTGACCCTCTTGTTGGTCATTATGAAGCCTGGTTAGAAATTCAATTCTGGGAAAGAACTCTTCTTCATCACTAATATCTCTTGATATCTCTTTTGGAATAGTCATTATGTCTTCTTCAAAATTTTGAATTCTTTGCCACGATGTTGCTGCATCATTGATCCAGTTTCTTAATTTTCTTTTGGAACAATTGTACTATGCAGAGGTTATGTGATTTTGGTGTGAGTTCATGCATTCCAATAGTGTAGCATTCTCTGTGCAGCAATGTGGATGGAGAAAGAGTTCTTAGCCAGACACCATGTGTGTCTTTTGGAGCTGTGTCCCTGGGCTCTATCAATACCAGATAGGGACAGAGGATGAGCTTGAGAGAGGACACATCAAGAGCCAGAAAACCATAGTCCATCTCTCCTTACTACACCTGCAAGCACTTTATCAGGACTTGTCCTTGGCCCTGGAAAGAAGTGACTTAGCGAGGATACTCCTTAGACTCTAAGGAGTCCACCAGCCTTAGGGGCTCAGAGAGGAAAAGGCAGAAGCAGGTAGAAACTTCCTGAAACTTCTCAGTTCTACTGCTTCCTCAGGTCCTTATGTACTAGGGCACCTGCACTGCCCTGATTGTACTGCTAAGGATGCCTGTATTGCATGTTTCAGCCCTTGCTTGTGTAGGCCAGGGGGAAATGAGGGCAAAATGGAAACAGAAGAGACAAAGGGAGGGACAGGCAGGAGACAGAGTAAACTCAGGTTCTTTCATATTGTGGAAAATTTGGTAAAATTATAGTAAAAAAGGACCTTCATAAATCATTGATAGGAAGGTAAATTAGTGCAGCCACTATGGAAATCAGTATGGAGTTTCTTCAAAAGATAAAAATAGAACTTTGATATGATCCTCTTATACCACTCTTAGGCACATATCCAAAATCAGTCAAAGTCAGCATATTATAGAGGTATGTGAACACCCATGTTTATCATAGCACTGTTCACAATAGGCAGCCTATGGGATCTGCCTAAGTGCCCAACAATGGATGAATGGGTAAATAAATTATGGCATACGTACACAATGGAGCCATAAAGAAGAATGAAATTATGCCATTTGCTGGAAAATGGATGAACTAGAGATCGTCATGTTAAGTGAAATAAGCCAAGCTCAGAAAGGCAAATATTGCATGTTTTTTTCTCATATGCAGAATCTAGACCTAAAAACAAACAAATGAACAAAAAGACATGAACATACAAGGGAGCTCATGGTGGGAGGTCCCAACCAGAGGGGTCAGGGGAACAAAAGAGAATTATGGGGGTAAATATGATTTCACATATGTATATTGTATACATATATGAAAATATCATAATGAAATCCATTATTTTGTAAGAAAGAAAGAAGGAAGGAAGGGGAGAGAAAGAAAGAAAAGTCATATATTTTACACAACTGGCAGATGCTGGGCACAGCCCCAGATAATACATATACCATGCTGTGCTTGGGAACTGACCACACACCCACTTGGAGTCAGGGCACTGGGAAACAGGGAAAGCAGTGGCCAGAAATGCTAGGGAACATCACAACAAGACAAAAGGCAGCAGGTGGAAAGCAATAGAAAGAAAAGATGCCTTTCAGTCCCTTAGTGACCCATTTCTTGATTCTCTTAGATAAAGCAAAGTCAGCAGGTAAGTGATGACAAGGGCAGCCACACGCAGAGCTAGCTGGAGTGAGGTGTTTTCAGTATGTAGACATCACAAGCTCATTTGCAGAACTGAATTGAGCCCTTCCCCTTCTGACTCCTAGGTGTGTCTTTGCATGCATGGAACATTATAGATCAGTAAAGTTTCAGAAGGAAAGGGCCACCACTCATACAATTTCAGCTGTCAAGATGGAACTGCAGCAAAGAAGTGCTAAGGACCAAATAGAGTCAGTCCCAGAAGTAAAAATGTAAAGGTACGGGCTGATGCTGGTTGGTATTAGAATGTAATAATAAATTAGGTGAGCCAGGCAATTTTCCTCTTAAATGTAGAAAGCTATTGCCAGAGAAATACCCTAGAAAGCAATCCCCTCAATTTAGCATGATTTCGAATAAAACACAAAAAGAATATTTGGTCATTCTGTCATTAAGAGTCACCTGAAGTTACTGGTAATCTGTTGAGCAATGACTGCCCACAAGACTGACTGTATGTAGCCTAGGGTTCAGCCCCTCAGCCCAAGTGTACTGCTGCAGGGTGTGCTCATGCCAGGGGGGGCATCTTGGGTCTCCCACTCCCACACCCCATTTTCCAAGGGCAGGACTCCTTTCTTTTTCAGGTTTGAACCACTCCCACACACACATGTAAATACTTACTGAATCAACAAATGTTGTTTACCCCTCCACCACTAAGTGTTGCATAGTGCTTTTTGCTGGTTGCCCAAAGAACTGCTTGAGTAGGAATCACCTAAAGAGCATTGTGGCTGCTTCTCCCCAGGTCTGTGCCTTTAAAAAGGTCCACATTCTCAGTCATGCTGTGGCCCGAACCCCAAAGCATGCTTCATCATCACGGTGATTGACACTTGTCTCTTCATTCCCAACTCTGCTCTTGCTCCTTAGCTCATCTCAGGGTCCACCCTGAGTCTCTAGGCTTTGGGCTTGATCTTGCCTTAGGTCCTTAAATGCTGGTAGGGTAGACATAAGAATTCAACTTCCCAGACCTGATTTTCTCTAAAGATTTCTGTGCATGGGGCAGGAAGAAATAGAACTAGCACCATTCACCCTTCACACCACTCACTGCCATAGAAGTTTCTCCAAAAGGAGCTGGTTTTACCTACCTCCTCATCTTTGTCAGACAGTAGGACTCAGAGGTGTCATATATTCTCCTTCCTCCAAACCATCCAGGATTACTCAATATGCTCTAAAAATTTTCTTCATTTATCAAATAAACAGTGGGATCACATAAAAATATCCTTGTAAGGCTCGTGATAAAGCTCGGAGACAGTGAAGCTCGGCAATAGAATGCTTTCCTAGCATGGCAAGGCCTTAGGTTTGATTCCCAGCACAGAAAAAAAAATTCTCTTCCAGTTGTATCCCCAATGCTGCAATGTTGCAGGCTTTCATTCTGCTGACAAGGTACCTAGCTCAAATGTCACTGGGAAATGACTCCTAAGACTAACCCTATCCACACACACACACTCCATGCCTTAAGTCCCTGTGCTCAGGGCAAACACATTATTGTCCTGTGGGACTCCCAGAACCTTACATTTTAAGTAGGTCCCTAGCTGGCATTGTCTGCTCAGGCCCTTCCAGTTTAGAGATAGAGACTGGTGTCAAAGGTTCTCTGGGTCAGCCAGCCTCCCAGTGCTTTCCAGATGGCAACTTGTCATAGGCCATAACCTCTCTGTACCCTTTCCTTCATCCTGGAGACAAGTTCTGGATATGTTTCAAGTCCTATCAACCTGACATAACCAATTCCTGGAAAAGTCCAAGGAGAAGGCTAGAAGGCCAGAAACTTCTCATTTATGCTCCATCCCTGTTGCAGTGCAAGTAATATTTTTAGTTAATGTAAGGTTTTTTTTTTCTTTTATACTGGACATTTTCCTAACCGGAAAAAAAAGGAAAAAAGATATGCAACTGTGTGTGTTTGGGGGACTTCACTAGTCCTTTTTTTGTAGTCTTGATGCTCAAATGCACAGGTGCTCATCTGTACCTAGGTAATATTGAATGACTTGCCCAGAGGGTTCCTTATGTAACCCCCCTCCCTGCAGTGAGCCAGCCCCCTGCACATGGACACCTGCACTGCAGGACAGGCTGCCCAATACCACAGGGACAGGATCCTGAGTGGCCTGTACTCTGCCCTATAGGCAGCAACGCTGACTTCCTGAAGAATACCTCCTGGGCACAATCTTGCATTTGATTTAATTAATGGGCTGTTTTAGTGCTTTCTCTCAGGTCTCCAAGAATTAAGCTTTCTCAGCACTCACTTTGGTGTGATCCTGTTGGTATAAACAGCCCAAAGACATCAGAGTTCAGAAACAGATGGTTAATGAGAGTCAGCATTAAACATGTGCAGACAGTTCCATTCTAGTCTGCACTGAACCTCTTGTGGCCCAAGACCATACATGGTGGCACCTGGGGCCTCAATCTGCATGTGTCTCTTGGTTGAAATACTTATCTTGTTGCTGAAAAAGAAGTACCTCTGGAAGACGTCACTGAAAAGATGCCTTAGATCAGAGATCTGGATGAAGGTGGTCACACAGCAGCCTGAGAGAGGCTGACCACAGTTGAATTGGAAGAGGCCTGACGGGGACAACATGGGGCACCATCAGGGAGCACTGAGAACCTGAGTGGGAAGTAGGTAAGGACACCTCCTTACCCTGCCAAAGGGGCATCAAACATTTCTTCACCCACAGACTTAACCTCAAATCACACCTCCCATTATCATCCATCTCTCCTGCTGAGAGCCTGGAGCCAAACTTGTACAGAAGCCACTGTGAGCTGAATCAGCACTTTTAAGGCCCTGGGGACCCCTGCCAGGCCATTAACTAAGCATTCTTAAGGACAACAAGCCAAGGGCAACCAGCCACTCCATGACGCCTCTCCCTGCCAATGTGAATAAATCAGAGGAAGGTGTAGAACAAGCCCAGCGTGGCACTGCTGAGAGAGGCTCTGACCCACCAGCATCTAACTCAGCCTCCAAAGAATGGTGATTTATAGAGTAATGGTCTCAGATGCCCTTCCTTTTTGAAAACATTCCAGTTATCTTTTTGGAAAGCAGAGGCAAAAAAGAAATTAATCGGCTCAGGGTAGAAGTGCCAACTGTAGGAAAACCACTTGTTTTATGCCACTATATAAAAAAAATACTAAACTACAGTGAGCCCTGAGGACTCTATCCAGACTAGAAACTCTAAGATAAGTATTAGTCACTTAACTTTTTTAAAAAGTTCCTCCTCCTCATTATTCCTTGGATTCTTCTCTAAGCCAGCTTTAGAATGTTTTGGCAGGTAGACAGACAATCCCAAGATATTAAAGGTCAAGTCCTTCCTTTTTTCTCCTCTTGAACCCAGGCCAGAGGAAACGAAGGTTCAGTGGTTTGAATGTGCTGGGGGCTCACAAGGTCACAGGAATGATAAATGAAGCTCTGGGTGGCACCAAGAAGGATGCTCCTAACAGTGGCACTCAATGTGTCCAGATTGCTCCTTGCTTACCAATAACTTTTAGTCTCTAGTTAATTTCTGAATATTGAGGTGCCATTACTTTCTCATTTTATTATTTTAATGATTACCTCCTAAACAAGCAAATATTCAGCCTGGGAAAGGAACTGCTGGATTGATTTACCAAAGCCTGAGAAAACTGAGAAGACTGGATCAGCTTAGGTCTAGGTACCATTATATGTTATATCATTTGTTGGAAAAAAAAATGCCTTAAGAAGTGGTTGATGTGCATCCAGTAAGAAATTACCCCCAGAAATGGGAAATGCTAATGAATAAAATTCATTAGCAGGAACAGAAAGATGCAAGGAGACATGCTGAGCTTTACCGCTGCTCAAGTTAAATGAGCCCAAAATCAATAGTTCATTTAAAGTACAATGCAGTTTCTTTTGTAACTTAGATTTTTTAAAACTCATACAACTGCCTTCCACAATTTTTTGCATGTATCAAATTGTATGTAAATCTAATAAGAAACAATTGGAAGAAATACAAAACAGTTACCTAACAGAGTAAAGTTTATTTTAAAATAATGCAGGCTTTATAAACACTACAAATGGAGAAACAATGATAAAACAGGACAGTAAGATTACTTCTGTTTCTCATTGCTACAGTGGACTTCAAAGTTCTTCTAAGCATTATTTTTAAAAGACAGAGTAGATTCTTGACAGATGTTAGCAACTAGGTGAATAGAATAAATAGGTCCTAGGATGTACGGAGTGAAAAGAACATGATTCTGAATTTCTTAGGACTTTTGCATCTCTTCCACTTCAGCATCTTCTGAACATCAGTGGATACCTCTGCAACCCTCATGTAGCCCTTCTAGAGCAGCTAGAACCAGCAGGTGCTTGAGTCTGATGTATTCAATGAGATTTTATATGAGAAAATGTTTTTGCAAGTTACCAAAATATGTGCAAATATAAAGAATTAGTGTTATTATAGATTTCTCTCATCTTTAAACTAGTACTATTAGCTAGTTGTCAGTGGCTTATGCCTGTAGTCCTAGCTACTTTGGAGGCTGAGATCAGAAGGATCATGGTTCAAGGCCAGTCTGGGCAAACAGCTCATGAGACCCCTAGCTCCAAAAATAATCATAGCAAAATGTTCTGGAGGTGTGGCTCAAATGGTAAAGTGCCCGCTTTGCAAGTGAGAACCCCTGAACTCAAACCCCAGTCCCACCAACATCAAAACAAAACAAAAAGCTGGAATTGTTCCAAATTATTCTTGCCACATCTAAATTAATCAGCACATATCTTCTTGGCTACGCTTATGTTCTTTGTGTATTCATCATTCTAGCAGGGATTAAAAACACACATGTAAGATGGAGCCCCTGCTCAATAATAAGGAGAGGAAGAGAAAACTAGACATTTTATGAAAGATTAGAGGAAACCAGCATGAAGTGGAGTTCCAGGAAGAGTGGCTTCATTTTGGGATGTGGGCACAAAACATCAGTAACTTGCAGGGAAATTGAAAAGAAGAAACTGATTTGAGGGCAAAAAGAGTGGGTTATTAGAGCAAGGATGATAACTAGAGCTATGGAGAGGCAGGAACTTTTAGAGAACAGGAACCCTGTCTGAATCATCAGTGTTTCCTATTATACTGATTACTTCTGCCACACACTCAGCACCTGACACCTACTTGTATGTGTTAGGGTGAACAAAAGGAAGTCATGCTAGAAATGGGTCCCCTCCACCTTGAAGTTGACTTATTGGAAACTCTTGATCCAGCCTTAAAGAAAAATAGACACCCACCTTTAGCCATTAACTAGAAACTCCCCACCTGGCCTAGAAGGAATGACCTGCCTTTAAGCCACTATCTCAGGAAGGTCAGAGGCACATGGAGGATTATCTCACTTAGTGATCTTCCGGAGACTTCTCCCCAACCTCCTTTTATCTACCCTTAGTCTGTAAGCTACTCTTGGCTCCAGTTCTCTTGCTAGGGACCCCTCTACAATAAACGCTGTGCTGACGTTTGAGCTGTCTCCCTGCCTATCAATTTTGTGCCTCTTTCACTCTAACAGTATGCATGTGTGGGGTGTTTGGATGAGTAGGTATTAACCATGGTTCATGTGGCGGATATGCTGGTAAACCACCTCCAGGTGAGGTGGAAAGATGGTATTCTCTGTGTAGAGGTAACAATAGAGGTTAGGAAGAGGTAAAAGGGCAGGAAAGAATCAAGCATTTAAACAAACCCACTTATTCAAGGGAAGAGAACTAAGTGGAAACAGTGATGGAAATACAAAAAAAAAAGGGATGAAACAGTCAAAGAACTAGGTTGGTTTCATGTGATGGAGGTGAAATTTTGGGAGATAGTTAATAATAATGATGACAGTAGTAGTTAGTATTTCTGATGTGAATATTATATGCCAGAAACACTGCTCAGTATACTATCCCATATATTATGAATGCATTATCTAGCTACTGAAAACAATCCTATGATATAGTCAGTACTTTAAACCCCATTTTATACATGAGACATTGTTGACTAACAGAGGCTAAGTAGTTTACCCAGAGTAACATAGCTGAACACATCACCAAGACTAGAACCCACTCAGTCTCATTCCAAAGCCTTCAGAAATCTCTGCCTCTTCAAATGAGTCAGGGGCAAGTACAGCTGAGAGTGCAGAACACTAAGAACACACACATACAGTCATACACACACACATGCACATTCACACAAACACAGATTGGCATATGCACACACACTTGTATGTACACATACACATAAAGTTGTATGCACATCCATACACACATACATACACAGAGTCATTTAATTTCAAACAAAGAGACCATTCATGTCCATTGACAGAGACATTCTACATACAGTTTGGAGGCAGAAACAAGGTGGTTATTAGAAATACAGGGAATGGACAAGGAGAAAATTAAGGCAATACATGAGTTCACTTTAAAGCACCACCAACAACAAAGAATAGTCAGTAAGGGAATTCAGGTGCTCCTAAATTCATGACTGCTGACATTTATTAACATAGTTTGGCTAAGAAGAAAGTCACATTTAAATGGGTAGCAAAGCAGCTTACAAAAAGATGAATTAGCTGCATGCGAACATCTGTGTATACACTTTTCACCTGCACAGACACAAGCTCAATGCACTATAGCAGGGATATGAAAATCACACATGCCTATGAGCCGAATTTGTCAGGCACCTGTTTATGTACAAGCCAGGAGAGAAGAATGCTTTTTATTTTTTTCTTAATGGTTTAAAAAATAAGAAGCAGAATAGTATTAATTGACAAATGAAAACTATATGAAATTTTAATTTTGGTGTTCACAAAACAAAGTTTTATTGGCACCAAGCTGTGTTGTTTGCTCATATATTATCTACTGCCTCACTGTGCCGACAGTGAGCAGCTCTGACAGAGACTTTATGGTCCACAAAGTGTGAGATATGTAGTGTCTAGCCCTTATGGGAAAATGTGTGTCTCCTATTCTAAATCATCTCAATTATTTTAATTTTGAAGAAAACATCACAAAGGAAATGAAATTAGATACCTGGCAATGGAGTTGTGCTAGTTCTCACAACAGGTATTTCTTTCCATATGTCTCCACTGTTTTCATCCTCGGGTATCCAGGAATCAACAGTTAAACAAAAGAGTTCACATGTGGCCATATTTTCAAGTCTAATTTCTTCCAGATACCACCTGGGATCCTTTCCACTGTTGTCATGGCCAATGCGTATTTTGTAGATTTCACCAATGTCTTCAAGATTAATCTGCAGAACAAAGGGAAAGGGAAAAGAAAAACCCCTGCATCTCTGACTTGATTTTTCAAATTCTAAATCCATATTTAATCTTGAACTCAATACCTGTGGGGAGTGGATTATGAGAAGTCTATGAGAACTGGACATAAGCAAGGCGAGATGCAGCTCAGCTGCTTTTCCTAAGATGTTTATCTGTAGGCTGAGATTGGCATTGCCCCAGCCACAGAAGAGGAAAATGCAGAACAGCTGCTTCTCCTAAGTTGTTTATGTTCAGAGAAGCAGAAACACAGATTTCTCCTGTTACTATGTCACGCCCCTGCCCAAGAACCACTGCTCCACCCTGTTCACCACTGGGTATAAGACACCTGCTGAAGGAGGATGCAGGACTTTTTACTTTGGGGTTTTGGGAGCTTTTGCTTTTGGCTTTTGAATGAAGGGAGGCTTTTTGGATGTCGGAGGCTAAAGGAAGGGAAAAGGATTGCAGAAGGGAAAAGAATTGTTAAAGGGAAATTGCTAAATGGGAATTGCTAAAGAGGGGTTGATAGAAAGCTGCACTGAGAACTTTATACATAGGCTTTAGAAAAGTTAAGCTAAAGAAAAGCTACAGAGAACATGGGACAGTGCAAGTCTGAGCACTGAGGCTTTAAGAAACTAAAGAGAGAACATGGGACAGTGCAAGTCTGGGGGCAGAGACTTTAAGAGAGATTAGCTAAAGAACAGCTAAGAGAAAACATGGGACAGAGCGAGTCTACAGAAAGAGATTTTAAAGAACAGAAAAGAAGACTTTAAAAGCAAGGTTTTAAGGAAAGACTTTCAAAGCAAGGTTTTAAAGAATTATAAAGGAATAAGTCCTTAAAAATATAGAGATAAGAAGCAGAGTAAAGAGAAGAGATTAATAGAGATAAGAAGCAATGAGGCAGTTGTGCATCTCCACCTGAGTGTCCAACACACCTGGCCCCAACTTTCTGTCTATCCTGTGTCCTTTCTACATCTCCAGTAACCCCCAGTTAGCCCCAGTTAGGTTCAGTAATAACAAGGGAGCAAGAAAAAGCTTGCTCCAAATACCTGTATTTTAAATCACAAATACTTCTTACTAATTTCCCTTAACCTTAAAAGTTTTGTTCTAAGCCATGTGTTTTTCTGTGGATTTCCTACATTCTTCAGCAGCTTTTCCTCTTGTTGGTTCTTTTAAATTTTGTACAAATTCTGTATGTAGTAAAGAAATTACCTTTTAAAAAAAAAGTTGTTCTATACACTGAAGCCCATATCCACTGACCGCAGATAAACCCATAGATTAAATCTAGCTTCTTCTCATTACATGTTTTTCTTAAAGTGATTCACCATTACTATCTTGAAAATAAATGTTTTACTGTAATTATTGATACAGGCTACTTATTCAGTGGTAAGACCAGAAGAATAAGATAATCTAATTCTCTGGTATTTGTAAGACATTGGACTTTGCTATTCAAGTGAGATCCTGGGGAACAGAGATCCTAGATTTAAACTAGTGTTAACCAGGCAGCCCTAGAACAGATTCAGGACTGATTTTGCAAGTGTTGGCAATGTGACTAAATTCCTTTGCACCACCCCCAAACACTCAATCAATTGGTACAATAAATATTCTGATGTATTATTCATTACTCAGAATTTTTCTTTTGAAAATTCCTATAGAGGTCATGTGAAAAAAGATTAATTATATACTTCTCTAGTTTTCCATTTCTACAATAATGAATTACTACAAACTTAATGATTTAAGACCAGACCCATTTATTGTCTCTTAGTTCCATGAGGCAGAATTCTAGGCACTGTGGTTCAGCTAAATCCTCTGCTAAAGGCCTCACAAGCCAAGGTCAAGGAGATGACTGGGTTAGTTTCTTCAAGAAGCTCTAGGAAAGATTCTGCTTCCAAGCTTGTTCAGATATCTGGCAGAATCCAGATCCTTGTGGCTATAGGAGTGAAATTCCTGTTTCCTTGATAGGTGGCCCTCTTCCCCTCAAGTCAACAAGGACACATCAGACTTTCTTATCCTTGGAACCTCTGGCTTCACCCATGCTGTTAGCAGGAGGAAAATGTTCACTTCTAGAGGCATAAGTGATTTAGATAAGGATTTATCTTAGATAAGTCAAGATAGTCTCCTTATTTTAAGGTAAGGTGATTAGTAACTGTAATTATATCCATAACATCTTTTTGCCATGCAGTACTGGGGTTTGAACTCAGAGACCAAGACAGATACTCTACCACTTGAGCCACTCTACCAGCACTGCCATGGAGTCTAGCCTATTCACAGGAGTGACGCCAGGACCAAAGATCAAATTTTTACTGCCATATACTAGAAACAAAAACAGTTATGTCTGTCTTCTGATATTCACACCACCACTACCACCAACATCTTTTCTTCCCTTTAACATCATAAACACTCACATCACCACAAGGAGTTACGACAGAGTTAAAGGAGACCTGCCACCTGTTTCTACCAAACTATTTTATTGGTAATATAATCTTGAGTTACTGTGCTGGTGAGAACTGTTCTGAATAAACTGTGTCCAATAGCCAAAATGCCCTTGGTCAACATGCATACAGACAGAGTTTAACCATTTAGCTACATAGTTGGGGCCCTTTTATTTCTAAAATAATGTGTTTTTATAAGTTGTACCATGTAGAAACATATTAATATGATAATATTATTTTAATAATTAATAATATTAGTAATAATAATGTGCTTAGTGAAGGTAAGTGGATCCCAAAAATCCTCCCAAAGTTGCAGATAGTAGGAAATATAGAAAGCTCAAGCCACGTCCCACCATGTATACTAAGGCAAAATAGCATGTGGCCCACACCCCAGTTTTGGTATCAGGCACATCAGGTTTGAAAGTTTCTTCTGTCCATGCTGGCTGTGCAAACTACAACAGGCTTTTCAGCCTTTCTAAGCTTGGTAACCTTACTAAACACTAAAATACAGATTGAAAATCACAAAGTCCAAAATCTGAAAGGCTTCAAAATCCAAAACTTATTGAATGATGACATGACACCACAAGTGGAAAGTTCCACACATGAAACTCCATTTCATGCAAAAAATTATTGAAAATACTGTATAAAATCACTTTCAGGCTAATGTATATGGTGTATAGGAAGCAAACATGAATCTCATTTTTAGACTTGGTCCCATTGCCAAATTATCTCATTATGTCTATGCAAATATTCCAAAATGTGAAACATGTCTGATCCCAAGCATTTCAGAAAAAGGATACTTAACATGTAGCACCAATCTTACAAAGAACTAGAGCACACAATAGTGTTTCCAGCTATTGTTTTGTCCATTAGACTGTTGCTAATGAAAAAGAAAAATGTCTAAATCCAACTTATAGGCAAGGAAGAATATTGGTCAAGAACTCACAGAAGGAAATAAAAACTAGTATTTGGACATAATAAGTGAAGTCAAAATTGATAAATCCTGTCTAACACTGCTATTAAAAGCAAATATTTATAAATAATAACTGAATGATGCCATAGTATAGGAGCTA